>NC_090942.1:61770910-62075238 GCF_040807025.1 Struthio camelus | reverse complement strand
GCAACAAAATGCAATTATGTTGGTCTCAAGCGTGCTTGAGGTTGCACCATGGAGTCAAACTAACCTTTGGCAAGACCTATGATCAGTAGAACAAACAGGGTGAAGTTATCTATATTGCAAAGGTTCTTTATGTGCAAATCTGTCCCATTGGTACCATGGTACTTTGATGCAAATGATGTAGCGTTCAGTGAAAACAACACACAGTAAAACACAGCAATGAAGAATGGGAACTATTTGCACCGTCTAACTTCTTCTCAGGTCCACTTACTTGCGTATAATTGAGTGATTTGTTGATTTAACCAAGTCTGGGCTTCAGTGGAGAGAAAGGGAAAGGATAAAGCATGACTGTTCCTTTTAACCTAGCTAATTGGGCAATATTTAAAGCCTTTACATGTTGAAGAAGTCGAGAATAGCTCAGCCAAAGGGAAGATACTGCTTTTCATGACAACTTCTATGTTTTCAAAAGTATCGTCTTTCCTTTTGAAGTGAAAACAACTCTATGGTATTTTCACAAAACAAAAATGTGCAGCTTCTGTTCATGTTTTATAGTTGTTGGTACTTGTTTAGAATGTTGAACGTGCAGCAGCCTCCTGACTCTATTGGGTCTAATACAGAGTGGAGCTCAATACCCCGAATTACTCGGAGCACACGGGACAGGCACCACTTCCTGGGAAAGTGCCCAAGCCTGGTACCTATCAGAAAGGTGTATTTTGTTTCCATTACCTAACCAAAAGATTCCTCCTATCAAGTAATCTCTGTGGAACAGCATATTTATCAGAAACCCAGTTTGGTGAAAATGTTTTGATGGTTCTGTGCAAATTCCTTTGAACTTCCAGAGACAGTACTATAATGGCATTTATATCAGTTTGTATTTTGAGTCCTATTTTTGTATTATTGTCAGAGCAGTTTATTACAGATGGGACCAAATTTCCCGTTGTGTGGATTATGAGGACTAAATTAATTTTCTTTTTTTGAAAAAATGCAACATCCATATTGAATTGTTAAGTGTTCAAATATTGTAATACGCTTATTTTTGTAATTCCTTTGTTTTAAATTTATCTTTTGGCTCACGGAATTTATTCACCTACAATAGCTCTCTATGCATGGTTGACCTTCAAAGAGTCATGAGAAATTCCGTGGAAATAAACATGAGAAATTTGGTGGAAATAACTAATTAAATTGAAATTAATTATACAGAATATGAGATTTTTATTTATAATGTGTCTTCCTTGCGTTGTTCAGTGAGGATATCTGTGACAGGTTTTAGTGGTTCCTGTGTTTTTCCATGGCACATAATTTTTCAGCCTCCTGCAAACTTAGTGAAAATTAAAATTTTGACAGATATGAATGTATGGAAACTGGACAGAAGCAAAAATGCACAGATTAAAAAAAAAGTGTCTCCATCTGTAAAGAAAAGCTCTGGTTATATTCTGCTCATTGAGATATGGGTAGAGTCACTTTTGAAGTAGAGAATCCACATTTTTAGTATGACCTAATTTGAAGGTCACAGACCTTGAGGAAAGAGCCACTTATGAAACACCCATGTGGGGTTTGGAGCAGCAAACCTACATAGCCTCTACTTTCCTGTTTACTACTTACTATATGGTGATTTTTCACTCTTTGTGGTGGAATCTCCATCTTTGATGTCTCCAAAACAGCAATGATTGCCTTTCTGCTGAATCTGCTACATGCCAACATGTTAGCCTTGGTAGAGAAGGAACACTGTGGTCTGTGCTAAACAGGAGCTCAGATGACAGAATCAGTACAGTTTCTCTGAATTTTGCACATACAAATATTTGCTTTATAGTATTTGTTCTTGAGAGAATTCACTGAAACTATTTTTTAAAATAAAATCACTTCTCTGGAAATCTAAGATCCTACTAATTAAATGAGGTATAATTCTGATTATTTACTTCAAATTGCTGAACTAGTAGCAAGCACTCAAGCTATATTTTATTAGAAATGCCATTACTCAGAAAGTTAGAAACAGATTTGTGGGATCTATTTGATACCCATGGTGAGTAAGAGAAATCTATCTCGTACCCTGTGCGTTTTTAGAAGACAATGATTTTGGGTCACGTTGATGTGCAGCAGGGCAAACTGGTGATATTTAACATGTAAGAAAATAACATTAAGTTGTATTTTTCAGTAACATGACAGCAGAAATACCTTCAAAGATCCCTTCCTGGAGTTTCTGGTTTTATCAGGGTATTTGCTCTCTCTGGTTCAGCGCCTAGTAAAAATAGTCCTGCTTTAATAAAGCACAGATGTTGACATATTCACTCACCTTCATCATTGCATGGATGCATTTCATACTGAATTTCACCTAAGGAATTTTAGACTTTACAGATAATAATCAAAAACACTTCTGGCTTCCCATTGGGATCATTGCTGTTTTTTTAGATCAAAGATGCCCCATCAACATAATGACTTGAGATGGAAAGTTGTGATTTTTTTTTTAATGTACTAATGAAAAGATTAATGTGGCTTAAGTATGGTAAGTTTAGCACCTCTGTTCCTTAACCTTGCTTAGCCCTTATGCCATTAGACCATATTTTTGCAATTCTGTCCTAAAATCCTTCTTTGTCTCTTGCTATCAGCAAGGGTAGTCATCTATAATAAAGTTAGGATTCTGTTTCAATATAATTAAATATATTTCCTTGCTGAATACATTCCAAGCATTCCCTGCAAATACTTCCTTTTTCATGTATATAAAGCCTGGTATGTTTAAATTTCAAACAGTACCATTAGTGCACAATCCAGTACTTTATTTCTAATGATGCATCAGATCTGGAAATTCCTCAGCCAGTTCAAGACAGGCAGAGGGGCAAGTTTTCAAAGTAGCAAGCTGGAGGTACACCCGCAAAATCCGTATAATGGTTAGCAGATTTTTATACTTCACTTTGAAGATTTATCCCTTTCATACTGAGCATGCTCTTTAGGCCATAATAGATTGTTAGCACTGATTAAAAATAAATCCCTTTCCAAAAGCATACCGCCCTTAGAAGAACGAATGGTTTAGTGTGGTTACTTTAATGGGGAAGCCAGTGAGGGATAGCTTGAAGAGATAAGAGAAATTATCTACTTCTGGAATGATGAGAGATTTGAATGTGTTACTCTTTTTGTATTAATCCCTTACAATCTCCACATACCGACTTGGAGGGAATCCCTACCAGATGATAAAACAAAGGAATAAATACATTAATGGCTAAAGCATTTAGCCATGGGAGTTAGACCACAACAGTAAAAGAGATACTGACACAAATTGAAGAAAATGGATATGTGGAAAAAGGAGTAGTCACAGAAAGAGTGGCAGCACTGGTTTACCTGTGTGGGAGTGTCGAAGGAGGCCTCGGCTGTAGCACTAATGCAATGGCCACTGGACAGGGCTGCATAGCCCGTCTATCCCTGCCACCCCATGCACATTTCCCTGTCCTGTTTACATCAGGGTCGTGTCCACCTCGGAAAATATGTTCCACAGCAGCTCTTGCAGGTAACAAGAGGAGGTTGTCCTGCTTTTCACTTTTTTTTGGATGCCACATCTCAAATTTACTTCAGACATTATGATCTTGTCACTCGTGGGATGTTTGTCAGCCCTGCCTAGGAATAACTTTCAGACATCTAGCACCTGATGTGGTACCTGCTGCGGAGTATGAGGTGATGAGATGTTTTCTCTTTTTCTGTTACCTACAAATGCCTTGTGTGTATCCTTACTAGAATCGCCTACCTATGGAGATCCTTTATCACCATATCATATGAGTACTTTGCTTATTTCCAGTCTTTGTTGCTTTTCTTGCAAAATTAGCAGGCTTTCCTGATTACTACTTGGCTCTTTGCGTAGCATGTCATGTTCTGTGCAGTGTTAGATTTGGAATTTAAGAAATCACAGAGCCACCAGTCTGCGGGAATGTTTAACAGAGAAGCATGGAAGGTTTTGCTCTCTGAAATTTATTTCTTAGGGAGTCTGGGAAGACCCAGCAAGTTCATAACAGAGTGGATAGCCTGAGCTTCCTGCGAAAAAGATAATTCTCTTTTCTTTCACAGATTTGCTGCATATGAATAAATATCAGCAGTCCCCTAATCAGCAAAGAGTCAACTTCACTAAAATACAATGGAGAAAATATAACTAAGCAGAGGCACCACAGGGAATAATGTTATTGCTAGGGTGCAAGCTGTGGCCTGCAGTTGTGCATGCATTGCTGTTATGGCCTACATTGACAACCCAATTGCAGTTCTGATTAGGAAGACTTAGTAGAAGAGCTAGACACCAAAAGAAGTGTATATTCATCTTTTTACCACTTGTTACTTGTCCAGCAGTTTGACTTGTATGTTTCCAGACTGTGCACTATTATTTTGATGTTAAATTTCAAAACTCATATTAGTAAATCAGTGTAAATTGATTGTACAGTGTGTACAGCACAGAGGTGCTGTAAGTATTCCAGAGGGCAGGATTATAAACACAGGAAGTTCAGCATTAAGGAGTGGATGCATAAAAGGATACATTTACATAGGAATTACAGTTAGTCATATGCAGTGTGGTGGCAGCATAAGGAACTGAGCACTTACGATTAGTGCAAAGCAGTGCTTCTAATCCAAGGTGATACTAAGCGGCTTTTAAAAAGGTACCTCTCTCACTTAGCGGGTCTGCTGAGTTTATCTTGGGAGGAAGAAGGCAGCTGTACAAAATCAGCCACTGACTCAGGACTGCTATGCCAAACTTTCTGGAGATGTAAAATGAAAGGGCAAGAAGCACCAGTCACACATTGCCCCAGAGAAAATTACAATTAGATATAAAGAAAAAAAATCTTCTCCATGAGAGTGGCTAAGCACTGGAACAAGTTGCCCGGAGAGGCTGTGAATCCTCCACTCTTGGAAGCTTTCAAAACTTGAATAGATAAGGCCCAGAGCAGCCTCATCTAACTTGGAAGTTAGCCCTGCTTTGAACAGAAGGTTGAACTAGATCTAGAATAAACTAGAAGGTTGACCCCTAGAGGTCTCTTCCAACCCAGGTTTTTCTATGATTCTGCAAAGGATGGAGGAGAAGAGCAGACCGCGAACATTAGAAGTAGAACTTGCTGATATGCAGCCTGTGCACAGACTCCAGAGAATTTCAAGTCTGAGAAATCTGAAGGATATCTTTTATTCTGGCATGATCTTTCATGAAATTTAAATTGCACAACTGATAGCATTGAATTTATGAAAGAATCTGTTTTAATTTTAATTCAAGTGGATTAACAGTACAAGATTTTGCACAAATGGCTTTGCTTGTAATGTTTCAGGAAGATAACTCTAAACTCATAGTATTGTAATACTGGAGAGGTTATATGGGATTCTCTATATATGACAAGGCTGGTAAACTGTGGTGCTAAATGCAGAACTCAGTTCTACTTTGACTGTATTCTAACAACCAGTATTTTGCCAACACTACGCTCTCAAAAAAGAGGCAGGTATCCTCATTCTCATACATTGGCTTCTGTCTTGTGCCTCCTTTAATGCTTCTATTGTAGGGTAAATACACAGTAAAACGAAACACGGGACTTAGCCTTCAGTCCATTGACATTCAAGGCACTGACACAACCGCCCTTGATTGGAGTGCTTTGAGATCAGTTTTTATGGTATTCTGTTCATTTTTCTTATTGTTATAGGCTATTTTCTGCATGTTGGTGAAGCTCTACTACTGCTATGGCATTGCTTCGGTAGAACCAAGAAAAGCATTTGGCCCATATTTTTTAAATTCCATGCACTATGACATTGGTTATTGAGTCTAAATATGTCAAACTAGTAATACATATGACAACTAATAAAGACTATTATCCAGTCTATTAAGTTCAAATACACAAGGAGGGTATTGGAAAAACCTACAAACTGCAGGATCTTAGAAGATCGTAGTTGGGAGAGTCCTTGTGAGATCACTTCACCCATCTCTCTCCCTGTGGTAGGATCAAGCATACCTATATCATATCAGGAAAATGTCTGTCCAGTTTCTTCTTAAAAACCTGCAGAGGTGGATGCTCCCCACTTCTTCTGGCAGGCAGTTGCATTGCTTCGCTACCCTTCTTTGAGAGAGCTTTTCCCAAGAGTCCAATCTCATTTTATTTCCTGCATTGTAAGCCTGCTACACCTTATTTTAGTATCCTTGGAAATGGAGAAAAGACTATTCCCTCTCATCATACTCTAGCCTTTCACGTGGTTGAAGACTGTTAGCATGTAGTGTTCCTTCTCTCACCACCATCCTGTGTTTTCTCTTCAGATTAAACAACTGCAGTTCTTCTCATTTCTATATAAGTCGTATTTATAGACCTCTGATTATTCTCATTGCTCTCCTGTAGACTCTGAAATTTGTCTGCCCCTTCCTTTAAATGTAGTGCCTAAAGCTGGACACAGGACCCCACTTGGGGCCTTACAATGCTGAGCAGAGTTGAGGGATTTCTTCCTGTACCTTGAACTAGAAGAATCCTGAGTTCAGCTTTTTTGCTGTCCCTTGTACATTATTTCTTTTATTAATATTTTGAAAACTGAACAAAAGAAAGTCCACATCATTTTTTTTTTCTTCTGAAGGAATAGGAGTAAAAGCCAAAAGTTCACATGTAAGGAAGCCTAAAAGCCACACTCTGGTCCCAGCAAAGTCTTTGGAAAATTTACTATATCTGTAATGGGCTCAAGATTTGGCCCTCAGCAGACGTTTGTGCTTGATATAAACATGAGTTCTGATGTCTGTAATTAATGGAGGTACATGGCAGTTTACAGGCCCATGTCTAACCTTTTGTCTGACTCCTCCAAAAGTGGGATGTGATCATGTGGCTTTCAATAGCATACGAGTCTTGGCAGAAATACCTTCCTTCTAGGAAAATGGGAGTAGATCTGTTTGAAAGTCAATCTTTTCTGCTGCGCAAGGAAAACCCTAGCCTTGGAGCTAAGGACTGTCCCTTGCAAAGAAGCTGAAATTTCCTTAACTATGTAGTCCTTTACTTTGATCATGTTCCATGTGTACAAGACAATCCAACCAATCTGTCACTGGTGACTTAAACCTTGAGTGTTATAAATAAATGCTGTGCAACTGCTGGCTAAAGGAAAAATCAGAACATTAAGACGATTAAGAGAAAGCAGAGTGTCAGTCCAACTACAATAAAGCTAATATCATTCAGTCCACTGTAATTTAAAACATCTGTCAGCTAGTCCTGGCTTGTGATAGAACAGGCCAAGTTCTTGGACACTGAGTTATTCTTAGAAATATGCATGCAGGCATTGGCAAGTTGTGCTGCAAGTTGCCTGTTGCCAGTACCCTGTCAGTTGTATGTGCCAACAGATATAAAAGCTATTGTTCTAGCTCATGAAAAATAACTTCAAGTTTTTAAATTCAAATTACTCAGAGGCTGTGGGGATATGGGAGCCAATGCATTTTAGACTAAACCTCACACAAATGAGCAATAATTTGACAATTTTTGTTCAATTTGCCCAAAAGTTAATGGAGGTTCTGCTCATTCATTGTAGTGGGCAGAATGTGGCCCAGCCTGGCCACCTCAAATGAGGGATGGAAAGAAAAAGAGAAGGACAAACCTCCATTCCCCCAGAATGAAAAAATATTGGTGTAAAATAAGCAGATATCATACCTTTCTACTGGCCTTCCATAAGAGCAAGACTACATATTATTTTAAGTCTGGGCTGTTGAAAAGTACACCCTCACCTCTTTCTCCTGCCCTCTCTCTCAAAGATTCATGCAGCTACCGGCATTTCCTGTGCAATATCACTTAGGAAAGTGAAAACATAAGTGGAATTTTCAATAAAGATGTTTGATATGAAGCTGAGCTATTTCCACACAGACCATGCTCTCAGCTTCAGGAGCAGCACCATTGTCCTAGTGAAAATTTGTATTGGGGGCTGGAATTTATGGAATATACTTTTCTCTTGTTCATAGAAATGTGTGATTCACAGCTTTGTCCCTTCCCTCTGCCTTTTTCCCTTTCATCTGCTCCTTACCTGGATGCCCATACTTTCACAGTTCTGTGAATACTATGGGTAATCTGGGAAAGAAGGATTACAGGAATGTATATAATCATAGTGCTCACAGGACATGTTGATGAAGTAACGCTGTATTCATAAACATTGCCATTGCTAATAATTTTACGTGTATGGCGGAATTCACAAGGTGAAATGGAAACTTGTGGCGGCTGTTTAAAAAAAAAATTGCTATTATACTATGCAAAGAGTTCAGGCCTCTTGCTTATGTTATCCATGTTCCAAAAATGCTCAAACTTATCCCCTCAGTAGATGGGCGAATCTAACTGGATATTTGGGTGTGAGGAAGAGGGAGTAAAGCTCAGTTTGGCGAAGGCTGTAACATCCACATGCATATATGGAGTCCTAGGAAAAATCTGAGATCAGAAATTGTGGGGTTGTTGAAGTTTGGGCATCTCGGTGGGTGGACAGTGACTAATCTTTGGTTTTAGGGATCCTGTTTAGGTGCTTAAGTCCACCTTTGTTGCCTGCTTTAAACCTCATTGAGTTGTAGTAGTATTTTGATGCTAAAGTGGATTAGAAGCTATCAAAACTTGTCCTCAGTGTATCTGAAATATTTTTTCACACTGTTTTGAAGTTTTTGGATACTCTGATGGCTTTGGTGGTTTCTTTCCTCAGGGCTGATAAAAAACTTTTCTTTTGTTGGAATCTGTTTTGATCTGTGTTTCAGTTTGAGGATAGGGCTTGAACAAGAACAAAACTCATTTGTTGCATTTCATCTGGTCTTGTATTCTGATGTCAACGTTGTTTTTAACAGCAGCAGTTGCAATTATCAGTTCCTTACTAATTGCAATATGAGGTACCAGTGGCCAAAAGGAAGCTTATTTTCAAACACAAAGAATTATTAAATCTGGATTCTGGACATGTTGCTCATGATTGAAGGAGATCTCTTTGGAGGTGAGACAAATGGTAAAAATAGTTGAATTACTTCTATTTTATAACAGCCCTGATAATTAGTAAATGACCACTTGCACTGTTACACGAAGGAGTCCCTTACGGCTTCACAATAGTGTGAAGTAAGTCTTGGAGCCTGAGGTAGTGCCCCATCTCACAGATGGAAGAAACTGGGTGTAGAGAAGCTAAGTTTTCCCACAGAAAGGCTTTGGCAGAGCCAAACAAAACTCCTGATTCATGGTCTGTGCTAAGGTTACTTGATTACATTTTCCTTTTCTCTTGCGTTGTTGTTTGCTGGTGAATCATGACAGTGAGTGACCCCAATTTATACTGCAGATGGTAAGATTTAAATCTTATGGAAGTTTTCATCTAGGGAACTTTTTTTTCCCAACCTTATAATCTCTTTTTCCAAAGATATAGCTGAAAAATAGGGGACTTCTGCGTACAATGTGTACAATGAATCTGGTCTACTAATTTTACATTCTGAGCGTGTCTAAAAGAATTAGTAGTTTTTGGAAGTTTTTTCACTTCTGTTCTTTTTTGCCGTGATTTTTTTCCTGCCTTTGCTTTCTCTCACTGTACTTTAACTTGCACTGTTGTAAATACAACACCATTGTACTGTTGTCAGTTACTCTGATTTATAACTATTAGTTGAGAATATTTTTCCTCAATAGGTTTCTTATAACTTGTATTTTGTAAGTACCACAATAGTAGCAGGGTTGATTCAAACTGGATCTAAAATATGAAGCTATGCTCACTGCCAAGCTGGAAGGGCTTGGGCATGAACTCACACTATGGATGTTTTCTATGTACTGTGAGCATTGCAGGCTACTTTATATTCCTGCTATTGAAATCCTGTGGTTTTCTTTGGTAGAAAAGTGGTCTGTCTGTATATTTTGTGAAACCTATGAACTCATTGCAAAGAGAAAACAAATGGACACTGTAGAACATTTCTCAATAGCCTAGTTGCAAACAGTCCAAGAAATATTTTTCTCAGAGAAAACTGTAAGCCCAAAGGCAACACAAGCACAGCAGCATGGAGCAAGCTTATGGGGACAGTAATGGCAACCAGCATTCAAACAAGATGCTGTTTTGTCCTTACAGGTCTTTGCGGGAACTGATGATGATAAATTCTGGTTTGCTGAGTGTCTGAAAAGCAAAATGGACAGCTTGAACAGCTGAACAAGACTTGTGGAGCAAAGGAGGGTGACAAAGTAGAGGGGCACTGTGAAATTAGTTAAATGCATAAAAACATGAAAAAGATTTGCCTTCTTATTTTTACTGTTGAATTTATAACCTTATGAGAGTAATGGGGGGCATCTACCCTTAGCGATCTGCACTGTTTCTGAATGCAGATGGTGAGAAATAAGCTGGGGAAAGAAACTTGGGGGGGAGATCTGTGGGATGGGGGATGGTTTGTGTGGACGAGTGCTTCTGTGTGTGCATCCAGGGGCTGTTGGAAAGAGAACAGGAGTAATCTGTACTCCTTGCCCATGGAGAAGAGGATTTGAATTGCAACAAGAATGACTTGAATTAGACATCAGGAAAAACTTTCCAAAGGCAAGGAGACCATGACACAGGAATAGGTTGCCTGGGGAAGTTGTGGAATCACGTCTGGAGGATTTTTGAGCTGTTAGACAAACGTCTGTCAGGAAAGACGGTAAGCGGAGCTGATTCTGCCTTGGGGCAAGGGATGGACTAGTTGACCTCTCAAGGTCCTTTCTATCCCACGTGCCTATGATTGAAGGAAAGGTCTAGTTACTTAAGGTCAGAGTGACAGAGTGAGTTGACAGCAAAGGAAACCCATAATGAATGGTACCTTATCTAGTTCCCTTACTGTTTTCTCTTCTTGCATGCTTTTTGGTATGTGATGATGCATTTGACTGCAGTGCTTTATTCAGCTACTCTTTTTCTCTGTGTCTTACCAAATTAAAGAGAAAAAGAGCTGGAGCTCAAGTTGCATTCTTTGCTTTTCTGCAATTCTTTGTGATGTTTAGCTTTCTATGCTAAATATCTTGTTGTAGTTGATATATCATTACTTTTAAAGCTCTGTTCCTTAAGTCTGTTACTTGGAGGCCTAGAGAGATGTATACATTTGCAGCAGCTGATCATCAGCCTTGAAAATTTTGACAGCTTTTCAAATACAAATAATAACCAGTAGAATTAATTTACGAACATTTGGTTTCCTTCTCTGATGTTATTAGTAAACTACAAAAAGGCATCCCAAAATGGGGCTTTTCTCTACAACTCTTCTTAAAGCATCTCTGAAATGTAGTGTGCTTGAGAAAGAGAAATCTCTTTCTTAAATATTTTTCCTGCATTTGCAATGTGTCATAAACTGTTTTATGCAGAGAGAAAAATGGAACATCTGTGTCATTCATATTTATTTTCCCAACATAACTTACCAAAAAATAAAAGAGAAGGGGGAAGGTTTATTTTGCAATTTCTCTGCAGCTGTTTGTGTGAATGTCCAGGGCTGCCAGAAGAGAAACTAAAAGAAACAATCAAATAACTTCTGAGATTTAAACAAAACAGAGAAAAATAATTGAGAAAGGAGAAGCCTGCATTTGCTTTCTAACTTTTTATGTGATTTATCAGAGCAATTACATGTTCCAGCTTCACTGTCTCTAGCGCGTTCCGTTGCAGTGCGGAGAGCAATTCTGAGGGAGGTCTCTGAAGAGTGGGCTGGGTGACCCCAGACCTGCAGATCGGATCCTAACGTACCTACGTAAAAGGGTACTGTCAGCTCAGTCCTCCATGTGCTCCCCTAGCCCTCACACCTGTGATAACTCTATTATAGGCTCTATTATAGGCTCTGTTAAAGGCTATGGCAAGGCACTGACCCCCTTCAAGATTGCTCATCCTTTTTTGATGTTAACAGAAAGGAATCACTGAATTATTCAGCAGTGAAATCATCAACGTAGATCTTGTGTTGGGCTTGGCAGTTGTATGTGCTGTCCCTGGAAAGTCCTGCTGCACTGCTTGCACAGTGGCCTATTTCCAGGCTGATGGCTCTTACATCCACTTTCAACCTGTCTTGCTGAGGCCCCAGATGACCAAATCTCTTCTTATTAGCTCTGTAGCAGTGTGGACTCCAGTCTCTCTAAGTTTGGAGCTTGACTGCGGGCCTCTGTGTTGAGGAAGAGGTTCTGTTTTCTTCTAGCTTAGTTTAGCGAGGCATGGGCAGATGAGAAGCTGGTCAGTGTGGATCCCACCCCTAACCCTCAGCTAATTGGAAAGAAAGTAGTCCCTAGTGCTCTTTATTTGATTGACAGATGGTGCTCTCACTTAAGATGACACTATGAACATATGTTGAATGGCTTTAGTAGACAAAGAACAGAGGTTAGAGCTATATGACAAACCCAGGCCTGAGTGGGCATGTCTCTAACACACACAACAACTGTACATCTGTTTTCCTTTCAAAGCGAGGAAAACAGCAGTATTTTCCTCCTCATGATGTCATTCATTTCCAAAACTGGATTCGGATTTTTTTCTGAAATCCGATAAAAAACCCGATGATTATGACTTCAACCTAACATCAACAGCAGCCATGGAAAACTGAAGTTCAGATGATAAGTCTGGCAAATTTGTTTGTTAGTAACTGTGAAGTCCTTACAAGGGATTGTATCAAGCAATCAACAAGCAGGGTTGGGGGTGGCTGTTAGCTCTGCTTCTGAACACTAAAGAACTACCAAATTCATTTTGTTAATACTTCTGAAGCTGATTTTGCATCCAGTAAGACACTGACTTTCTTGAAATCTAAAATGGATAACTTTTATAGACTGAATTGTGATTTACTCTTGCCTTGAGAAAGGAGAGAACACTTCCTCAGAGGCAAACCAAAAAGGACAGGCAGAGGTGGACATATTTTTGCAGTGTAAGAGTCCATTTTTAAAAACTGAAGGTAGTAAGAAGTGACAGCAGAAGAAACATGCTTAGAATAAGTTAGTGAAAATTTTCAGGAATGGAGAATGAGGTGACAAGACTGGAAACTGAGAAGCCAAAGTGGGAGTGAGAAACTGGTTCTTCAGTGTGACATCAATGATTAAAAAAATGTAGTAGGCAGAGGGCAGAAAGTGAGGTAACAGGAGTTATTTGAAATTACACAGAAATGGCAGGAATGAGTGGAAATGTGGAGATCAGATGCAGCTGTACTGCAAAGTAACACTCATAAAAATGACTTCTTGGTGTGTTAAGGCACCATTCGGTACTCTAGCTGGCAAGGAGACCACAGATACAGGCCTCTTCCCCAGTTAGGTCTTTGCCTGACTTGGCCTGGCTGTGTTTTATTAGCAAACGCTACATTTCTAAGGCTGACATCCTGAGGGTGAGACTTTATATACTGAGCTTCTTAAAGCCCTTCTTATGGCATAACGGAGGCTTAAAGCTGAAAGCAAAATTAAGACTTCGGATTGTTGTGTCAGTTGCAGTGCAGATTTTCTGCTTAAACAGGTTTTGTGAGAGATTTCTAAGGCCTCGTTTGTTTTAAAGTATAACGGTAGTTCAGGGACAGGCAGTGGGGTTTACAAGCTGAGCAGGCAGGGAGCGCACGTGCAAAGGACCATTGCTGCCCTGCATGGGCTATTCCCAGTGTGGGGGCTGCGGAGGAAAGCGGCAGCAGTGTCCATGGGGCTGCCATGCTTCCTACGTTCGGAGACAGAGGGGGGCCAGGGAAGAGAGACGATGTACCACTCTTCCATCCCTGTGACACGCTGACTGGTGTAAGAGAGTTAGAGCACAGCGGGAGACATGGCCTTTGCAGCATCAGTCATAGATCCGGATCAGTGATCCCTTCCTCTTGGAGGGATCGGCAAAAAGCAGGCAGCAGGCTGCAGCTCTGAGTCACTGCTTGCCTTTTTGTTTGCTCTTGGACAGGGCAACGCTGAGAGCTTTGGGCAAAGCTATGACATAATCCCAACCATGCCAACCTTTCTCTTTGTTCTCGTGCCGTCTCCAAATGGGTTATGATTCATATCAGCTGAGGTGATAGCCCTTTACAGGGCTATTGGTATTTTGCCTTTTTGCACAACACCTTGCACGTTTGAACAGAATGTCTTAAAAATAAAGTGACGTTTTCTTTTATAAAAGCTCAAATAATAGTCCCCAGACGTTTATGAATGATTGAGAGACGTTGTGCTGTACTATAAGGAGCAGCATGCAGTATTTTACAGTACAACGCAAAACTAAGGTCCTGGCTTATAGCTAAGGTTACAATATCTATATGGGGCATACGAGCTCATGGAGAGGCACACCGGCTCCACCTGTGCTCTGTGCCGGCAGGTGGATGTGGATGCCTGCCTCTTGGGCACTCCATGGCTAGGGCCCAAATACACCTAGCCCCAAGTGTGGCCTTCCTCTTGCTACCCTTTTGTCCAGGCTGGAGGACGTGTGGCCCAGATGTTCAAAGAATACAGGCTGACAGGACTGCCAGCTTCCCGCTTTAGCAGCCTCCTCCTCCGGTGGTGAGGACGGGCTTAGAGAGTAAAATGGACTGTTCTTGTGCTGGATTCAGTTTGCTTGTGCTGCTGTGAAGCTCTGAACTGGCCCTGGGCCTACAGATCCAGGTTCAGACCTGCTTCATCTGGCTGCAGCCAAATTGCAGACACAGCAGTTGTGTTTCTCACACCTGAGCAACGTTTGGCATGTCTTTTTCGTTTTGAGCACGAAAAAGACTTCTTCCCTAAGAAGACTGAGAGGAATAGCGAGTATTAGGTGTTCATGTAGGAAGACATTAGAAAAATTTCTGTCTTAACATAAGTTGAAGCTGTTGTAAATTAAGCTGAACTCACAAGCTATGCAGACTGAAGCCCTGGGACTGACCGCATAGGAAGCCTCTGATGTGAATGGGAACATCAGTTATGGAAAGAATAAATAGTCCTAATTACATAGAGGTTTGGTTCTGCATTTGTTACAGTAAACCACACCCATGTGTCAAAGCAATATTAGTGGTTTATTCAATCTTTCACAGAAAAGGGTAATTTGCATCTGTATTTTCTGAAGTTGAATCACACTGAGGCCGGCCAGCAGAGTCCTTAGGGCTTACCTGCTCTGCAGACGGTGGAGCTGGAGGAGCCTGGGGCCCGGGCAAGGCATGCAGCGCCACGCAGGGCCAGCCCCGCTGCTTAGCGTTACGCATCTTAAAATTCCACTTAATTTCTCTGAGGGCACCTTGAAAAGAAATCCAGCAAGTGGTTTTCATGCCGTCATCCAGACTGTGAGCTGTTTAGTTTTCAGAAATGATCGCTGTGAGGAAGGGGGAGATTAGGTCCTGGCAGTCAGCCCTCTGGTCTCTTTGACACAAAAATGTTGTTATCAGTACTTTTGAGCAGGCTAATTGATTACGTGTTAACAGTGGCCCTGACAATCAAGGTCTGGGAGGGGAAAACTTGTTAAAAGGATGGCTGCTATTTGATTTTTTAAATTTTGGATAGATAAAGCCAATTTGCCCATGACACGGGGCTTAACATTGCATTGTTTTAAGAAGCACTGCGGGATTATTGGTGACCTCCAGGGGTCGGGGCCTGGTGGTTTTTACATGTCATCTGACAGAGAGAGACCTCATTAACACAGAGACCAGTTAACTTATACCAGAATGTTAAATTAATGATGAGATGGAGGCACGAGTGCTATCTGCAAAATGAACACTGTCATTTCCTCTGGCCTGTACCATTTCCTTGCCTGTCTCCTTTACGATATTCTTTAGCTTGCAACAGCAGTAATGGCCTAGTGTGGAGCGTGTGCTGCAGGCATGCAAAACATGTATAACAGGATCTGGAAGAGGATTTTTGAAAAGCTGGGTTTGCACCTTTGTGAGGTCTCTTCATGCAATGTAAGGAAGATTAACAGTTCAGGGATTGCAATTGGCTCTGGTATTTTCTTTTGCTCCTCTTCCCTAAACCCTTCTAATTATCTGAATTGTCAAGTCTGGGATCCCTCAGTTTGACAGAAGTGATGCTTGAAGGAGAGAGGCTCAGCTCTCCAGTCATAATCAAAAGTTGGTCTTGCGGCATCTTTTACATATGATTGTTTGAGCCAAAACAGTGGTCACTTAAGCTGAAAGCAGTGCCTAGAAAACAAATAGAAAATAAGAGTTGTAAACTGACCTAAATGCCTCCTCTTGACTCCTGGGTCATCCTACCAGTGCTCCAGGTGCCATCTGCAGTGTTTACTTTAGATGTACAGAAATGAAAGAAAGAGCTTGCAGGTCCCTACCTTTGCATCTCCATCAGTGTTAAGCTCAGTGCATAACCTCTGTTCCTCAGGGGCAGAGAAAGGAGCGTGCTTAAAAACACTAGCAGCCAGCTTAAGCTATCAGGCTTGTATGAAAAGCTTTAAGTGTTTGAAAAGAGTCATTAAAAGTTTGGCAGGATTACCCTTAGATGAGTCTTCTGATAGCAGGAACTAAGCGGCCCTTTCCCTGCAGCAGCTTGTCAGCTGTACATAGAATTGGATTTTTATGCTTGAAATGGGAGGGGAAGAGAGATATGGGGCAGAGCTGAGTACGTAAGGGCTTCACAAGTATCTCGTGGCTTCACAAGTTGGTCAGAAATGCACCGTTTGGGGTGCATTTGCCCTCCTTCTCAGTCTCCAGCTGCTGCTTTCTGTATAGGTATAACGGCAACAGAAGTGTAAAGCCCCTGCTCAGTGTAAATAGAAGAGAAGTGTAACTTGCACAACAGAGAAAAGGGCAAAGACTTCATCTGTGAGGCAGAAAGGGAAGGTAAAAACAAACGAGCGGCCATAGAGAGGAGGGGAGAAAAGGGAGAGTGCGATGGGTATTGGGGACCAGGAGATGAGCTATGGTACAGAGAGGAGGGTGGATCAGAGATAGAGACAGGCTAGAGGGAGCACGGAGAAGAAGAAACCGGGCTTGGGTGGCCCAGAAGCAGAAACTGAGTGTCTGTGGGAAAGCGGAATGAAACCTGAGTTTCTTGTGTCGGTGGAAGTGAGGGGGGATTTTTTCCTTCTCTGCCAGCTTGTCCACAGGAGAAGCACTCCTGCAGCTCCCTGCTGCTGGGCAGTGAGGGCAGTCTAATGATCTGCATATTCCCCTGTTGGTGACTCGCTTAGAGGTCAGAGTGATTCCACCTCAAAATGTAATAGAGCTGAGAGGTTATCTATCTCTTGGCCCAGCTGGAATTCATCTGTGTGCCTGCTTTTTCAGATATGTATTTTAAAAGCTCAGTTACATGCGCATGAGAACACATTAGAAGAATGCTTTGGTTGCCAAGTCGTGCTCTCGCAAGTTAGGGAATACCAGTACTACCATTCTGCGTCCTGAATGCAGATCGTGGGGATGTATTTTGATGTCAGTCTGCACCTACTGGGTGCTGCATGGGGTGTTTGTTGAGGGTTTTTTTTGTATCATTACAAAAATATTTACTGCAAATCCCAGGCCATGGCCAGGAGAACAAGCCACTTCCTAAAATAAAAATGCTTTAAAGCAAATTCCACGTGCGTGGTACAAAAGGGCACACAAGCAGTATTAATATTAATCAACAGAACAAATAGGTACACTTCCATCTGCCAGGCTTATCATGTGTATCATGTCTCTCACACTGGTACACAAACAGTTCTGCATGGAAACAGGCTCCTTTTTCAATAGGGGATTTCCCAACAGAGCTCTTCCAGAATGTGCCCTTGTAATGCTCTTTCTGGACAAGGACTGGCAAGGACAGTTGCTAGCAAGCTTGGATAGTTTTGTTAAGGACAGATACTTGTGCCTCTTGCCTTTAAAAGAAAAAGTTACAGCAATCTGTGGAAAAAAAGTTTTCAGTCAAACTTGTGCACATAATATAGGGTATAACAATGAGCTAAGAACTAGGTTATATTCCTGTACCAGGTCCCACCTTGATCCGTGTGCCTCTGTCAGATATAAGAGCAGCCTCTGCCTGGCAGCCTTGCTGGGTTATCATTATTGCAGTGAGGAGACTGAACCTATTGCAAACCCACAGGAAAGCTTTGCAATATCTCCTTTATCCTGTCCCTCTGCAAGGTTAGCTCCAGACTAGCAAAGTGTGAGAGCTGCAGCTCTTCTGCGATAACTGCGGTCTTGAAATGCCCTGGTACAGACTAAAGTGCAATTTTAGGACGCACAACCCCGGGAGAGGTGAGCTTTAGCCGATGATCACCCATTCAGAAGCAAAGGCTGACACTTGAGAAATCTATCTGTAAGTGTCAAATATGTTATATGTGAAATGTCAGCGCTTAAAAGAAACAACAAAAACAAGAGTGTTTAATAAGATAAGCATGCTGATAAAAATAGATATACTAAAAGATAAGATGAAACCTTTCATTGAAGCTGTAGGGTGTTTCAAGCTGTAATGACTATCTGTCTCCATGCTACTTAAATACTGGTTGCAGTTTATCTTTTTAGTTCATCATCTTAATCATGGACGTTAAATGGACTGAACATAAAGGTCAGCAATGCAGCTAGCTCTAGTGAACAGGAGACATACCATTCATTAATGTGCCATTAAGAAATGCTGATGGTAACGACAGCAGTTGCTTTGGTGAATATGAGCACATATTCTATATAGGCGTTCCTTATATGCTCACTATACCCTATTAGGTGATTTCTGTGTCTGCTTGGGCTTCATGACAAATGCTGGATATATGAACTTGTTTGAGAAGCCCTTAAACCAGTGAGTGCTGTATTATACTTGCCCTGATTCAACTCTTAACAGTGTCCCCCAGGCCCATCATTATGCTCTTGGAAAGATGGGTTCTTCCTTCCCAAGTCATGTGCTTAGCCTTTTGTTTAGCATGTCCGAACACTTCAGCCTCATGGCGCATTTACGTTTTAGGAAGTGTTATTTATAGCTCACCAAACAATCAAGGCAAATCTCTCTCTGTCTGAAAGCTAATATTTGTATTTATTTATTTGCTTTAAAGAAACATGCTCACAATCTGTTGAAAGATCGATGAACAGCAGAGCCAGCACCTTCTCTACACGTGCGTAAAAGCCAAGGTAAGATCTGCTAGTGCAGCTTCTTTCCTATAGACAGCCAGCTCATTCTAACTAGACATATGGTTAAAATAGCCCAGGCATCAGAGTGAGTTGCAGTAGATGCAAAGCAAAAAGAGCTGTATGTGGTTGAAAATGAGGGCTGGGTTTCAAGTGATATGATCCAATTCTGCATCCTGGCACAAACTTCTTATGGGACCATAAGCAACTCGCTTCACTTCTGCACACCTGCATCCACCTCTCCCTTGCTTGATTTTTCCAGAGCAGGGATCTGTGTCCTGCTTATCACAACAGCCCCCATACCTACTGAGGCAATAAAGGTGCCTCATCCTTCTTTTCACAAGTCATGAGCTTGTAGAAGAGGAGACTCTGTAAAGAGGTAGCTATGGCTGGAAGCAGAGGGAGGTTCTGATGTCAAGAACAACAACTAGCCTGCTCTCTGACTATTGCAGCCTCTCAAGAAGTTGTCTCAGTGTGGTAGAGGAAGGAATACATTTTATTTACTTTCATATGTCATTCATTTTATGGAGATCAAATTGTGCCTCCTACCCTACCTCAGGGTGAGGGGGGATATCGTGAGGGGGATATTTGCCTGGTGACTTCACACAGACTTCCTTCAAACTAACCTCTACTCATGTATTTGCTTGCAGAGAGGAGCCTTCTATTGCTCTGAGGCAACCATACAGCTGGCAGATTTTCCTGAGGGGCAAGGTGGTATGCTCTGGTTTTGCTTTGTGGGTGACAGCAAACTGTCTGTGCTACAGTCTGCCGCTTAGGGATAACCCTAAATAGGGATGTTGCAGGTTGGTTAATACATGAAAAGATAGGTGTAAATTAAACACTGATATAAGAAGACAATACTTCCAAAAGAGTGACAGAGAGACAAAAGGCTGGTCGACAAAGCAGAGATTAAGACTTTCAGAGAATTCAAACTGGGGCTAGGGAGATGCTGCAAATTAAAATGACAAATGATGCAGTCACTCCGTTGGCAGATGAAACTGGTCCTGGTACAGTGATCAGGACAGCTCTATCAGAAAATCCGTCATGATGTAAAGCATGGAAGTCTGCTCTAAGAGTGAGCAGAGAAGACAAATGTAGTATCTCAAGCAAGAAACGAGACAGAAGAAATCATGTGTGTGAAAAAATCTCTTCTCACCCAAAAAGTCTTTTCCGAGTTGAGAGATTTTGCTAGACAAATTCATTGACTCACCACCCAGGTTGGTGAAAACTGGGTGAAAAGGTTGAAAAACACTAATGGATCAAGGGAGATTTAGTTTGGATCAAGAACAGGGACCATAAAGAAGAATGGAGGCATGAAGTATTTGAAACTAATTCCAACAAAACATCTCGTAAGAACCTAGAGATTAACTGTGTGTTTAATTTCCTAATGGGAGATTCAGATGGATCTTTTGTCACTGAAGGATCCAATTTTGACTTTGTGTAACCTCATTTTTCTGATGGTTCTTGTTACATCTTTAAATGCTAAATTTATACAATTTATTGCAATAACAATGAGCCTCACAATTGGCAGGTCGAACATTTCTAACATCCTCTCTGGGAGGGCTTCTCCCTCAGCTGCTGCAGCTCTGCTGGCTGGGGGACCTATTCTAAAGGTAGGCTAGCTGTGGAACTGGCCCATAGAGTTTTGTGAGCATCTTTTACAAGGGAGATTAGACAGCAGATTTTTGGTACATTGTTTAAACCCTCTATTTGACTGAAAGGTCTTTGTTGTCAGGCTAGCTAAAGGGAGAAATAGGGAGTGAGACTGATAACATTCGGTTGCCTCTGGTGAAGTGAGATGTGAGGAATATTAACAAGGACTTTTTGAAAACACCTTCCCTTTCAGCTTCAGATGAGACTGTAACTGCAAATGCAATTGCTTAGGTGAGAAACAATGGGGCAGCACGGGAAAATTTCCCTGATTTACTTATGAGACCTCAGTAAAGATAATTCTGCCTTCCCAGATGATGATGCCTCAGCCAAACTTGCATCACTTTCAGCCTTCTGGGCATTTCCATATGCCTTCTCTGAGCAACTAACTCACAACAGCCTGTCCTATAACCCTGCAGGCCCTCCAAGAGAGAGGAGGACTTGCAGCTACTTGTACTCACACCCACCAGGGTTTCTCTCCATGTTAGGTCAGGCTTACAAAGCTGCAAAAACAAGTGCCCTCTCCCCCTTGGGGATCGTACCTGAACTCAATGACATTTGGGTAAGGCAAATAATTCGATGGAGTCCAGCTGAGTTTCTCCAGACTTCTAGTGACTGTCACCAAGATCAGCATCTCTCCTCAGCTGATAATCTGTTGTGCTTCGCTTTAGTTGTCAGCTTAAGTTATCTGTGAGCACAGCTGATGAGAGCACTCAAAAAGCCTGTTTTGCAAACTGATAGCATATCTCAGAGGAAGCGTTTGCAAAATGTCAGTATCCCAGTAGAGATCCTGTGATAAACAGTCCCAGTAAAACAAATACATCCCCCCTTGACAGCAAGCAACGGATATGTGGTTGGCCTGGGTTTTGCTCGTTAGCTTCCTAAAGTGCCACGCAAGATTTGAGGTTGAAGTCTGGGGTCTGTTCTCATGGTGCTTGAGCTGGCGGCCAGGAGCGCTGCAGAGGCACAGTGCCTAGTTTTGAAGGGCCACAAGGTCAGGGAATCACTGCTCAGTAACATAACCAGCAAAGAGGATTTCAGTGTATTTGAAGAGTGTTTGATCACACCTGACTGCTCCGAAGAAGTAAATTATAAGTTGAGGGTTTTGTGGAGGAGGAAAGGAAAAGTCTGCCACCAAATCAAAGCGGAAAGACAGCAGTCCTGTGCATTTCTTAGGCAAGACTGAAGGGGCCAGTCTATTGCTCATTCAAAGCTGGCAGACAGAACACATCTTACTCACAGGGAAGAAACAGTACTAAAAATGAATATCTTTATGTTAAAAAAAAATAAAACGAAACCCTCATTTAGCTGTCAAAAGCTTTTATAGTCATCCTTGAGTGCGAACCACAAGAGCCCGTTCGTGTCTATCAGTTTGTTAGTCACAGGAAACTGGGTGCATTTTAAAGATTCCATTGTCCTTTCATTCCCCTGTTTATTTGTCTTCCTTTGCAGGGCCCTGAAAGTGATGGATAGTTTGTTGACTTCTGAACCCAAAGTTAACTTTCTGAGTTGTGTCTCACGTCGGAGGAAAAACACGTAAAGGGGAGCAGGAAAGATTTCAAAGATTCTGTGCAGCGGAGGATGGCAGCAAGCCATTAATTATGTGCAAAAGAATAATACCAGATAGGCTTTTTATTTTATTTTTTTGCAAGGTGAACTATCGAGTGAAATGAATAGCTGCTGCAGAACGATTGCAACCCACGTAACCAGCTAGGATTCTACAGTCTTTGATTAAAGAGATTAACACAGCTTTGGTAGAATACATTAGTATGCTGGATAACAAGGTTCTCTGGAAAGCTTTGGAAGCGTCCCTCCCCCCATCAAATTACCTCCAAATTCTTATTTATTATTACTTAGAGAGCACATTAAGTGCACACTGTGCATTATAACAAAGCCATGGCTCCTGCCCTGAAGATTTACAAGTCTGAGGTCTTGATCTCATGCCATTTAAATCTATGGGAGTCTTTGCCTTGACTTCAGTGGGGTTTGGATCAGATCCTTGTACGGCATTTCATGAGACTTAGCAACGGTTCTTGTTACTCGCTGGTACATCCAGTTAGTTCAGGAGGTCCAGGGCACATTCATGGCTGAGCAGTTCCCTGCAGTAGTCCTGCTGAATGCAATGGGAACAGTCACTCCTTGAGTGAGTGAGCACTTACCCACCTGGGCAAATGCAGCCCCGATGGGAATGAGGCTAGAGGAAGGAGGGGGAGGGCACCATGCTGTTTTGCTAGAGCTTTTTTTTTTTTTTAATCACCAGACATAGTATGTGTGCATGATGGCTTGCGAGGCTAAAATCCCTTACCCCTTCTCTCTCCCTGACCAAGAGGTGTGCTGTCAGCCCATGTGCAGCCACCTTAGCAGGCGCACGTCACTCCACCTTCTCCCTGAGCCACCTTCTGCGGGAACATTGCGTGCACCCAGCCTTCACCCCTGCTTTACTCATTTAGCTGCTTTGACTCATGTGACCTTACCGATGGGAATTTATAACCCTTTTTCTACTACCACAGCACCAGCTCTGCAAGTATTCAGCTTGTGATGGAGGTTGATGTATGCTTGTTTGGAAAGGCTGCTTGTGTATTGTTTTGCCTCAATGCAAATGCTTTAGGCCTCAGTGCAGCGAAGTAATTAAGTATATGCTTAGCTTTAAGTCCATGAATGATCTCTGAATCTGTGTCTTTGTACTCAGAAACCAGAACAAAACCCCTTAAATAAAGGCATAGCCTGAATGCCAGCAGCCCAGCTGTTCCTGGACAACCCTCCAATAACAAACGCGAGAGCATTTGCATTGGTAGAAACAAAAGTTGGATAAGGAGGCTGATTCACTGTCTGGCTTCTGGAGACATTTTATAAATAGCAGCGAGAAAAACACAGGAGGTTTTTTTATTATTATTATTAGTTGATAAAACATGTTGACAGAGTCCTTTTCAGGATTGTAACTTGGGGGCAGCATGTCTTTTTGGACAGCAGACACATGGCAAACAGTTTATTTGCTGAAGAAAGCCAGATGCTCTGTGTCCTTGGCAGGCAATTTGTAAGATTAAGGAAAATCATGCTAGCGACTAGAGTGTGGTAAATAAGTAAAATAAATAAATAAAACACTCGCGCTGCTTGCGAGAAACTCTTCTGTCCTCTTTGGCAGGACAGCTGGTTTTCAGCTACTTTGCTCCATAGTGTGCGGCTGACAAGAAAGAGCAGGCCACCTGAAGGGAAGGGTGTTTCTTGTTTGTCAGCTGCTGCTTTCCCTGTCGATTCCACTGCATAAACAAGCTCAGCTGCCTCTGTGGAGTCTCAGAGAGCGTCCTCCTGAAGACTTATGAGCATGGTGCTGACCAGCGGATAAGGTGAGAGATGCATGTGAAGGAGAAGACAAGGACCAGGAACTTATGTGTGAGGCATCTTCCATGGAGCAGTCACCCAGCCTGACTTTGAAGCTGTTATGCGGGAAGCAGGCCATCCCTGGCAAACCTCCGGTGAATAATAACCAGGCTCAGATCAAGGGCCAGAAAACAGGAAATACAGTATGTCTCCTACATGTAGGGCTTGATCCATAGCTGGCGCAGATCAGCACGATGCCATTGGAAGAAGAGAATTTGTATAGATTGAGACCAGCTGAACATCAGAATTACCAATAAAATAAAGTAATTGTGTGAATAAACAGAATGCTAGTGGTGGAAAAAACAGAGATGATAAAGTCTGCGTTGTTTATTCTTTACACAACTGGTCTTTTCTTAATTTTTCTTTAGCAGATGTTTGCACCTGCACAGCTTAGCGATCAAGATATTTTACAACTCTTGAGCAGTGTCAGGGAGGGAGTAGGAGGTAAAATATCCACTGTGCCATTCCAGTTTATGAACCAATGGTCTAGAGAGCTCATGCTATAGAGTTATGAATGCCTGTTCAGAGCCTCTGAATTATATACGCTCTTAACATTGGCCTTACTATGCCCCTAGGTAAAATGTTACTTTTTCTTTGTTAAGGCTTCCTTCTCAGGCAACATACCGACACAGCTTCAAATAACACAAGGATAATTCCTCTGTCACTAGTCCCTGTGGAAAGAGGAATGTGGGAACAGAATCCCTCCACTTGCTATTCTGCTCTGTATAGGCCCTAGAGATGATAATACTTGAACATCTTCCACTAAGGCATTACAGTGGCAATATCTGTCCCCTTGGTGCCATTCTCGTTGCTTCACACCTGGAAGGGATTTGTGGGTGCAGTAAAGGTGTCATGGGAAGTGAGAGCGCTCAGACTAAAAGGCAAACTGTCCCTTAACACAGGGGCTACATTCTCCTTCATACTAGGCTTCTTTCCCTCTTACGTTAGTGCAAGGGGACATGAAGGAGCAGTCATTTACCTGGGTAATTGATTACACAGGGTAAACAAGAAATGAACTTGTTGACTTATTTGAATAACACAAAGGAGAACCTGAATACTGTGAAAGTATTTTGATTTAAACAATGCACCCCTCTCCCTGCCCAGCCTACTAAAACCAGCTGGGACAAGAGAGAGAGAGCAAAGTATGTACAGTGTGTTACATGCTAAGCCCCAGAGTAGCTTCTTGCTGTCTAAATCCCCCTAAAGGATAGGAATTTGGAAAAGACGGGTAAGGCGGTAGTGCCAGTGTGATCTGAGCCTCTTTCTTTTTCAGGAAGTACAGACCCCCCTCCTGCTTCCAAATACAAAGATATGATTTGACATCTCTCCTGTATGCGGGTGGAGACTTCCCTCTATCTCTTCTGGTTTGATCATGTAGATGTGTGGCTTCTTGGGAGGAGCAGCACACTTTGGTAAAGGAATTGAACAGTGACTAAAACTGCGTGGGAGAAAGAACCTGAAGGCTGAAAATCTTGGAAAATCTTTTTTTTTTTTTTGAAAGGTCCATTTTTAATGACTATAACATTCTATTAATGTTCAAGAGAGATATAATTAGGACCTTAATTCTATTTTGAGAATATTCTATTTTTGTTTTTGTCTGAGTATTGGTTTGGATTGCAAAGCAGCACTTTGGCAAACTTGCACTTTTGTGCTTTATTGGAGGGCAGTCCTTGGGTTGACCTGATGGGATTACAGAAAGTATTCACTGGGCCTGCTCCCCGAGCCAGCTCTGGCTGGACACTTGGTGGGATTTTGGTGAAGCTGACACCATTTTGTGTGCTTTCCATTGCAGATAAAAGAACACAAATAGCCAGGTGATGAAAATTGAAAAGGCATTTAAGGTGCCACTTTAAAAATGCATGTGCTGTTTCATAGTTTTCTCTGAGTTGCCCAAGATCAATGCGGTGTGGGCAGTGTTTTCTTTAAACTATCCCTCTACAAAACCATCCCTCGTAATCATGTACCAGACTATTTATTCCCAGGGACGGCTTGCATCACATATGAAAGAATTTAATAATAACACTTGGATGAAGTGCTGTTATTTATGGAGGAAAAGGTCGTGTTCTGGGCCTCTGTCAGCGGTGGGTGGCTGCAGCCCTTGGAAGCACCGAGCTGGATTGCTGTGCTGTTACTAGATAGGGGAGCATGCCTGACAGCCAGCCACCTTACTCTTGTCATTACTGCAGAGCTGGTGCATCGTGCGCCTCATTTCTGGCTTTGTTATTTATATCACTCTGTAAATAAAACTGCTGCCTCTTCCTTCTGATAAATGGTGAGGAAACCAGTGCAAGTTAACCTGAATGAGGGAGGGAGTGGGAGTACTGTACTGTTGATATTTACTGGTATCCTCGTGTATCCTGTTTCGCAAGGGAGAAATTGGTTTTTATTTCTGGAAAGTAATCATTTTTAGTCCCCAATCAGTGTTTCTCCCTTTCCATCCCACTCCCGTGTTGCTTGCCAAGTTTTGCTTTTGGATGTTCTGGAAACGCCCTTATGGCAGGAGGAAAACTGCAGCGCTGCCAGCCGTGCCTCGTGCTGGCTGCTGTGTTCTTCTTCCCCCAGTCCGGTTCAGCTGGCTGCTCCCTGGCTCTGCAAAGCGAAACAGTATCTTTACTTCTCTCCCTCTCTGTGTATCCCTCTCTATCTAATGTTTTCCCATTTCAGGAAATGTAACTAATAACTGTGATTTCATTTCTTGTGGTATGGACCTTAAAAACTGAACTTAAGCTTTCTTTTTTGGGTATTATTTGCAAGTAAAAGTAGGGCATGATATATTTGTCTTACACAAATAACACAGAAACTCACGTATCTCTTTCCTCCTGGTCGCTTATTTTAATTACAATTTTTAAGGAAACAAGCAAACAAATAAAATGAGATATTATGTAGATTAATTTTGAGAATAAGTTGAGGTAGGATAAGACAGTAGAGTTGCTCTTAAAAAGAAAGAGAAAAAGTGCACCCTTCTAGAAATGCTAGGTAGAGGTCTGCTGTTTTGTGCTGTGGACTAGACGGCAGGTCTTTTAGAAAAGAATAGCAATGATGTGGAGCAATGTGTTGCTGTGTATTTCCAAGCCCAGACTAAATGTGGTAAATGGAGAAAGCAAAAGGATTTCCACACCATTCCCTATATTTATTGCTAGCTCTGCCAGCTCTGCTGGTGGAGCATTAGCACCAGCAATAGAGAGTCTGCAGGTCACATCTCTGCATTCTGGAGTTTACTCCTACGACTCCATTGGTCTTCAGTGGGATAAAAACAGATACACATATCGTTTCTGAAGTAAGCGTGGTGGATACTGAATGCACACAGGAAGCAGATTTTTCATAAAGTCACTCTCCCAAGTAGAAATGAACTTCCTGGGGGGAACTGATCCTCTCAGTTATCATCTGTGGGGATGAAAACCCCCATATTTGCTCTTTAGATTTTAACTGTTTTGTGTATTTGTGTGTGTGTGGTCTAGACTCCTGTGCAATTTAGTCATAGCCTAGCCCTGATTTTCCCATTGTTTTACACTTAAGTCATTCTCAGCACTTTCCAGCCTACTTACCGTTCCTCAGCGGTGTTTATAATTTACCAGCTAAAAATGATAAAAGTCCATTTTCATCCTTCCCTTACTATGAGGAGTCCTGATGGAGCACAGTCTTGCCATCACCCTATAAATCAGCTGTTCCACAGTGGGGAAAGGACTATGCAGATAATTACTCAGGAAAAAGTGAAATGATCTATGCCTGAAAAAAAAACGGGAAGACCACTAATCTGTAGTAGAAAGTTTTACATAAGACAAACTTACAGAAGAGATGTTTTACAGAAGAGGTGTAAAAGGCTAAAAATAGCCTTCCTCCTCTTCTCCAGTGACGCTTTGTTAATTACTTGCTCTGCTTGCAGTTACCTGTGGAGGCCACATGGCATCTTGTAGCTCGTCATGAATCCGCACATGGCCACTGACCAAGCCTTCTGCAGCGTGACATCTCTTCAGATACCTCGAGTAGAGGAGGAGTTCCCCTTTGGTTCTCGCTGTCACAGCTTTTTAAGGTACCGTTTTAGAACAGCCCGTGTGCAGCCCAAGCCCTGTGTGGGAATACTGGGGCAGGGGTCTGTGCCAGCCTGCCATGCTGTCCCTGTGCCCATGAGAGAGCACTGCCCCACTGCTGCTCTTTGAACTTGGATCCTACCTTCTCTTTATTTTCTGTGACTGAGTTAAGGGCCAGGATTTAAGCTAGTTGGTTTAAATTCAAGCCATATGAGACGGAAGTGATTTTCTTGGACAGGAAAAATAATCTTGGGGAGTTTATAGGACTTACAATTGCTCTGTATTTTCATGGAGTATGAACACAATTTGTCTCTCTGGTTCTCAGTCTCAATGTCTTATTGGATCTTATTGGATTAACTTGTTGTTCTTGGAATTTCCATGTACTGGCAGGGGCTCAGCAAGCCTTTTTCTCATTTGGTAAGCCTGAAGATTGCAACTTTTCTTCTACAACATGAAATTGCTTATGGAGATGATCCCTTCTCCCTATTTTCTCCTGATTGTATTTAATGCAAATCAATTTCTTTCTGTCCACTTTTCAGTCCTCCTTGGACCAGGGCTGACCTAAGCAGAAACCCTGGTGTACCCCAACACAACCAGCTAAAAGAAGATGCTATTAATGCTCATGCTGCTTGCTTAGAAGCAGTAGCTCTACAAGGAAGTGGACAACATTTTGGCAAATGAGGAACTTGCCCAATTCAAGAGCGATGTGGTAGTACCTTGTCTTGGGTGTACTCTATGGAGAATTATGTACCCAAAAGAACCCACTAAAAAATCTTTCTGCTCTCCGTGTATCATGGAGGAGATGTTTCTGAGCAGCTTGCTATAAAATGCCTTTAAACCTGCAGAGCTGGGCCCATGCACCTGTGTTACGAGAAAATATAAGTGTATGATTCTGCCTATATTAATGACTGCCTTGATCATGGTACTCACTGCTGTTTCTTCAGAGCAGTAGTGCAAAAATGGCTTTGGCAAAATTGATGGGTGTCAAGAAAGGAAGTTTGATCCTTGTCTCAGTAGTGGCTAGTAAGCACTCCAGAGTGTGGTGTGAGGAAAAACATGCAGTGCTAAGGAATGGAAAGTAGATTCCTGCGGTTGTCTGCCTGAAGATCTGAGCAGTTCAGAGAAGTAGAGAGCCTTCAGGAAGCAGTGAATAGCAAAGAAATGGTTTTCAGTTATCACAGCATAATGAAACAGCGGGCATTCACTTCTATCTCATATGCTTACCTTACCACACCTAGAGTGAAACGTTGATCTGATGTAACATGGCTGCAGCGCAGTCCTTCCTCCAGGTCTGCATAACAGAGTGTCTGTAATTCTTCGCACAGAAGTCAGACCCTTCTAAGACCCAGACATTCATATTCCTATCAAAATCTGGACAGTGGGTTTTTTCCATCATCAGTTTTAGGCTATCAGCCTCAGCTGTGAATGAAAAATTCATCAAGCTAAGGCTAAAGAAGTCACACCTGTCAGCTTGACACGCTGTTTATCTCAAGGATTTTACTTCAGAAAGTATAAACAGTAGAATATTTATTTTCCTTCTTGCCATCTATGAGGCCATTCAGCAATTTAAGTGTGCTCACGCACAGCTTTCATGAGCCAGCCTTAATTGCACAGCCATGTGCCATAAAAACAAAGATTAGGCCTTATTATCTAGGAACCAATTTTACATTTTTCTCCTCTGACTTGAACTGTTTAAAATATAGGGCACTATCTCATCTTGGCCGTACATAAATATCTCAGTTGTCAAACTGCCCTTACTCAACCAGCCAACTTTTCGTGGTGGTTGAAAATCATAGTGTTTAATTGTGTCAACTGAGGTGAAAAATGTTATTGGTTCACCACCTGGCTGTACCATATAGTTAAAAAAAAATTAAGCAGTATAGAATGTGAAATTCCAGTGACTGCAAAAATATTTTATCCATTAACAAATGAACGTGATGCAAGGACAGAATGAAGAAAATCTACACAAACGATGTATTTCATTATCCAGGTGCATTCTTGCTTTCTCCTTGCTAGCGGTTTCAAATCTTCCAAACAGCATATAATTAAATAAGATGTGATATGGGCCCAAGGCATCAGCAAGAAACTTCTGACAGATTTCAGTAAGCTTTCAATTAGTCTGTGTCTGCAGAATCTTGCAGTTATTCAATAGCCTCTGTAAGCTACGTGAGCAGAACTAACAAGGAAGAAGAAATACGGACCAACATGAAATGCTGTTTTTCTGGGTTCAATATTTACTGTAGTTCTGGTGACCTCATCTGTCTTACAACAGAGGCAGAAGCAATTTGGTGAGGAACTTCATTACAGACTACCTGGGTGCAGGAGAAAAGCCCTGCTAGATAGTAAATTTTAGCACTCATTGAATGATCTCCATGCTGGACGAAAGTTTTGGCAAGCGGTGTAAGCCATCTGCTCCTAGGAATAGGTTCCAAGGAGGTATGAGAGATTTATGGTATTTGAGATCCCTTTTGCGTACCCCTTCATCAGTGAAGAGTGCAACAGTGACATTAGTTCTCAGCTAGGACTCTCCCACAGAGAGAAAGCTTTGGGATCTGGACAAAAGGGGAACAGACTGTCCTATATCAATTATTATTTATAGAGAGTTTGCTTTCTGTGTCATAGATATAATACTATGGTGTTTTTAGCAGGAGGAATGGTAATGTGGATGCTTTTAGTAGAGCTACCTTGAATCTCTCTCTACAGCTCAGTCTTTGTCCCATACAGATCTACCCACTGGTGCAGGGTGTAGCAGAATTTAAGGTGGGGAGGAACAACTAGATCTTTTAGCCTCCCTTGTGGTGTGGCATAGGTTATTACATTTCACCTGGTAACCCACACTCTGAACCAAAAAACTTGTCTTGAATGACATGATTTTCTTCTTCAGTAGATGAGGCTCTCTTATGCTGGAGGCAAATGATGGACATCGAGATATGAACAACTTGTGTTATCATAGGTATGAGTGGATGAAGTGCGCACTCAGCTTCCTTGCTAGCTCCTCTACTGGTAAGGTGGGAGCGCTGCTGAGTCCTTGGGAAATTTTCAGACTGGTTGTGGACCAAGAAGGAAATAATCTGGGGGCAAGGTAAGGTAGGAGAGCTGTGATATGCTGTTCCTTGGCCAAGAAAGGTGATGCGAGAAGCAAGCATTGACTCTATTTGCCTTGAATCACTTCTCTTTAAAGGTAGTGATGTTTATACTCATAGCGTGAACAAATACATTACCCTGCAGGACCCCTTACTGCACATCACCATCTTCCCTAGCAATAGAATCTGATTTGCTGCAGGAAAAGTTTGTTCAGTGAGGCTTTTATTGGAGTATGTCAACATTTTTTCCCCGTGGAATCTCAAGCCTTAGGTAGAATTCAAAAAATCAGCCACCAAGCTCTAATTCTTCTACAGTCTTATGATACATTCAGGACTGGTATGTGCCTCCTATTTAAGTCCTTTACTCCCAAGACAGTATTAAATATTACGTTTCTTCTAAAAGTGATCTTCTGTAGTGGAGATTTTCTTGGTAATGTGCCGTATCAATTTGTCACCCATGTGCTTCCAGCTTTACTGCCTAAACTTTTGTGCATGTGACAGTTTAGGAACAAGTCCTGTCACAAGTAGTTTGTGGTACAGTTAAACGGTAGATATTTCTGACTCCTGCTCCTCTTGACATCTGTCTAAAATTTTTGAGCATGGCTCTGTTTTGGAGCTGTGAAGAAGGTGAGACAGAGCACAAGAAAAATGCTTATGGCAAGGCCCCCTGGACACACACAGCCCACTTGGACAAGCTAAGTATGAGCCTGGTCTGCTCATAGCTGCTCTTTGACCTGAGGCCCATAGAGGAATAGTCTCTGGAGAGTATGAATTGCCACGAGGGTGGCAGTTTCTTTCTCCTGACCTTTATTTTTCCTTAGGATCTTCTCAGCCCCTTCCCATTTCATCACTGCTCAGGAGCTGTAGGGCTTTCCTGACAGCATCCTGGGGACCGGTTTCACTTGGTGCACCCAAGGTCCCAGCGTGTGCCAGGCTGTGCGCTCACGTGCTCAGAGCTGCCCTTGCCTACATGCACGGAGAGCTCGTCCGTGGGAGTGGGCTGCTGCATCCAGCCCTCCTGGAGTGGGTCCCGCCAGCCAGGAGAGCTGGCCCTGATCTGAGTGTGCCAGTAGACAGCCTTGTGACTTACAGGGACAGAGTTATTATCCCAGCTCTCTTCTTTTGCAAAAAAGGATGTTTTACTCTGTATTTCCCTGCCATTTCATTGGTAATTTCTTATTCATTCCCTGCCTTAAGTTGTCTGATGCTGTTGTGCAGCCCAGTGGAATAGAAATCCCGTTTTCAAGTCCTAAGCCTAGGTTTGCTGAGAAATGAAAAGACAAGGTTCCAGCTTTCGTTTTAGCGTATTGTGCTAGTAACAATTCACTGAGATCTGGCATTCTGTTTGGTCAAAGGGCACTTCCTCCCTTCCCTCCTTCTTCTTTCCCTCCCTCCCTACTAGCCTCTTATGAAATTAATAAAAATAGAGTGTTTATTGACTGGGTGGAGAAATTGCATTCAGATCACATAATGTCTGAGGCCTGGCAAGTCTTTGTGAATCTGTTCTGGTCTTTGCTAAATGGAGCAGGGTGCCCTTCAGTCTAGTAGCAAATATCTTAGAAAAAAAATTGCTTATATTGCTATTAATTAAAGAAATGGGTCGGTATGTTTTGCAGCCCACTGACCCTTCATTTATTTATTTATTTAATTTGGATAAGAGAGATTGTGGTCCTCATCATGGTGGAAAAACAAAGTCTCTGTGGTTGGAACCACATTACACAGTACTCAGCAAACCTGGCACTCCTACAGGTCTTTTATAATGTGATAAATGCGTCTGGGCCAGGAGCTTTGTAGGGGCTTGTGGGTATGCACATATCACCCACTTCCCTTCTCAAAGAGAGATTAATGTATCTAAACACAGATGGGCTCCCAGGCCAAAAGACAGGAGCCGTAACAGCTCCAAATATGCATCTCTATCAGCCAACATGACACTGACAACTAGCAACCTTCTAGAGCCTCATTAAGAGATCTCAAGCTATTTGACATGTCTGGGGTCTCTCTGAGGACCTCATCTCCAGCACTGGTTATGGAGGCAGTTCAGTGCTGCTGTGCTGGATCTGGTCTCTCAGAGACTTGTCTGTCAAAGCACTCTGCTTCTTAATAGGCCTGATGGTTATGTCTAAGTGGATGCCTTGTTTTCTTCTCCTACCAAATTGTGGCATTTCCCCTGGGCCACTATCAAAGACTACAGCAGTTCCTGTTTTTTTATTTGTATGTGTACGTGTGTTGCTCTTCTAAACAGGGACAGGAATTTCCTTTCCTGAGTCTAGACATCAGCCATTCGCTATTTCTGTAGCTTGCAAACAGGCTGTCTGCTGCCCTGGACCCTTTAATTTTTCCCACGAGAGTGGCAAATTTGCACTGGGCTGATAGAGGAGGCCTTGTACGATACTTCTGGAGCGCGAGTCTGGTTTGTGCTTGTGGTGTTTTAACTGCACTAACTATCCTTTTAAAGCAAGCCTGGAACTCATGGAGATTGTTTCTCTGCCTCCCACTGCAACTCCTGTGGCGTCTGTCCTTGCTATGCCTGCGTTGACAGTGTGCCTCCACCTTGGCCAGAAAGGGAGAGGCAGAGATCCGCCGGTGTGACTTCAGCCTGAACTGGTGTGTCCACAGAGTGCAGCTCACACCAGCAAGAGACCCTTGGTCAGATCCAGAACATCGAAAACCACTCGAGCATGGAAAAGGTTTTGGAGCAGGGAACCCACGGTGAAGCTCTGCCTGTGCAAGAATCGCCTGTGCAGAAATTGCTGTCCCCCTTTCCGCTGAGCAGGGGGCTGCTCAGGGGCAACCTGGGGCTTTAGGCAGTAATTTTGGCACTGGCACACCGTAGTGATTGCAGGCCTGTGTACCATGGAGCACGGTCCTGAATAAGGTTCTCGGGACGCTACTTGGCTTTGTAAACTGAGAGGGTGTGGGCTGCTTCAGATGAATCTCACAGATTTCAGTGGCCTTTGAGAGCAAATTAAGCCTGCCAGTACTTTTCTGAGAGCAGCAGATAAAGGCTGAGTACACTTGCTAGTCACTTTTCTCACTTTTTCTCAGTGGCTACCGCAGCCAAAAGTTACCATGAATAGGGCTAGGAGGGAAAACTTCTCAGGCAAATGACTCCAAGAAGGCTACATTGGCTGGTAAAATCTGTCTCAATGTACATTAAGGATGAGCAACCAGTGAGTACAAACAGAAGATACTGTAGAGAAGAGAAGAAAAAAATCTTGGTGAGGTCACTGAGAATAAATTCTTGTAACACAACTGAGTTCTCCGTCCTCCTTTTCAGCCTGTGACTGTCCATCTGCATTAAGTGTCTTGTCTGACTGCCCCCATCTGCATAAGTATTGGTCTGTCTGCCCACATGTCATTCCTCCTCCCTTTAGAAACTTTTGAAGTGGTTGGCTAATTTCAGCCAAATTAGTTGAAGGATAAAGTTGCTAGGATCTTGGGAGCTTCTGGAAAGTAGGCATCTGGCTTGGAGCAAGGGACTCTGTTAATGCCTTAGCTGAATGAAAGACTGCAGAATGAGCTGAATCCCTACCTCGTATCAGGGAACGCATCCCCCAGGCAGGGAGGATGGCAAAAAACCAGACTGCAGTGCTCCCATTTTTCACAGACCTACTTATTTTTGCATTCACAGCCTGCAGCACAGCTCTGGTTATGCCACACTTCAGGACAGAAGAAAAGTAAATACCTAGATCTGAATACAGTTAGTGTTGAACTGTTTAACAGTTCAGCTGTAGTCTCAGCACATTCATGCCTGGGTCCTCCTTCTGAAACAGGCTTATACTGGTATCATCCCGATGGCTATACCAGCCTTTAGAGCCAATCAATACGGGCTTTTTGAGAAGTCTCTCTTTGGAGTCTATTTTTCAGCTGCAGTCTCTCAAGGACATAAGGAAGTTGATAGAAGTATAGACTTCATTAGTTGTAAGCTTTATTTTTTAAGATGGAAAATACAAAGTTTCCAGGTGATGCAGCATTTCCTGAAGTAATAAATAGCAAAAGACATACCCGGTGTAACATATTCAGCATTGTTCATGAAGCCCAGCGTTGCAAAAAACATACTTTTTAGGAGGAGGAGTGAGAGATTAGGCAGGCAAGGGCTAAAGATTGTGAACTTTATGTACCAGGTGAGTAGTGTGTCCTGGGAAGTGATGACAAAGTGCTGGCAGCAGGTGGACAAGCAGCCATGGCATGAGTTCTCAGCGTGACTAGAGTAGACAGCAGAGGCTGGACTGTGTTAGCACAGGAGTAGTGGTCAGAAGTAGATTTGTCCCCCTCTGCCCAGTCCTGCTGCCTCCCGCTCTGGCCTCTGTTCTCAGGCTGAGTGCTGAGAACCTGCAGAAGAGTCAGAGAAGAATTACGAGAGTGAATTTAGTGCTAAATCCACTCCTGACAGCTGGAGGTGTGAGGAGCTCTGAGTGCTGAGTTTATCTGAAAAAGAGACAGAGAGGCCCCCTGGTTCTCAGCCTGAAGTCTCTCTGTGGGGTGAATGACAGGATACCAATGGGCTCTTTGAACAGCAGCCTTGAACACAACAAGATGCAAGGCTTGGAAAGTGAAGTCAGAAAATTCAAATTGGAAATGCAACTTGAATTTCTTAACCACAAAGGTAACAAATGCTTGGAACAGCTAACTGAGGATGTGGTAAGTTCTCTGGCACTTGGAGACAAAGTCAAGATACCCTGGGTCTCTTGATCACAGGGTTAAATGTTGTGGCACGTGTTAGTCAAGAGGCCAGACCAGATGATCAGTCTGGTCTGCTCTGGCCTTCGGAAAAATGAATTGATGTTGTAGCAAGGATATAGGAGAATTACCAGGAGACAAGAAACAGAATAATTAAATAACCACAGTATTTCCAAGGGCTAACATCAAAGAGTGGACTATTTTTTAAGCAGGAGCGAAGATTCAGAAATATATCTTGGGGAGGGTGGAGGTAGCTTTCCTACTTGGAACCTTGCCCAATGGCCGACTCTGACCCCAGAGATAAAGCTGGTCTTCATACTGGAGGTTCATGAGCTCATTCATGGTCTCCATTTATTGGAAAATTACTAGAGTTCCAAGGTGGGCTTATCCTAAAACATTACTAGCTTCCAAAATGCATTCATCAGTCTTCAGAGGTGCAGTAAGGCATGGTCTTGCACAGAACAGATTTACCCAAATGGCTTATTAACAAAATCAGGATTATGGCCAAGCAGATGTCATTTTGACTGATTAGCTCAAAATAAACACAGTTGTGAGATAAGAAATAGCTGTGTTTTTGCTCCTTCTTGTGGTTGCATACTCAATAGATGATGGGAAATGACATGTTAGGTATGAGCTGAAATGAGTCATCTACTGCTACAGCTCGTAGAAGGCAGAAAAGAGGAATTCAGGAATTCTTGTTCTGTGGTATAATATAAGCAATGGCCTCATCCAAGAGACTCTACCATGGAGATGGATCCCCTCAAGGTGTGCAGCAGCCTCTCTGTTTTAGGATTGTGCAGGTGTAGGGTTTTATTTTGGCAACTGAAACACTACTATCATTTCCATTAGGCCACATGGATTAAAGTTCTGATAGCTGATAATATTAGACAAGAAGTAACTGTTGTTCTTTCATGGGACGTAAATATTAATTTAGGCCAACTGAGGAATATAGGCATTTTAAGGGCTTTTTAGTGAGAAGCAGAGGTCTGTATTACCTTGCTTGGTCCATGTTATCAGCATGAAAAATGTTAGGAGATGTTCCCACTGAATCCAGTGTTAGACGTCATGAATTGCATTAGATACGAATCAGCCACATCGATCCGTGTACATTGAAAACTGTTAATCAAGTCCATTTGCTACACAGCTTTACAGAGAACATACAAATCAGACTGAAGTCATGGAGATAAAAATGGTAATAAGCGGTTATTTATTGGCACTCCCTTTTGTGCAAAACCTAATTGCTTGCTCAAATATGGTAAAAAATCCTAAATTTTTTTCAATGTTCCTAGTGGAAAACTGGGTTTTGTGTTACAAGGTACTCTGTTTTGGTAAATGTGTAGATCCATGAAACTAATTTATAGTTATTCAAATACTTTCATTCATGTTACCATTGTCTAAGTGAAACGTTTGGACTTGTAAATTTTCAGTGCTAATTTTTCATTTCAGTAATTTAAGAAAGAATTGAGCTAGCCAAATCATTGCTGAGCAAAACATTTTAGTCAGCCTAAATAAGGACGTCCTTCTGTACAGCCATTTCATTGTGAAAATGGAGCAGCTGGGGAGAAGGAAAAATTGTTTTGTATCAGTTGGAAATGAAACTATTCTTGCTGAATATTTCTCATGATTATTCTTTTTTTGGCAGGCAAACAAACCAACACAGCAAAGATCTACACACAGACTTCCTTGAAAACTTGATCCCTTTTGGTATGGATTGCCTTCTAAAGGATTGAATCAGCCTTCCAAAATGCTGCCTGGATCGCTTTGGAACCTATTATTTCATTCATTTTTAGACGGAAGATGACTGTATTTATTTGCACTACAGGAACATTATGAGAACAACACTTTCCAAATGGAATAGATCACCTCTTCGCCAGCCGCCCTGCTTTGATTCTTTTGACTAGTGGTACTAGACCACATGCTGTCCAGGCAAAGAAATGTACAGAGTCACAATGCCTCCTCCAGTCCTACCTTCGTCTCTTCCTATCTTTCTTGTCCCTGTCTGTGCTCTAGCTTAGCTGAACTGGCTGATCTCCTTTGAGATGAATGAAAAGATTTTGTGCATTTACTGCCTCTCTCTGTCCCATTCTCTGCCCTTTTACTATGATGCAGGCTGTACTTTCCCTCTCTGCTTTGGTTGATAGAGAGTGTTAAGATCAAAATTCACTAATTAGCATACTCCCACTTCTTGTTCTTCCTGGGCCTTCTAAACATTTTCCTCTCATATTACTCTGAGGCATACTGGATATTACTCCCAGAAATGCATGGATACATTTTTTTTTTTTATTTACACATCCTTTTAAAAAATGTGGATGTCAAAGTATTTCCACACGATTCTGTTCCCAAACACTCTGCCATTGAGCTGGGGAAGCTCTGCTTTCTCAGGAAGAATGTAAGCAGTCTTGAAGGCATGGGAAGCAAGGATTTAGTATGATTTAGATTGAAATTCATCTCACCCCTCTTTAGATACCAAACTGAAGTGTTTAATTTAGGAGATTTGTTGCTCTAAAATCCTATCTAATCAAGTAAGATGAACAGGCACATTCAGCAAATAATTCAGTTCTTAGCTGGACCTACTACCATCATTTTAAAAGGGTGAAATGGCTTGTAATTTATAGCCAGGTCTTCAGCTGAAGTAACTGGTAGCATCTCTCTCAGTGTCAGTGGAACTATATCCACTCACACTCTATTCCAACTCACACTCTGTGCTTCCAAACTCTTGCGAAAATGATTGATACTCCTCATATTAGCCTCCTCAGTGAGAACATTTTTGCTCTATCCATGCCATTTTCCCTGTAAGGTATGTTATTCTACAGTAACCAAATACCCTTCCTTCTGTCTCTCTGAAGCCAAAAAAGGTCTACAATGCCTGCTCTTGCCAAGACCAGATTTCATGCACCTGCTGGAAGGGGTTGAGGCAAAAAGAAACTTGTGGGCAGGAGAGCCTTGTTTTGCCCATGGAGGGTACTTTGGGAGTAGCAGGCTTCAAACTCAGCCTTGAAGCTCTTCAGCATTTCACAGGGTATTATCAGAGAGGAGATAAGGCTCCCAAAACATAGGGCAGAAAAATGAAATGCCTCTGTAGAGAATGTGTCACCACTTCACAACCAGCAGTGGTAATGGTTTTTGGTCAGGACTTGCCTTGATAGTTCTGTGAGTGAAAGCCAATCTTCTTTTCAAGGCACTGTATTTGTAGTTATTTAATCAAGCTAAATTATTCCTCCTCTCCTCACCCGCAGTTAGATCATGGCACAAAATTAAGCATAGCCTTTCATTCTGCCTCCTCTTGCCTCTCTATTTGACCTAGACTTTGGGGAGCCATTAAGTTGTCTGAGATATTGATTTAATAAGGGTAGGAGAATTAAAAAGGACAAAGAGACACCTGACTAATTGGCATTTCCAAGAGATTTTTGTAATCAGCCAATGGGGATTTTATAAGGTATGAAGTATTTGCTTTCACATAAATTTCTTCCACATTCTTTCTCTCATGTTTGCTCGGTAAACCTTCTGGAATAAAGATCACATCTGCCTCTCTGTAAACTTTATACTTGGGAGGTAATTGAGTTGGCTCTTTGTTATGAGAGCATGTACTCATTTAATTGCACATATGTGTCTATGAACACACTATCCCTGCTTCTCTCCTAAATTTGATTTGGAATGAATCCCATGAAGGGCTATTTTCCAGTGTTAATGGATAAAAGGTCTTTACCAAAGGGAAAAGTATTCAAACACTAAATTTAATAAAGTTTAGTTTGAAAGTTGTTTCTTTGTGAGAATTCTCCTTGAAAATATACGGTTCTGAGAAAAATTCCTTTCTTCTCACAGTGTTTTAATAGCATGTATCTTCTATCAGTTTTGAGATTTGTACCCAATGAATTTTTATTGTGTAAATATGGCATAGTAACATGACAATTTAATGGCATTACAGTGAAAGAGTCACATTTTTGTGAAAGTTGCTTGTTCTATCCTGCCCTGCAGTGCTGAGCAGTAATGCAAAACTTGGGAAGATAAGACCCTTATGGTGAGATGAAAATAAACACTATGGTGAGCTTTATTCCATTTCTGTGCATCTTAAGCCCAAATACTGACCAAAGAGAGTGAAGCAAGTGAATATTCATCTTCAAATATATAAAGTGTTCCTGTCAGAGACAGCACAGCAAAGTGCTAGGAGGGAGGTGATATGAAGGCCAGAAGATTTGTCCCTTAGGCTGAGAAGTCACATTACTCAAGCCATTTCAGGCAGTGTAGATTAGGTAAACTATACTTGAAGTGGTGCTGTGTGTCACTTTGATCGATAATGATCCTGTGGGCTTTTTATTGTTTTCCACTAATTTGAATTGTATTGTATGGCAAGACTCAACAACTTCTTATTACGAGCTGACATTGTGATATTTTTATTCCATTTCTACTTAGCCGTTGTTTAATACTAACTCAGATAAAACTGTCAATAGCTGAGCACTGCTTGAATGAAGGCATCAAGATCGGGGTCAGCTGAATGCTGCATATTTGTGCCAAAGGATGTCACACACGTGACAGCTTCTTCTGAACTTAGGAGAGGAGGTACAGAAGTGGAGGAGATTGGCTGTTAGTTTAGCTGACCAGTCTGCTGTGGAGATGGGCTTTCATACACCAGCAACTAAGTTGTGCTACTTTATGCCACGTGATGCTTCTGTGGGGTACGAAGGAAACAGTTCTCTTTTGTTCACTGATTCTGTGTTCAGACTCTGACTGTTAAAAAGTGCACTGCCCCTGTTCTGTCTTTTGGAGAGTTCAGAGATGTTTAGGTCTTGGATTTTGATCTATTCTGGTAGAAAGGCAAGAGCTGGCTATAAAAGCAGCATATGCTTTCAGATATCAGTATTTTCCAGCCTAACTTCTTACCCTGGATTCCTAGGGTGTTTGAAACAGAATACTTGATGCCTAGCTGAGTTTTTAGGATTAGGTAGGGGAACGTGAAAACAAGACTCTCAGCTGAGTGCTGTAACTATTGTGTTTTGGGTATAATGAGGCTCCAGCAGAATTCTGTTTTTAAAAATTATTCAAGCTCTGATTGGCTGAATTTCCAGATTTTTAGTTGAGCACCAGTTTATTCTTTATACTGAGGCAGATGCTCAAATACTGGTAGACAGGGTATTGTACAACCAGCCATTTGTGGTGTCATTAAACCAAAGGTTAGTTTCATCAAAAGCAGCAGATTTCCATGTCTGCTATGTCCTAGGTCACTGACTAAGAGCCTGCCAGTTGGAATCTGTTGATTAAAGAATTAGAAACTGAGATTTTCTGAAGACAATGAGAATCACCTTTTCTTGTAGTCTGCTCTAAGCAAAGCCAGAGTTATAACTGGAAACTGGGCCAGAAGGGGAAAAACATTTCTCAAAGTTTGGTATGCATTTGTCTCATGCAATGCAGTCTGTGGCAAACTTCAGAGCTAGCTTAAATTAAAACTTTCGTACAATCCCAGAATACCAGTTTGAGGCCTAGTTCCGTATCCATGTTCATAAAATAGCTACTGCTTAGGTGTGTGCAAGAAAGCAATGGCAGACAAGAAAATATTTTTTTTTCTAGGTTTCTCCAGGCGCACCCTATCAATGTTTTACTTTATAACTTTCAGTTTTGCCAGGAAATTGGGGTTTCTGCAATATTTCAGTGCCTCTGCAGTGTCTACTGTGTATGAAAGTGTTTTAACATTTTTTTCCCAGGAATAACCCCAAATCTGCAGTTTGAGTCAAAATCGATATCCTAAAGTCTTTAGGTGCTCTGAGTTCTATCATAAAGTTGCAATTTTCTGAGATATTTGCTATGAGCACATACATTTTTATGGTCATTTTCTGTTGCATTCTTGATACGGGTGAAAAATAAGCGGTATTGGCCGGCTGGCCTATATGGAGGCCTGGCCCAATATGGCCCTGAATGAGAAAGGGAGCCTAATTGGGGACCATTGTCAAGGCAGAGGAGAAATCAGGACCCTCGTCTTTGACTAGGCAACTTTGGGGTGGTATGGCTGCAGGAGAGCTGCAGAAGGAATAGCACCCTCCAGAATCCTGCTTAAAAACTCCCAGCCCTGGGTCTTCTCTTTCATCTGGACTGGGCTTCGTAAGCACAATTAAGGCCCAAATTTTCAAGTGGCCAAAACTCTGTTTCATCAAAGCAGGCATCAAAAAGGCAAGATTTGTTCTTCCATTCCGTTGAGATTGCAGACTCATAGCAAGAGCTAAGACAAACCCGACTCTTGCTGTCGGCTTAATTAGAAAGAATATCAGTCCTGCAGGTTCTTGACACCAAATAATTTTCATCTGGAGAGATTTGAAACAGGGCCAGATTCTTAGGGAGTGCAAATTTGCATTGCATCACTGGCTTTGATAGGGTGATTCTAATTTATACCAGTAAAGTCTTACTTTTATTGGTGTGCTTTCAGAAACAACACGGAAATACAGTTCGGAATGACAATTTCAGAACAGCATGGCATAACAGAGGGTTTGACTATCTGCAAGTCGGTGCACACCTTGTAATTTATGCAGTGCGAAGCCCGGTAACAGTGCTGAGGAGCCAAGAGCTTCCTGATAACCGCACCTCCTGGAACTGTGCAGTGCTGCGGCTAATAAATCTTAGTGATGGCACACGGCTAAGCTGGGAAAAAATGAAATCAGCCACTCGGGCAGCTGAACAGCTGTCTCAGCTGTGCTGATTCACCCAGAATTATGCACTCCAAGGGGTTTTCACCGCCTAAACAGATGTTCCCCTAGCACAGGATGCTTTCCATTTTTCTATTGTTCATGCTGGATTTGTGTGTTGTAGATCAGATCTTCAGCTGCTGTAACCAGACCTGTCTAGTCAAATGCTGTCAGGGCAAGACTCATGCTCTCAAACCCCATCTCCCACTTCCGTCTGTGGTGCAAGCATTGCTCCCGCTGTAAGCTACACCGGCTGCATGGAGTCCCAGAGCTGGAGAGAAGCCACAGTGATGTGCTGTGTGTGGCACGGTGTCTCCAGACAGGCTTTGCCAGAAGGCATCTTTCTCTGGCAGTGGGAACCTCACTCCCACGAGCCCCTTTTGCTGGGAGGGTGGGATCGCACAGAGGCATTCAGATAACATGGAAGCTGCGTGGCAGTCAGCACAGCTCCACTGAGTTTAATAGTGCTATGCCATGTTGTTCCACTGGAGGGTCTAAACAGAGAGAAATTCTGGCCTTTAGATTATATCTGTATCAATACTGCTCTCTAAGTGCGAGTCTCATTATTTTGGCTCTGCAACATTCAAGTTGATCATGCAGAGACAATCTTCCAGCCTGCTCAGCCCTGAAAAGAAGATACAGCTATTTTCCCTTCCTTTAGAGCAACTGGGGGACTGTGACTTGGTGGCTCGCTGAAACAGAAGAGAACGATAAGAGATGAAGGCAACCCCTTAACAAATATGTAAGTCTCCAGTAATAATAAAGGCAACAAAAACTGGCTAGTTAGTTTTCCTATGACATGTTGCATTTTCTGTAGTCTTCAACTTCCACATTTTCACATCTCAGGAAAACACTTTTAGATTTCAAAGTTTTGAGGATAGTCTGCAATTTACCCTTCCAAGAGCCAAAGCTGGGACATTATTGAGAATTGGAGGGGACAGAAGAGCCTCATACAATTTAATTATTGAAGCAAGTATGTGACCATACAATAGCAAGTGTGCTGGAGTGTTAATCCTTGTGTGAGACTGCTGCAGTGCTATACAATAAATGCACAATAATAATAACACAACAGCAATTCCAGATTTCTGTCAGTTTAGGAGCTGTGCCTTTTTGGTCAATGACGTTGCAGTCTCTTTTTGCCTTGGACTGCACTGCTTCTTGGATGTAATGGAGCTCCAGTCCATTAGGGTCTGATTTTCAGCCAGATCCAGCTCACCCCTATGCAGAACTGTGGGGACAAATACACCATTGGATATGAGAAACACCCAAGCACCAGGTGCAAACTCTGAACAAAATGTTGATGTGCTGTTCTTATCCTTATCCAAATATACGGGAAGATGTTTATATCTGTGAAGCAAAATGGAAGTCCGTATGCTTAAAGACGGAAGAGACCTGAGAGATAAGTTGAGGACTTACTCCTGAGATTCAGTATCAAGGTAGAGAAGGGTATGCCATATCTAACACATACAAGAAAGGCAGAAGTCTGCATAGAAGAGAGGCTATTAATAGCTAATATTTCATAATGACTATCATACAGTGTGAGCTGTATAGTATGATTTTCCCTAATCTAGGTATAGGGGCTAAAAGGGCTAAAAGAATGAGCGATTCTGTAGCTACCAGAGCACAGTGTCTGTCGGTGGATGCTTACTCTTACCTGGTTGCTACCAGAGCGCTAAATACAAGTTTTTGAAGTGTCCTGTCCAGCTGCCAGTCTGGATGTGAGGAGTGTTAGGCCTGTGTGACATCTGCTGCGGCTAATGAGATCAAGGGGGTTTGTTACTGTAAAATCTGGACTAGACAGTTGAATTGACGCCTTTGTTTCTGCTGCAATTATTAACCCATAGCAAGGGGAATCATGGGGGGACTTCCTTGCACAGTGTCAGTGGGCTGTCTGCTGAATACCTTATCATAACAGACAGTGTAGGGGGACGTCTCTCTGTTCAGGATATAGGAGCCCAGCTTTTAGCCATCCCAGGCAAGTAGCTGGTCTAAACTGATATCACTGTCTTAAGTTTATATGCCATGATACCTAAGGTACATATCAGCATTTATTGGAATAAGGCGCAACACTGAGAACTGAGCAATGTGTTATGTTACTACCCACTCAGAAATGTCAGATTAATTCAACCCCCTCCATGCTTTCCTGTAAGTTTTCCCCAGCAAGGTTTTGGACAGAGTTGACCAAAATCTCAGGGCTTTTACTATGGAACAGTTTTATGTGAATTTTTCCCCCTACTTTAAGCTCAACTTGAATAGCTGCCTCTCAGGTTTTTTAGTTTCAATGAACCCCAAAACTCAAAGGGAAACTTGACCACAACTGCAAGATTTTCATCTAATTTATATTGGAAGCCATGAAAAGCCATTAATCATTCAAGATTTGCTGAAATGTCCAGGAACTGAGCACTACTGAACCAGAACAGAGTTCCTAGTGGAAACCACACTCAGGTAGGTTTTCTCTTGTTGCCTGTTTTATGGAAGTAGTTTTGTACCATTGTCCATTTTACATGAGATTTTTCATTTTTTTCTACTCAGCCTGAAATGTAGTCATCTCCTACAGAAAACAGGACCTTTTCCTACCATGAATTGATAGCAGTCAGAATGTCAACGCTTGATGGTATCTATGTGGCTTATTAAATGAACAGTGGAAATAACAGTGTCTATGAGTTCCCATGACTCTTAGCCGACATAGTGATGTGATTGTTGGCCTTATAAAATGTTCAGTTATAGTGTGAAAGAACACTCAAAAAACTGGAGCAAAATAAATCTTTACAAAATGCATTTTTTTCCTGTGCTAGTTTTTGTAGCCTCTGTTTGGTTTAAACAAAAATATGAAACTTTTTATTTGGAGCAGAAAGTCAAAATCAATATAGTTCACCTCAGATTTTTTTAAAGTGAATATTCTGGAGCCCCAAAGCCTCCCTTTTATTAGAAGAAGATAAGCGATGTCTTTTTGCAGCATGCAGTAGGAACCCTCATTTAAGCTAAAATAATAGAGGGAAAGCTCCTTAGAAGTTATTTTTAGCACCAAACGGCATTCTTACAAAACTATGTCCCCAACCTGCATTATACTGACAGGTTTTAACACTTAGGAATTTATACAGTAAAGCCATTGACCATCTTCCTTTAGAAAAGGAAAAATGAGACAATTTTATAGCCACAAATTCAGAGATTTTTAAAGCCAGGTTACGTAATGGTGATCCTCTAATCTGACCTCCTGTATGACACACATCTATGAACTTCATTGCAGTGCCTCATGATTTCTGCTGTCCATGATAACAGACAGCTTTTTAGCCTTTCCTTAAGGGCTGCATGGGATAGAGAATTCGTTTCATCATATTGAATTGTTATGCCCTTCACAGTTTACAGAAAATGGCTGCCCTATTTCTGCTTGGAGTTTGTCCAGCTTTGGCTTCTACCTAGTGGATTTCATTATGCCTTTTTCCCTAACACCTACATAAAAAAATCTCTTCCTCTTAGCTGTACTAGTTACTCTACCATCCAAGTATCTGTGAGCTGTGATCATGTTACTTCTTAAGCTTCTCTGGGATAAATCAGATTAGACTTCTTTAGTCTCAGTCTGATTTCCAGACCATGGGTCATTCTTGTAGCTCTTTTCTGAACTCTTTCCAAATTTTGAATATACTTTGTAAAGTTTGGATGCCAGAACTGCATGCAGTATTTCAGTAATATTCTCACTAGAGTTATATACAGAATCTTTCAAATTCCCCTGCTTATTTATCTAAGGTTCAGAGTTGCTTTGGGGAGTCACGTTCAACTGATAATCTAATGTGACCGTGAAGTTTTTTCAAAGTTAATTATTTCTGAGTTGCTGTTTCATATCTTAAAGGGTGACATAAAGCCTTTGTGGCAAGATATATGAACTTACGTTTGTTCTGAAAATCCTGTTCTATCAAATGACAATGAATTAATCCTTATAACAGAATGTTCCCTGCATCACTTTTATCATTCTCTATCCCCTTTGTGTTGTCTAAAACTTTTACCACCGTGGTTTTGTTTTTGTTGACATTGTTGGTATAAATGTCGTTGACAGCAGTAGCTGGGACCAAGATGGAACACCTCTCCGGCTGGTAGCCATTGTGTTAAAATTACTTTTAGGAATCCATTCGTTAGCCAGCTTTTAAGCCATTTAGCACTAATGGATTGTTACGTGGGAGTGAGTTAAACACCTTAGAACATCTAAATATTTTTCCTTTATGCAGCTACTTCTATCAGCCAAGCTGGCAATCCTCACCAGGACTGTAATCAAGTCCTGCAGGTTTACAGATGTTGTTATTAATGACTGCTGTTTAACATCATCTCTAATTGCCAGTGAAATAGTAAGCATTAAGTTAGGCCCTGAATATACCATTCTGAACCTGAAACAGAAACATTTGTCAAGTAGTTCTCTATTTCCCACACTATGATTGATAATTTTACTATTCTTGTTTAGTATTGGACCCATCCCATACAACGCTGAGTATATCAAGATCTACTTTTCCACCTGGAAATGATGCTTCTTTGGAACCTTTTGAGACAATATGTCTGTTTCCACTGTATTATCAGCAGAAAAACTTCCTAGGTTGGTAGGGGAATTGTGGGAAAGGAGAAAATGAGTCCTACTCTGGAGATACCTGATGTTAACTTCTCAACCTCCTAAAGTCCTGATGGGAGGGACCCTGTGTGGGGGTCTGCGTGAGTGGTGAGGGGAAGGGGCATGCTTACGCATCGGTTTGTGTGATGACTATAGCACATGGTCTGGAATTGTGCCCTCCGACGGGTATCCTTTCAGAGTGAAGCCCCCGAAAGAGACAGCTCCCCCAGATGTGGCTCAGGGCTTCGGCTTTCCTCCCACTCCTGCTTGAAGTGTGAGATCCGATGGGTCTGCCAGTGGTCAGGAGACTTCCCTGGGAAGTACATCCCCAGGTCACAATCCTTGTTTTGCTTTGGAGTAGTTCCCTGACCACCGAGCTATACAGGCCATTTCACTTTTGTCCAGTGAATACTTAATTGAAATCAGCTACGAATCAGCCAGAGCAAGAACTTGAATCCGGAGCTCCCTTTTATCTCCAGGGAGCTTCCTAACCACTAGACTGCATACTCTCATACTCTGTAGCTCAGTTCATATGTAATTGTTTATATGGAGTGGAGAGGCTCCAAGGAGATGGGGGCAGAGGGTGAGAGAGAGTTAACTGAAGGAGCGTGTGGGGAACGAACCGGCTTTCCGTAGCTGTCTGATGGGGGGAGTCCGAGTTCCTCTCCCTCTTCTGTCTGACAGTGCTGGGGAGTTGGGAGCCAGGCCTTCCCCTTCGGAGAGGAATAACCGAGGCACTAACCTATGTGCCGTTTGGATCCCCTTCTTCTCTTTTCCTTTCTGGATCTTACGTGTGAAGGTTTTGGAAGCATTGTGGCTTTGTTCTGATGTGTGATAAAAACAGATCTGCAAACCTCCCGATTTTTTTTTTCTTTTGAATTGGGAAACAGAATTCTTGTCCCGTGGCCAGCCCTGCGTATCACATCTGAGAAGCAGAACCTGCAGCAGAAAGATTGATTGAGTCAAACCTGACAAAACCTGATTGTGCATTCCTTTTCCATTAGTCAGCAGGCTCCTCTCTTTAATAGATCAAGACTTTTTGGACTAGTTGCTCATTCTTAAGTTGAGATATATTCTTTCATTTGTACCCTTCAGGCATGCTGTGGAAGTAAGGTTCCTATTAGCTCAATACAGTCCATTCCTCCCACCCCCCCACCTACGTGTTCCCTGTTTTGTGCCAATTCACATGCTGAAGGACAGATCAGAATATGCTGGGGATGATTGTTTCACATAACACAAAGCCCATGTCATTCCTTTGTATCGCCATTTGTGCACTGCACTACCCATGCGGTTCAGATGCTGGGAAAACCACGCTTCCTATTAAAAGGTGCTTGTTTTATGTGTCTCTCTGTAGGGTTCTAGATGCTCTGTAGTGTGTAGATGCTGCAAGAGGAGATAGAAAATGTGAAAGAGAAACAGTTTAAGGGCACTGTAACCTTTCCATGGATGGCTGGGTGTTCAGAGCACACGTGCCAGGCCAGATCTATGGCTGGTACTCACAGTATTGTTCCACTGATTTATGCCAGGGAGCCCACAGCACTTACTGTGCTGATCAGTGAGCACCAACATTACGGCACTTTTAGATCAGGGTTGCAGCTCTCAGTGCAGCAGAGCTGGATTAACTCAGTGGAGCATAAGGGCCTGTCGCCAGGAACTTGAAATGGCATTTCTTGTGTGGCTCTCAAGGCAAGCCCAAAATCCCCTCACAGTTTTCACTGGCTTTTGGGACTGTTCATCCTAGGTCACACTTTCAGGCTTCACAGCACTACCATAAAGGCTGAAAACCTATTCTCTTCACTATCTAGGTTTGGCAGAATAACAGCAAAGGTTTTCCACGCTGAGAACACTCTTCTACCTTGGCTATAGCAAAGAATAAAAGTGCTAGATTGGAATAATTTGTCATAATCAAGGCACGGTCATCAACAAATATCTGCAACAGGTGATACATCAGATCTTTTTATTTTGATTTTGTCCATGTCTTTTCCTTTCTTCCTTCCCCAGGGTCCTCCGAGTATCCCCAAGCATTTATTCTGCTTGCTTGTCCCTGTTCTACTCAATCAACCAGTACCAGGCTATATATTCTGAGTTGTTGGTATCACACATACATACTTTGAACACAGGTTTTTTTAAACTGTGTCAAGAAGATATTTTTCCCTCAGAAACATGCTTTCTCGTGCGGCTGATAAGGCATATAGTAATAAAGTTGCTGAGTCAAGCTCAGCAAGTTGAGTTAAATGGACTTTTTCATGCTCCATTGAAGAACTGTGTTTATAAGGAAAAACTATAAGAAAAGATTTCTTAACTGCAGGACCATTTCTGTTTATTGAAAGAGCTTGGTGGAGTTTCCAGTTTGCACTGGGTAAAGATTTCCAGCCACTGAAGTGAGTGCACTGTAACACAGAGACATGGAGCAGAAAGGTTGCTGCAGACAACCTAGAGAGTTAATCTGGAGAGACTGTTTTCCCTTAGCAGTTACAGCAGGGGAAATGGCAAATCTGACATTGCTTTCGAACAAATGCTGGTTTAATGCTCTGGGCGTAGTAGTTGGTGTGTGTGATCTTCTGTGACAGAGACGATGTTACTATGAAATCTGTCTTGTCTGGTTCTATCTCATATCCCAAGACATAAAGGACAGATGGCAGGAACTGCGTGGAGACATAGTTATATCAGCAGTGACCCGGAAGATTTGTTTTGTGAAAGGTGCCATTATTCTAAATGTCTCCACGCACCTTCAGAAGAGTGAGTGAATTACGATACTTCTGTTACAGGATGCCTGGAAAAGGGCCCACACTGAACAACTCAAACTTAGAACCTGAGGATTTGGTTCCAGGGGTTTACCTTCATCTGTTGTAGAGGAAGCAGTGAATGAGAAATTCAGTTCTGTGCTGAAGGCATCCCATAGTCTGGTTAGTAAAAACCTTCAGCGCATAAATCAAGGCTTAGCTCAAGCCTCAGGTTAGTTTTGTTATTGAGCTTTAAGTGCTTTTTACATTTTAAATGATGTCAGCCTCAATGTTTATGAAACTAGGGAAGTGCTGAGTCGAAAACATTCACATTAATAAAGAAATGTTGGGAACCACTGAGATTGTGCCAGTGTCAACCGCTGTTGTTAAGCTAAGAAGTTCTTTGGCACTGCTAAACTAGGGAAGATCATACCCAATTTATCTCTTGTGGTTAGTCATTTGATTCACGGCTTTTGATTCACGGCTTTGTCTTGGACTGAAAATACCAACTTCCTTATCAACCAGCTAAGAAAAATGTTTTTAAAAAATGATTTGACCATATTTTCACGCTAATCAGGCATGGGCCAAGTCATCGACCAGGAATGTATCTTAGTAGCATCCAATGTCTTACTGATACATTACTATACTGCATCTCACTGGATGCAGTGTCTCCAACTCCAATCTGATTTTATAAAGCAAGATCTATTTTTCTGAGCCCCGCACAGATTACTGCAGCATTACAGTTGCTGTCTTGTACCAATGGATATCTAATTAAGATTGAGTGATCACAACTCTGCCTGTTCCCATATCGTGCTGCCAGGAGGATCTCAGATACTTGGCAAATACGATTCCCTTCCTTGGGTGTTGCCTTCAATGCAAGTCTCTCGTATGTCTTTGGAATTTCCTCATCCGAATCCTGAGATGTGGAGTATGATAAGAAAGAAGTAGTTTGTCAGTGCTCTAGTCACTGCTCAGTAGCTTTATGTAAAATAAAAAAATTAGATGAATAAAATCACTGTTGTTCATCTAATTGTTGATGATAGTTAAAATGATTCCATTTGACCTGAGGAAAAAGCAACCTTTCCCTTGTAAGGGGAGACGTCTATTTATTAATGTTGCTCAAGAGTAGCTGCAGTTTCCAGGTGATAGGCAGCTCGCTGCCCTTTGTCACTGTTCCCTTTTGGATGCACCTCCATTGTTTCCCACATATGTTTTTCAGTGGTCACAAAGCTCTACAGTCGGATACAGTAGGAAGATATTATTATTGTTATTTCATAATGGAGCTGTTCTCATGCATGACTCTCGGGCAGATGGAAGGTCTCTGAGGTTTTTCTGTTGAGTTTTGAAGGTGGTGTACTCCCTAACACAACATACTCTGCATGTTTCAGCCAGAAACACTCGAACGAGAAATGAAGAATATCAGTTTTATCTACCAAAGCTGACTGTACAGCCATATAAAGCAAGCCTCATTAGCAGGCATTTGGACATGTCTAGAAAGTCACTTTGACAAAAAGGGCCCAAAAGACTTGCCTAAACCTCATGGTTTTGGCTTTTTTTTTCCCCAGTGGTACATATCATTTGTCTGAAGAAGCTTGAAAACACTGTGGTTTTGGACCTTCTTAATGCTTAATCCATCTTCAAGTCCCTCAGTCCTGCCTTCTAGAAAACCTGGGCTAAAGAGTCCAATTTCAACATTCTGCTGTTCCGGTTTCATACTAATGCAATCCTCTGAAAGTAATAGCAGCACAAAAACAGGATGAGCGATTGCTCAGTCCCAGAACAAATATGGCCTTCAGCAGGATGCAAATATAAGTAGGAGGCTCCTCCATACAGCTGGAGTTTGCTTCTTTGATGATATTTTCCTCCCAGGAAATACCTAGACAAATAAACTGTGTGGCAAAAGGGAGAGGAAAAGGTATAATTTTTCATTGTTATGACTTTTAAGCAGAGTTTAGTTTGGAAAGTCAGGAGGCCCTGTATTTTTGGGAGAACAAAAGAGTGGTTTGAGTGAAGTGGGATTTGCCACAATTACAGTGGGAAACACTTGGGGTTGGGTTTGGCCATTGTATAGATGGGTGCAAATACAGACTAAGTCTGCTGATTACAGTGGAATCATGCCAGATGTGCAGCGGTCTCTGCAAGTGTGCAATTTCATATGCAATCTTTTTATTCCTGTTTATGGCAAGCAGCTTTTTCTCTTCTTTCAGCTTTCTCTGTCTAACATTTATGATGAACAATTGTCTGCTCCTTGTAATTGGGAGGGCGTTACAAGCCATGAATGCCTTTGTTGCGGTAAACCGCTTCCTCTTTGTGTCTCTTATGTCCTTGCTTTGCAAGAGTAGAATAAGCCCCATTTGGCATCTGAAAATAGGATAACATCAAGCTTTCTGCATCTATCTGACTAAGCATCTGCAGGGTCTACTATGGCAGATGCAATTAACCTGGTGTGGCTCCAGAAACATTATCTCAATTCCCAGAATGCCCTCGGACAGAATTGGATGTCAAATCACCATACATTACACAGATGCAGGCAGACAACTGCAGCTTGCCCCAAGCTTGTAGTTTGTCTACTGTCTTTAAAAATAAAAACCTAATGTTTCTCTTTGTGAATTTTATTGCACAACCCATAATACAAGGGGCAGATATGCTTGTCCTAGAACTTTTTAATAGAACTTAACCAATTTAAGCTTCCTTTTACTTGAAGAAATTACAAATTGCCTTGTACAGCTTTTATAGTGCAAATCTTACTCAGATAGGGCCTGTTTCTGTGGCCAAACCCATTCAAATTACTCAGGTCAAATGTCCTTTAAGTCCTATAAGGAGGGACATTATACGGCTCCTTAAAAGGTCATATAGGCATGGTATTTGAATGTAACTACAGGACAGAGTGCAATCCACTGGAATGGCCTTAGCCAGCCAGTGTCTTTGGCCAGGGCATGGCCCACTTCTGCAAGGTGCTGAGCAACCCCTGCCACAGACCAGTGGCAAGAGGAAGCTAAGTGCCTTGTAGGAAATGCTTGATGTCTTGCAGTTTCAGGCTACCCAGATTGCAAAGAGCAAAGCTCCTGGGTTTTTTGAGTTGCAAGTCCCGGTACACCTACCAGTGAAGGTGCCAGCCCTATGTCACAAATGCAAGCCTTGCTTTTCTTACTGTCTTCTGCAGACCTTTTAGAAACAGCCAAGGACAGCCCATGTGGTCCATGGATCACAGATTGAATGCTTTTGTGTAAACTAATATTTCAGCTTCCAAAGGAACAAGTGACTGGGTGCAATTCGTCCTTGTGCTGAAGGCTGGTCAAGACTTACAGACCATTCAAGTAACGTCTAGGTGTGATGACGGTTCTTGGTAGGATTTTTATCCCATTTCCCTGATTCGTGGAAGGATTGTATGAATAAGGTCATGTCAGCATAAGTAATGCTGACATGAATGGTTATGCTGACATGAATGGAGGAATTTTACCTGGGTTTCTGGCATAGTTAACTGCGTGGCCCATGCTTGAGTTTCTCCTTTCTAGCTCGTCCATCTTGAGTGTCCCATTAGGCCAGATGTGGGTTGTCTCCTGACATTCCTTGTGGGGCCTGTGCAGCCCCTGGGGCTCACTCTCTCGGCCTAAGGACTGACTGAGCTGAATCACAGTCTTGCTCTTTCCTAGCAGAGCGTGAGAGAGCATGTCCATTCATGCTGGGCACACAGGAAAGGCTGTGGGAAGGCATGAGAGGACCTCTCTCTAGCATCTGAATGGCAGTTGCCTGCGCACACACTGTAACAAGGTCATGCTACGGACTGAAGAGCTGTTGTTAACTGAGCGTTACCCTGCACCAGTCAGATACAGCTGAAACACCACTGCTTATAACTTAAGGATTTTAACATAGAGGCAGCACTTAATTTAATGGCACATGCTAATTGTTAGCCATGTTGATTTTACAAGACAAGATATTAGTGATGCTCTAAAAAAAGAAGGGTAAATAGGAACCTAGTGTAGCACGATTTACTCCACAGAAAGGATGCTCCCTTTTTCATTGCCCCATTTGAATTCTCTAAAATAGCAGAACAACCGATTTAAAGCAGATGCATGGAACAACAATCAGGTTTCATCTCTGGTTTTAATCTTTTTAAACCACAGCATTTGGCACTCCGAGCTCAAAGGAACTGCAGACGGTATCAGGAGTTTGCTGTAACTTAGCAGCTTGGTGGAAGCAAATTTGTGGCTCTGTAACAGGGAGAGATGAAACAGCTCTGTTCAAATAACCAAATTATAATAAAATATGCAAGTGTTGGAATCTGGAGACAAATGAACATCCAGAGTTCCTGCCTGTGAAATGTTATCAGATACAGCTTGGGAACAATAGAATTAAATAGTAAATGGCTAGCTCAAGTACTGCTTCTTAAGTGATGAAACAGTGAACTTGTGAGTTTTATTGGTACTTGCTATCCTGTGTGCCACAAAAAATGAAATGTGGAGTGAATCAGTTTTATGTGAAAGCAGGACTTATGAATGAAGAGTAGTATGATTCAATTTTTACTTCTCTTAGTGACTTTTGGGAGGGCCTTCTTTTTCTAAACAGGGCAGCAAAAACAAAAAACCCTCATGAGAGCCACATGGGCCCGATTTCCCGTTTCCCTGCCCGCTGTGTGTCAGTGTTTAACCTCAGAGACTTTGCATCACTTTGTGTGACTGCCCACGGCTGCTGATCCCGTGAGGCTGAAGTCATTCTTCAAAGAGCAGCTGATTTTTAAGGACTTGGTAGAGGGAGACTGAGAATCAGATCATCCAACACTGGGTAGGACAGCTGAAGCCCACATGGATATGATGTCTTTCAGACAGACAAGCTAACGCTGAAAATTCCTTGGGGACCAGCCTCGTGACATGATGTTATGCCATTACAGACGTGTTTTCAAGGCAGTGGCTGTGGCGGGTGCCTCTTGCCAGCCTGCTTAAGACAAGTAGCACTAAGTAGGGGTACTTACCTGAGTATGTTTGCATAGGGTTGCCAGGACAGCCTCTCTCTCTAAAAGTAGAGATACCCAAAAATGATGTTGGAGGAGTGTTCCCCAAACAGGGGAACAGAATCTTCAAACAGGTTGAGCAGAATCTTCTTTTTTTTTTTTTTTAATGAAGTTCAAAGTGATAATTTAGATATTTTAGCTCTGGGAGCCATTTTAATAACCCTTCTCTCAAAGACCAGCTCATCCTTGCTGCCAGGGTGACTTGCAGAAGGGCCGTGGTACCCAGATGGTCAGTGTGCAGGCAACCGCTTCTCTGCACCAGCGAGCGTGCTACAGGCAGTGAGGGCATCCGGAGAGCAGGCTGAGCTCGCAGCTGCTGTCCTTGGCAGGGGTGCCCGCACCGATTTCGGAAAGGCCGGTTATTTTAGCTCTCCCTCCCTCATTTCATGTCGCTAATGCAAAGCATGCTGGAGACAGGGAGAGATCAGAAAGTGAGAAACACTGCCATGGCTGCGGTAGCACAGGATGGATGATGCTCGTAGTGAAGTACTGAGCAGGACAGTAAGGAACGGAGCGGTGTGCATTAGGGTACAGCCTAATCCCTACTGAGCAAGCAAGCTTTCTCTCATTTTGCTAGCTCCCTGTGTTTCTACTTCTTTCTTTGCTTTTTTCTCTGGTTGAGGTTGAGTCATTTAAGTGTCCCTATAAGTAGACAGCAAAAAAAAAAAAAAAACCTAAAGGCATCTGTATGGCATGTTGCCTTATTAACCACCACCATCCTGTAGTAAAGACAGGACCTTGTCATGTTCCTTGAAAGGTCATAGCCTGATCCAAACTGTGGTCTACGGATCTTTTTTCCCTGGATTTACAGCTCTGGACTATGAGATCACAGCGTAGCCTGATATTCCTTATCCTTTCCAAATGTCAAGAACGACTCCCTTCTTCTTTAGCGACTGACATGTGTTTAATTCATTTGTGTTCCCAGCTTCCCATTCTGATCTCCAGCCTTTTTTAAAACAGCTCCACTCCTCCCCCTTCTCCACTGCTTACGTGTAGTTTCAGCATGCTTTAGTCTATTTCTGTATAAAAAACACTCGCAAAACACAGCACCAGAAATTATGAAACCACTTAAGCCTTCAGACAAAAAAAATCTGAAACTGTTTATATTCACAAATGGTACCTATTTAAACAGTTTTGGAACTATTGCTTCCTCTGGTAGCAAGTTTAATAAAAAAATTGAATTTAATTCCAAAAGGATAAATATGACAGAAGATATTTACAGAAGAATTGGAGTGTTTTTATGAAAAGAGCATTTTCTCCACTGCCTTCCAAATGGGATCTAAACAACTGGACTTACAGAAGATTAAAACACAATCTGTCAGTCCAGGACAAAAAAGAAATACATAACCCCAAGCATTCTTGTAATAACAGCACATTGCTGATAAACAGAGCAGAGGCTGCAGTGCCACTTTTCTACCCCATAATTCTATTTTATCTTATTAAATGTTTTGCAGCATAAAGAGGCTCAGTGTTATATGAAACAGGTGAATAATTTCTTTATAATTTTTAAACATGTGCACTGAGAAAATACACGTGCTTTGCTTGTAGAAAAGGAACTTAGCCCTTGGGAAACATTGGGAGTGTGGAGTGATGAGGCAAGTTTTCCAGCCCAGGGCTTGCACGCTACAGCCTTGCCCACCGGGCAGGGGGAGAGCCGAGCAGAGCAGCGGTGCCACTGCACTCTCCCTTTGAAACAGGAGAAAATAACTGCTGGAGGGCAGGGCAGGAGACAAGCAGGCAGGGGGATGTTTGCACATGCTGATGGACATGCTGACAGCCTTGTCAAGCGATAGCAGCTCTACGCTGAGTCCTGCTGAGATATTTCAGTAACGCGGGGCTACTGTCTTCTGAGGCTACGTGAACTCATTTATCCTCTTCTTCAGAAACAATGAATGCAACGAGGGATGAGGCTGTCTTCCTGGTTATGTAAGCTAGGAAGGAGAGGAAAAAGTCTCCACCACTTCCAAACTGCCGGGCTGTAAAAGCAGTTCTCTGCTCTCCATAGTTGCTGCAGCGTGCTGGTTTTCTCCCAGCTTCTCCAAGCGAGGGGGCTGGCCAAGGTGGTGGGTGCCCCCTGCTCCCTGCTGGGGAGGCAGCTCAGACACAAGCTCGCCTGCTCCGGGTGCCAGCAGACGCAGGTGGTGCTTGCCCTCCGCTGATCACCAGCGTCCTACCTCACTAACCAAGCCGACGCGGAGGTGTCGTGGGGGCACGTGAGGAGTGCCAGGGAAGGGTCAGTATCCCACTGCCCTGGGCACTTCACAAATACTGACCAGGAGGTCTGCGACCATGCTGTAGGGCTTGGGGATGCTTCCCAGCCTAGCTGTGCCCCAGCTCCACATCCAGGCGGGATCTTCTCTTCCTTCTTGCCCTCCCCTGTTGCTGTGAGCCCGCATTTCTCGGAGGCAGTAGCCTAGGCTTGTAGGTATGGGGGGACCGTACTCTCAGCTGGGCCAGAGTCCTCCGTCTAGATGCTGGGAGTCTGGGCGTACTTGCCACCTGCTCTAAATATAGCCACAGAGAGTGGCTGTATGACTCCGGTAATACCTTCCTTATTTACTGAGAAGGTGCTCGGGGGTTGATGTAGATTCGGAAGAGAGACACTGCACTCCCAGGACAGGCTCTCTAGTGCTCTCGGAGATGGATGGCGTTGCTGCATTCTCACCCGCAGTTGATGATTTCAAATATATGTAACCTAAGTTTATGATGCAGGGAGACATTGTCAAGGGACTGATATGCAGATACAGGAGAGCTGGTTCTAGGTTTTGGGGCTTTTTTCCCCCCTAATGTGAAAATCAATCTGCTTTTGAAAATAGCAATGTATATTTATTTACTTCCCTTAGATAGCTGTTTGTATGGCTTTTGAATATTTGCACCAGTTCTAAATGTTTTCCGATAGGTACATTGCAACTTTTACAGAGACTGACAACTAAAGTAAAGATTCCTTTAAAAGACAAACCTAATTTTCTAAGCTTTTGAGCAGCTCAATTAATTTTAATTGTAATTGAACTCTTCTACAATCCTCAGTTTTCAAAACTGACCTAATTATAATTTAGGGATAGATTCTTCCCTCTCTCCACATCCTTCAGTCTGCTGGTTGTTCTTTTTCCTTCTCTAGCGACTGAAGTATCAGAGCGGTAAGAACAATGAGAAAATATAGAAGACAGACTCTTCAGTTAAGCAACTCATCTATCTGGAGAGATATCAAAATAAAACAACAGAAAGCTCAGCAATTTTATGGCCCCAGACCCTGAGCAGGATGATGAATGAAAGTTGAATGAAATTAAAAAGCCCTTTTGTCCCTGGTGACTCTAACCGCTTGCAAAGTCCTTAGGCACCCGTGAAGTGTGGGTCTGTCATTACTCTGATATGCCTTTGACAGACAGAGCAGTGTCTTCACTCTAAAGGCATTTGACCATCTAATACTTGGGGCTGATCTTTGTTGCACCACATGACATCATTCCAAATGTTTTAGTGGTTACCAACTGTTTTGCTGGACAGTAAAAGGAGCTGATCAAAGCTGAGTTTAAGAGATATGTTGATGATATATATTTTTTGAAGTGCTTCCCCTAACCAAGCCCCGCATTCCCCTCCAGAGTCAACACAGGCATATGCTCCATAGGTCTGCAAAAGGAAATTGGTCCAGATTTTTTTTTTTCCCAGGGAACCCGCTTGCTCTGAATATATCTTTGTCCTAAGCATGAGAAGAGCAAAGTGCTAGATACTGCTTCACGGTACCCAGTTTGGGCTGGAAGAGGCTTTACGGAGGGAACAGAGGGCCCTGGCATTTTGCGCATGCCATGTTTGCAGTCAGCTCAGCTTAAAAAGATGAAGTACAGTCTGCTGCTTGCTATCGGTCATGAGAAATGAAGCCCAATAATTCTAAAGTATTGTTTAGCATGTCGTTCTTGGGCCATTACACTGAGGTAGTAGTGCTAGGAGAAGGGATTTATTTTTCTCTCTCTCTCTCTCTCCTACTGTAACAAGTCTCGGATTAATAATGCTGCAGGCTTCAAAGTCTGTTTTGTTCATAGCTGCTGGCTGGGGAACAGGCAAAAATAAGGATCAGATTTGCAATGAATTGGCATTAAATCCTCTAAAAAAGCGTCTTTTGGCCCCACCGTGAAGAACTATTAACGACATTACTGGATGACTGCAGAAAAATGACAAGTTATTATAAGTGGCTATAATGTCTTGGATTAGCTACCAAACAATACCTGACAAATAGGTGGTTTCAGTTTATTTAGGGCCCAGTTTTTCTTTCTGCTAAGGCCCCTTTCCATTGCTACTTTGCAGGAGTGTAAAAGGGCCTCAGTTTAAATGGGAATCAGGCCCTCAGGATCCAGACAACGGAACAATCTCAGCACACCAGGGCAATGTGACCAGCTATGCCTGTTTTCCCAGGAATGAACGGGAACCAGCAGCCGCAACATTTGATAGCATCTGCAACCACAGCATATTAAAAAAAAAAAAAGGTGAAAAATTCTAATGAAAAAATGATAGCTAATGTTGGGGACTCTAGCAGTAGATCTAACTTGGCTCAGAATAACAAATGTCTCTTAGGTGTGAATATCCAAAGCATCTGAGTTGACTGCTGCACTAAGCTCACCACTTGCTTACAGCTGATCTTCTTGGAAGAGGACTGCTGGCTGCTTTTCCCCAATAAGTCAGGCAAAATTTTCAAAATCAACTTAAGGATTTCATTTTCAAATTTACATGAGTTCTTTTAACTTCTAAGACATTATTCCATGTGTCTAAATATAGGGATGTATGTTGCAATGTTGAAAAACCTATGCTGAAAAGTTTTCTGACTCATACAACGAGCTGTTTCAGTTACTACATTCATTGTGAGTGCCTGCTACATACAGAAATGGAACTGGAAATTGGTTAAAACAGTTCAAAGTTTTAAACTTTCCAGAACATCAGCTAGCTCATTCCCCGTGTGTTAGGCGTTCCTAGACTGTTAGATGGAGGCATCACTCCCTACTAACAGGGCAATGAACACTTGCAATAAATATGCCACTAGTGGTTGTGTGACTAGACAGCTATTGAGAGCGAGGAAGAGAAATGTGGAAGGAATGGGCTATCTCAGGATTTAGAGCTTTCCTTTTGCATTTTGAAGCACCCAGTAAGTTAAAGACCCCAAGAGTGAAGCAGGGAAGAAGAGCATGGTCATGTTTCTTCTTTTTCCTGAAGGGCGCTATTCAGGCAGAGTTGCCATCAGACAGCTTTATCTCTAGAGAAAGAGTTGCATTTTTACATGCGGTGTGTTTGTATGCAGTGAAACAACTTACTCCAAAGAGCAAGCTAGTGCACCTGTAGTCCAAGAAGCAGAGCTGCGGTAGAGGAGGACACATAGCAGACCAAGGTAGTCACGGGAATTAGGACACAGATCACAGGGGAAGTTCTGGCATTGCCCATAGCTGACTGACAACACGGCACAAGAGCTCTGACACAGCAAGCGGGAAGAGCACAGGAAGGTCACGAAGTGGTCAGTTTTCTAAAGAAGGAGATGCCAGAAGTACAGACCTGGGCAGAACATGCTCACTACACCCCTAAGAGGTCTTTGCTGCAAGAATTCTTAGTGGGGGGTAAGAAATTTCTTCCTTCTTCTTACTGGAAGAGGTGGGAAACAAGGATGTTTGTGGGAGTAAAATGTTCAGCCTTGGTCTGACCATCCCCTAACATCACTCATGGGTCCTGTCTAACTCTTCTCTCTGGCAATGCTGTTGTCCATCTGTGTTTATCTCTACTCTGAGTGTCCCGTTGGCTTTTAAATTTGTGGATGTGCTCCAGATTCACTGATGAATTTGTACTTTATGATATTTATATCTCCACCCTTCCCTGACTGTTGCACAAGATTTCGGGCTGGGATTTCTAATCCCAGGTTTTAAAGAAGGCTCCTTGATTTAGGGAAAACAGAGCATTTTCTGCCTAGAAATGGAGAACTCTCTGGCAGCAGAGAAGAATAAAATTAAGGAGGAAGCAAATACCTGAAGAAGACAAGCCGCAGCAGATGCTGAGGACCTGATGGGCTATCACTGTGGACAAGCTCTACTTTGGCCCCGTAGACTGAATTACTGTTAGTGGATGGAGTGCAGCAAGGTACCTTTCTGGAGGGCGTCTTTGAGTTTAGTATCATCTGAAAGGAGTCCTGTTCATGCACTCTGAGACTACCCCACAGTATAAAACAAAGTGCAGAGTGTGGGGTTATCAGAAAATTTGCTTCAAAAGTGCACCCGTGATCCATATTAAAATGAAAGTGAAATGGCTGAATCCAGCCTATCCTGGGCTGGATTCAGCCCTGGATCCTAGAAAGTGAGCATCTGACAGAAGACAAATGAGGGAGCTGTGTAATGAAAAAAGAATTGTGAGCTACTCGGTAGTAAGAAAGTCAGCAAAAGGGCCATGTTGTCTGAAGAAATGGATTGCCTAGAGCAGGGACGTGCCTGCAGCAGTCAAGGGCTAATGTTGTTCTAATCCCTTTTCCTAGCTGCCACCACTTCTAACACTCTCCTGATGTAAAGGCCAAAAAGGGCATTGAGACAATAAGGCCATCACATACCTTCCTCAGGTAAATTCCTTAATCAACCAACATGAATGTGATACTCTGATAATAAAGTAACACAGAAACTCCTTAATATGTCTGAAAGAAGCATAGCAGCTGGGCTCCTGAATGCAGCCTCAGCAATCCTGGACCACCACATAGCTGAGACTTTGTTCAGCAGGTCCTTGGACTTTGTACTTGTTAGAGATTTGCACACAGGAGCCACAAACTCTTCCCCGGTCAGTGGCAGTAACAGGCTTAAACCTTTTGTATAAAAAAGGCAGCTTTTTTACTGTAACAAAAAGGTCTAGTATGCTTCAGGAAGAGAGCTCACAAGCATCACCAATGACTCAAATCCCTAAATAGCAGGGAATTTTCTGAAGGTGAAAATGCCAGACAATCTAGGTGACGTTTGCATCTTGAATCCTTTGGACACCGCTGTGCCAGAAGCCCTACAGTCTGGGACCTAAAGTAGCATTTAGGGCCAGCTTTTCCTTTGAAACATGCCTAGCACTCCTAAATATTTAGTGTTCAAGAAAGCTAAGCTGAGATCACTAAAGATCCATGTCTGAAACCATCAGAGCCTATTTTCTTTCCCTCAAAGCATCCCCAGGAACTCAGTACTTCTTATGGATGCTCCACATCCTAGTGAAGACCAACGAATCAGATTTTTATTACAGATAAACAGCATTTTCTGTTTATGTATGTGGTTGTGGAGGTATCAGAATTTGGTATCATGAAAGTGAATGAATTAGTTAATATAGTAATTGCCATTAGAAAGAAATGAACATTGGGATTGTAAACTAGAGTTATATTTTCCTTCCAAAAGCATATCCTCTAGAATGGCATGCACAGGTCAAAAGGAGAGCAAATATAATGAATCATGATCTTTATATGCTTGCAAGACCCCCCAATTACTGTGCTAGACATTTTGTATAATGAATTTACTAGACCAGAAATATACACCTACTGAAGTTGAATAATAACGCATCCTTACAGCTCTCCCAAAATGTATTTTTGGGTTTACTTTTGTATTATTCATTTCTTGCACTGAAGCTACATTAAAGAGATCAAAGCATGACTAACAGTTACAAACTTCTGGCTGAAAATTTTTGTTCTTAGTTTGTTACAGACCTCTATTTTCAGTCAGCTGGAACAGTAACAGGGTTGTTACGATCAGTAATTTCTGGTGTTTGTGATGCATTTTCAGAATGTTACCCAAGAGGAAGTATTCCCAAATATTTTACTTAATCTATTCAAAACACTTAGTGAGGTTGACCTTTTAACTTTTATTGCATGTTATATTATCAACACCAGAAAAGCTTACAGCAAATTTGATTCTTGTGTTACAGTAGAATATTACAGAAGTCAGAATGATTCAGCAGAACTGGGCAAGTTACAGGGGGTCTCATCCTGCTAAATTGTTAGCGTCCCTAGAAGAGACTGAGCAAAATCACGCACCACTGATGTTAATGAAGTTTAGAGCTGTCAGTGCTTTTGAAGACCAAACCATCTATCTCTGTACTCTGGTTTTCCTGAAGTAATTGGTGTTTAATTGACTTGGAGTGTTGTAAGAATTAATCTGGAAATGAAAACATCTGAATGCTTTGCTGGGAACAGAGAGTGCTCATGGCCAAAACACACAGCTGCACACAGCATCAGCGCTCCTGTACAACAGTGCCCTGAAATTGCTTACTTTTGTGCGGTATGTTGTGCTTTATAGGTGACAAGCACTCTACAAGAAATGTGTTTTTGTTGTCCTTATAAGGATATGAATACACAATGACTACATAAATTAGAATTAACAACAGTGAATCAGCACATTCGGAGTTAACAAGAATTTAGGTTTCCCTCTTTAAACATTTCATCTAGCCGTATCCGATTCTTTGGAAATTTCAGACTGTCCTTCCTCTATAAATCTTTGCATGAATTTACACTTCAGCTTGATCATACAGTTTTTTTAACATTTGGGGGCCTGATCCAGTGAATAATGAAGACAGTTGAAAACTCCCGTTGAATCCTAAGAGCTCTTAAACAGATGGTAAGATTTGCGATGGGAAGAGGATGACTAATTGACATATATCAGGTAATTTGCTACTTACCAGGAAAAGTAATATAATTAAAGGAAGAAAAAGCGTGGGCGAGCACATGTATGAGCATGTGGGCATTAGTCTGCACTTGATATCAGAGTGTTTGCAACTTGCCTTTCATTTTTCTTACAGTTTCTTGGGTGGAATAATTCTACCCAGTGAATTGGATACAATGGGAACATGCGCAGCATTCCAATATTTGAGCTTAAGTTAAAAATTGCTTTTGCTCGTTGTCTTTGTTTTATTCTCAGTATGGCAAGGTGTCTGAGGAGATGGCTCTCAGTAGCAAAATATTTTCTGAAAAAAAGGAAAAATCTGTAGACTGAAGTCTTTTGTCCTCTGACCACCATGTATTCCAATGCCACCAAAATCCCCTCTTACTCATTTCTGGCTCTAAGAATTCAATAGTTGTTTAATTCTTGTAGATGCTTTGTAGTGCTAAATCCTCTGCCGCTCTTTTCAGCTGCTAAGGTACAATGTGACTGTTCCCTACGTTCTTCTGTGGCCTGCTAGAGGTGCAGAGCATTTCTCCACTAACGTGTAAGTGAGGGCATATTTGTAACAAAGCAAGATGAAGTTATTCAAGGAAGTCTAGCAGAAATGCTGGTGGCTAGATCAGAATCACATGAAAGAAAGACACGTCAATGTGAGTAGGTGTCTCTTCTGTAACCACAACTTGAAGAAGAAGTTTTGATCCAAATGGTGTCACATGGCAACATTTATTGCAGGCGGAAGGTATTAAAGACATCCTATTATATCGGGGAGCAATATCCTTGAAGTTAAACTCAGTCCTTTCCTCCTCTTCCCAGGAGTCTCCCTCCGGGTGGGCGATTCTGGAAGAGCACGTTGAGCTGACTCCCCATGGTGTTGCTTTCATTTCAACACGCAACTTGCTCTTTGTATCAACTCTTTCAGCGAAGTGCGATGCTGGGAATGGCGAAAGTAAGAACAGAGCGAAAAAGCTTGAGCAGGAACCAGGCTGTTTGAAGACTGGGCATTGGACAATATTTAAACAATGTTCTATGCCTGCCATTCTTCATGCTTTAAGGGAAATGTGAAGTACCAGCAGTAAAATGGGAAAAATCAGCAGCTTCAGAGAGCTGTGCGTGGGCAGCATGAGTGACTATCGTCTATAGATCAGATGCCTAAAATACCACAAGAGACAATGCAGAAAACAATGCAGAGGCCTCTAGACTTTGCCTTCTTTACAGTTCATTGGCACTGAAAGGAACAGCAGAAATGCTGAGGAAAATGTTGCCCACTAAAATCACGGCTTCTATTTTACAGCCCGTGGATTCTAGCTTGCAAAATAGGCACAAAAATCCTACCAGCAATTCAAATCATTTAGATAACATTACAACATCTGTACCAAAAATAATATGCGCCTGTCCGTTTGCAATTTAGTTAGGACTGATAATTCCAAAAGCACAGATATAAGCTGAAGTCTTATTTTTAAAAGTTATTTTACAACTGTTTCAGCAGGCAGGAACCATATGGGCATGTCCACCATAAACAGCAGTGCACAGAGCCCCATGCAACCTAGGAAAAGGCTGTTATATCTCCAAGGCACAACACAGGGACACGAGAAGGTGCCAGCTGCAATATAGCTTTATTTGGGGCTGCACCCAAATTAATAATCTCTTTTTTGAAGCAAGGCCAGTTAGCAGTTGCATCCCATCCAGCTCTGGAAATAGATAGCTCAGGGCTCTTTGCCTCGTACTCCCCTGCGTGGTGTAGACATGCTTCAAATCACAGCACAGTGCTGAAGAAACACTGACTCCTACGTTGTTTTTTAAAGACACCTTTGAAAATCGTGATTGATGGGGGATCCTTCAGTTTATTTACTATTGTATTGAAATATGTTGCTGGAGGTCCTTCAGCTCATCACATCTTCCTTGTCCAACAGATGATTCATTAGAACTTCCTGTCTAGGAAGCAGACAGAGATCTTTGCTATAAAGGAGTCCTGATGTGGCAGATGGGCGCATAGGTAGGTTAGAAATCGGGAGAGATGCTCCAAGAAGGAGCAAGGCCTCCCCTCCCAGGGAGGGGAGGAAGAGCAAGGCATTTTGCTCTATGCTCCCTCATGAGAGGTTAGAGAAGGCACCAACTTGTTTCATTGCAAGCTATCCTCAGAGACAAAATGACCCAGTTTCAACTTTTACTGTGGTCCTTCACGCTCATTTTGCACTACTGACGTTGACCTCACTGACATTCCTGTTTTCAGTGTGCTGTACTGGAGTTTGTTTTTGTAGTTTCTCTTTCCACAGCTGCAGCGAGTGCCCAGATGAGGTGCTGCCCAAGCCCGAAGAGTGCCATTCCTCTGAGCAGAAAACAGACATTCATTAAGAAAAGGGTAGAGACTGAGGGGAAGACAGCTGGGAGACCGACTGGGTTCAGGGCCCTGAACCCAGCAGCTCTGAAAAGCATTTCACCCAGCAGCTGTCTCGTTCGGAGATCATGAAGCACTCTGTTAACCTGCTGCTGCCTCGACTTCCTCACGCGGACTGATTACCCACCCCAAGCAGGAGGTCTGACAGCAGCGGTGCTCATGTGTGGTGCAGGGGAAAGCTGTGCTGCAGGAGCAGGAAGGCCCTGCCTCAGCCCCTAAAGCCTGGGTTGCCTGCTCAGTTGTTGACATCTATTCCTTTTGCAGACTAAACGGGTATGGGAGTGGACTTTGCTTGTCAAGTCATGCAGTTTTGCACAGTAGTCACACACATATATGGTGGGGTATCTGATTATTTTAAATACGCTCACACGTGCAGTTTATACATGGTCTTTTCTAATGTGAATTTTTGGTTCCAGAAAAAAATATGTGCAGAATTGCACTCAGCTTTTGATCAGTGGAGTCTAAATAAATATTCATAGTATAATTTATTTAAAGATGCTATAATTTCATGCACTGTATTTTTCCTTCGTTTATACTCACAGATCAGGCCGGTAGAATGGTCTTGATTCTAATATCACAATTACTGCTGACACAACATTGGCTTTACTCCAGGGATTTACTCCCATGCAGACTTTTTGTGGGATTCTGTTCAGACAACAGACTTAGACTCTGAATTTCTGGTTATTTCTGGATAGTTTACTTCTGAGTGTTCTTTCCTGCTTGCCTTTGAAACTCCCGTTTCTATTGTTAAAGCTGTTTGGACTGGAGTTTTCTCCTTCCCAGCCTGGATTCTCCCTTAGCTCAGCGATGCCAGGAACTCCTAATCCCGTGCTCCTGACATCACAGTCTGTTACTATGGAAATGTCTGAGAGCCGCACATTCAAAGACTTGATTTTTCTGCAGAAAATATATAGGCAAAAGGATGAATTCAGGGGAAGAACTAACATTCATGTGATGTGCACACATACAAATGCATGCAAAAAACAACTAGGGGAAGAATGCAAAAGCTAGAAGGCCAAAAGGGATTTTTGTTTTTGCATTTAAGGTGTGGGCTTGAAGCAGAGGGAAATGTTTCTTGCGGATTTCCTAAATTCCTAGCTCTTGGTCTTGTGCTGAACCTGGGTACTACGACTTCATCCTGTCAGCATACTGCCAGTGCCTTCTGTTCATGGATATTCAGTTGGTGGTTGGTTGGGTTTATTATTGGTTATAGTTTTTCATGACTTTTCCATGTTTTTTCTAAATTTGCATAGTTGAAAGAGGGAGAGAACAAACAACACAGGTTTATCCATCTTTTTATTTCTCCTCTAGGTATTCTGCAGTTTTAATATTCTAGCGAACAGAAGAAATGCGTAGCCGTTGGAACGATTCATTCAGATTACATGGCACTTTCCCTTTCTTTCACTAATGTCTGGTTCCACACTGAATTGAAAATATGGAATAATATCTTTTGGGGTTTTAGATAATTTCTTTCTTCTTATATTTAGTTGCCCACCTCTTAAGATATCTGTGTGTCTTGTAAGGAAAAATGACTGTGCCGAAACTTAGCTGTTAGCACGGAATTCCCTTTGTTTAATTGCACTGTTTTCCCCGACTGTGTAAATGTAACCTACTACATTGTAGTCACATCTCATCCATAATTAATATGTAGAAAGAAAGAAACAAATATCTTTAGTCATATGCTCACAATTTAAGCTATATATAATCTTTTAAGAAATTTTATATTCTTGTCCCACACATGGGGGAGACTCTGTCTGTGGAAAACTATGGAAAAGGGCAAGAATGCTCGCTCTTTGCTTTCAACTCTCTTATCATAGTCAATGGATGCTTATTTGGCACTGGTATTTGGGCTGAAACTCCTGAAAAGGGGGGGATTGGCTGCCTGCTGTTTGAGCACCGGAGTACATGGCCCAAAGTAAGCCGGTTGCATAAGATATCCCCGAACTTGGCAAATCTAATCTCTACTTTACAGAGAAGCCAACCTGCAAAGTCTGCTCTCCTTCGGAAGGCAATTTACTCTGCTGTATGGATTGAATATGTGACTTCTCTGATGACAACATTTTGTTTAAGCTGGTGAATGACTCTCTGCCTTGCCAATTTATGACACTATATCCCTCCAGGCATCCCTTTTGACTTGTCTGTTACTGCCAAGATATGTGAATTGAATCATCTGGTAGTAGTTGAGCTGCACATCTCACCCCAATAAATGGCCGATGGTCAGACTGACTCAGCTGTTGCTATATGTTATACTTTTAAGCTTGTTACGTTTACTTAATTAATTCATTCCTGCTCTGAGACATTAGAAGCTGATAAGGGAAGGTTGCCCTTAGTTCAGTTCCTATTTCTTAACTTAAACATTTGATTAAATGCAATAATAAAATTACATTAGTCCTTTGAACTCGTATCTATCCATGAGTCAAAGGATTAGAAGAAGTTAATCCAATCTTTTAAGGAGGTTTTTGAAGTTTTGAGAGCATCTTTCTTCTCAGGGGCACACTTTGTTGCGTTTGCCCCATTTCTTTGTAATTTTCTGTCGCTTATAGATTTGTAAGGCTTGAATGGACCGCTGCAGCCACCTCATCTGCCTGCTGCCTGCCCTGAACCCTGGAGCTCACGTTCGGCTTCCCACACTGGGGGGAGGTTACTCGGTTTTACTTCTTAACGAGCCCTCCGACAAAGCCCTCACAAAATACATGCACTGCGGAAGACAAATGTAATATATGCTTTTTCCTCATGTCATCTTTCACTTGAGCGGACTGACAACCATCAATAAGCCCTGTATCTCCATCCGATTCACGGATGCCACGGAGGTTATATTTTGTTGGCTAAGAACAAAAGGTTGAATATCCCTAAATTCCTCAGATGCCTGATGAATTACCACAGACAATTAACAAAAGAGAGATCTTTCCCTCCTCCCACCAAAAGTCACTTCAAAACCTGCACCTGGCTGTAATCTTTTCTACTTGAACTAATTGCTGTTTGCAGTGGCATTTGGAACAAGGCTCCTTTGGCTAATACTGGCATTTCAAGGTACAAAGAGATTTCATAATAGCGCTTATTCAGTTTTGGGATTGTCTGTATTTTACAATGATTTTCCTGTGCAGGAACTGTGGTTCTTGAAAATCTGAAAAAAAGAGAACAAAAAGCAAGTGACTCTGACAAAGCACGGGAATTTTCATATTTAAAGCTCCCTGAAAGAAGGAGTAGAGAACATCGGATTTTGTTCACCTCTCTGAATAATTCATATATACTCACTTAAAACTCTGACGGAGATTCTAGTTCATGTAGAAACTTTATTTATTTTTAAACTAACATGTCAAATTAATTTCCTTTTGTTGTACTAGGCACATAATGTTATTAATACTTTATCAATAAGCTTTTGGCAGATAATTAATAGCTGTTAAGGCCAGAATGCATCACTGTGATCACCTGTTCAGAAGCCTGGCACAGCATAAGCTGTAAGTCCAAAAAATTCTGCAGCGGAGGAAATTATTCCTTCCAAATTTGTTAGTGCAGTGCCTTCTGGGATTTATCTTTTAGGAAGGCATTCAGTGTTATATGAAGATAAGTAACAATAAATGAACCGTTATAATAAGCTTTGAAGCACAATTTTTGGCTGTTCCAAGCTAGAAACTCTCATCCTTTCCTCACCCTAAGACCCACTTAATTTTTAGGAGGAGGTGATTTCTCACCTTTTGCTCCAACAACACCTGTTTCATAGACAAAGAGAGATAATTAACTGCTGGGCTCTTGGCTAAAGAGCGGGCAGACCTTCTACCTATCTTTTGAAAGACATAAAACCATCTTTCGCTTTATGAAATAAAAGAATTAGGACTCTGGCGCCAGGAGAAGAGCTGAGGTTATGACTCGCTAGCACAGATGAGCACATCCCTGCAATTCATTTAGGAGATGGACAAATGCAGAGGGTGAGACTTGCTGATTGGTCTTCATTTCTCATGGCTGGGTGTAGCTCGCACTGTGAAACTGCAGTTTCTATAAATCCCACTATAGGAATATAGCTATGGGGGCAGTTGTTGGAGTTGGTGATGATGGTTTCTTCAGTGCCAGTCTGTTGCTTACTTTCACCGTGTGTGTATGTTACTGTGATAAAATGTCAGTTTGTGAGGAGCAGCCGCAGTTACAAGCTGATCAGAAGAATTGCCAGTGCCTGAAAGGTGAGAGGTGGCTCTGCTTCTGCCATGCTTCTGTGCCAGGTGCGATTGCAGTGAGGGCAGGTACACAGGCACCCTTGTGAATCCTGCTCCATCGGGTGCTGGTGGCAATGTCAGCAGGGCAGTACAGGCTTTGGGACACCTAAGGCTGTCCCAGGGGGTCTCAGGAGTTTTGCGTAGCTCGGCATAAAGCTCACACTGCTGCATTTTAGGTGCCGTTGACTGGGCAAAGGAGATTTAAGCTAGCACGAGCACGCATCCTGGTTGCAGGAGGGGTATGCTTTTGGAATCTAACTCTTCTTTGTGCCCTAGATGGGGAACCCACATGTCCCCCTGGCTGTCCACCATTAGTTGCACTAGTGGGACCATGTTCTGCTAAGCAACCTCACTTTGTCACTGTCTCACCCAAGAAACAGTAGGGTGAATATAGACAACAAACCACACGTAACTCTTTGTGAGAGTTATGTGATCTGAAAGGCCTCTCCTGTCTCAAATTTCTCTGAACAAACGTGCACACAACCAACTTCTGCCCTTCATCCTGGGAGTAGGCCTCTCTCATCCAGAGGATTAGGCACATGTCTCATGGGAACCCTAGTAGCTTGTCCTCTTCTCCTCTCTGGGTTCTACATCTCCTTGTCTAGCACAGGCAATTTTAGAGTTTCCATCTCTCTAAGGCCTTTTTATACAGAGATAAGATGGGGGAAAGAAGCAGAGAGTTTAGTTTTCTAACTGTGCCCTGGATTCCCTCATAGGCAGGACTGCTACCCCATCTCCACGTCAGAAGAAGCTGAGTTTAAAAGGCTGAAATATCCCTTGTTGAGCTGCTCCTGTCAAGAGTGCCATTACATACAGTAGAGGGATTATCCTGATGTTTTCCATCTGCTAATATGCATTGTTGATGTAGGAGGGGTTTGTCTGATTTCATTTCCCACCTTCATTACGAAAGCTGTCCAACTAGGACAACTGCACTCCCGCATGGCATCTAAAATCCTCACTATAGTAATTACACACAGCAGGGACTGGATTGCATTTGCTATTCTTATGATTCACCTGTAACAATGATCTTTGCCAGCATTTTTTAGTAGATAGATTGTTTGAAGCATTATCCAGTGCATTTGACCTATAAAAAAGAATCCTTGTCATCATTAACTTAATATCAGAAGGAGAGGGCTGTTGGTTTAAAGATTATAGATGTATCTTTGTGGATTAGGGCTTAATATGAAAGAGCTCACAGAATTCCTCGTTTGTTCCATCTCTAGTCATGCAAGGCACTAAGCAAAACCGTATCTTGCGGAAATTGCTCAGCACATGCAAAAAGGGAAGATATTTTAGAAAGCCTTGGCACATAGCTCACTTTAGTGTCATTCACTAAAAAGGAGTGGAATAGATTTAGTGGAGTTGAAGAAGAAGCTGCAGAAGAGCTCTGGCAAGCTCACTGTACTCGAAGACATGGGGAATTAGCATGTTTTAGAGGGGGCTTTTAAAGTATGTTTTAAAATCTCATTTGAGTATTCCCCTTTGGGTGCTGGTTTTGTTCAATGCCCCGTGAGTCAAAGGAGAGGTTACTACTGACTTCACTGGGCTTTTAATGAGACCTTTACTGCTTGGATATCTTTGATGGCTTCCTTCCTCGTCTACAATCTCTAGTTATTAATGGCAGCTGCTTTTGCTTTCTGCTGGCTCCAAGATTTGTATACAGAAATAAGGCAGTTGAAACAGGTTGGCACACAGTGGTATGTCCAGAAGTCTAAAAGCTGACAAAAAGGAGAGTCAGTGTGGACGTTACTACCAAGCCTGTCATCTGTAAGATTTATGCATAGTGTGGTAGTTTTGGAAAGCTAAAGCCATGCTAGAAATTTTGATTTGATAAAGTGCATGAAGAATTACTGTGTTTGTAGAAGATTGTGATGGTTTAAAAATACTGTGGCAGCCCAGGAAGCAGCTTGAATTGCAAACATGAGAATCCCCCTGGTTACAAACACCAACAGTTCTTTAGGGGGAAGCAGGGCCAAAATACTGCGTTTGAACAGCAGCAGGTTAGGAACAAGATCAGATTACAGAGAGGGAAGAAATGAACATAGAACAAAGACAAAGTGGGGGAATCCAGAGGAGGCAACCAGCCCAGAATATTTAATTTTAATCCAGAGGAGGCAACCAGCCCAGAATATTTAATTTTAGCGTGATGTCTTTTCTTGGTGTGGGGGTTATCCGACATGACTACAAGTGTTAAGCACTGTGGTTGTATGCATAACTTTCTGTAAACTATGAAAATAACTGCTTTCATGTTTCATTCTTAACCTTTTTTTTTACTGAAAAAATGTTGGTTTTCTATTTCTAAAAGAATGTATTGGTGAGGACAGCAAAGTTTTGTGTTGGAAATTTAGTTTTGTGTCACCCGGTAGCTACATGCATCCTGTCCGTGGGTCTTGGCTATGTCAAACTGAAATAAGTAACAAAACAAAAGCACGCTGCAGATACTGTGCAGGCAGACACCCAAAGCTCCTTGGTCTCTATAGCATCCACAGATGTGCTGCTGCTGTCTTTCCGTCCAGCTCAGCAGCATTTCAAAATCACGCATTTCTGTCTGGTCAGATCCCTTTGAGATACCAGTTTGGAATTCCTTTCAAATATCTCCCTTAGCTTCAAGTTCCATAAAAAGACAAAAGATGCTGCTTCTTGAAGGAAACAGGTTTTCCCCAGGGGATTATATGACTGCTATTATTAACTCCCCTCCTACACCTCTTTCCCAATGTCATGTTTCTCGTAATGTTTTAAGGAGCCTGAAATGCTAGTTTCCGCTTTGATATATTTTGAAAAAAAATTGATACTATAAATCTTTGCTCATGAATAATGAGATCACGAGACCTAGAGGGACACACATATGAAAATGTCAAAAAAGATCAAGGAGGTCTGGGGGAGCTGATTTTGGAACATTTTTCTTCCTCTTTTTTACAAGACTAAAGCTAACAGAAGTTAAAATTTGACACAGGCATTGAGGACTTAGTGTAAAGCATAAACTGGTAGCAGAAAAAACCCTTTGTCCTCCCTGGCAAGAATCTGATGTATATAAATCAGATGAAATCAACAGATAATTTAATCAAAACATGTGTTGCACATACTGTCCACTGGATTTTTGTGACTGAGCCTAACATCACAGGTGAGTTCGGAAGTGAAAAAGCTTCAAAACTGCTAATGTCTGCCCTCACAGGTTCTTTTAAGAAGATGATGTGTCAGCCGCGCAATGTTCTTTATATAAATATATATAAATGCATCTTTATAAAAGAAATATCAATAGGGTTTGGGAAGAATTAGCTGGCAAAATATCACTGCAAAATAATACTATTACACTCTCTACGAACAAAAGAGCTTGTTCATGCTAGAATGTGCATGGTATCTGCTGTGCATGTTTAGCAGGACCCGTTTTATTTTCCCCGGGCTGGTAGGGCCTACAAAGGACCAGACCTTACCACGGACGTATTCACAGACCTCCTGCAGCTAGTTTCAGTGTCACCTGAACACAAAAATCCATACTCCACCATATTTTTTTCAAAACGGTGTTTCGCTTATGCCGGGTGGGCTCTGTGAACCTGTGTACAGCCCATGAGAGACAGGAAGATTTTTGCCCGCAGACTGGGGCTCGCTTGTCAAAAGGAGATGCGTGTCATGTAAAGGGATTGGCATTTCAGTGTACTTTAAAAACAGATTTAATGTGAATTTAACATCGCATCCTTTCTGGTAGACAGATAAATGTGTCAACAGCTTTTGGCTACCTTCATAGCTACAGGTCATGTGGGAACAAGAGCATGTGAATGTGAGAAGACTGAATAGCGGTAGTAAAACTTATGACAAGGGAAAAAGTATTTTCTTCTTTGTCTTGGACTGCTCTGAGTTGCTTCCTTCCCGTCCTTCTCTCTCAACAAGGAGTTTTATGGTGCTTCAAACACAGATGACTGTGTGTATATGTCCATTTGGTTTCAGCAGTCACATGTCATTTTACATGAGTTAACTATGCTTTGAGTCAGGCTGTACAACTATAGTGAAGGGTTTTTTTGACTTCAAGATAGTTATTCCTGAAAAAGTTGTGGCTAGCTAATACACAGGCATTTCCCTATGTTTCAAATGATAGAAGCTGAGAACTGCCATAAATCAAATACACCAGCTTTTATCTAAAAACGCCTCTACTCTGAAAAGCCTTGGTACTTTATTCTGAATGTAGGCTTGTCACCATAGAGATAAGATGAATTCAAGGATTTAAGACTTACCAGAAAATATTATGTACCATGTTTAAGATAAAGCTTTGATTGCACAGAACAGCAACAGAAGTTGAAACTGTAAACCAGCATCTAACAAAGGAAGACTGACAAAAACAAAGAAAGGATTCACAGACTTTAAATAAAAGCTATCTGCTTTTAACTAAGGGTGTAAGAGCTAAAGCTATGTTTGTCCTCAGACCTCTTTAACAGCTGTAGTTACTGTGTGTTTTAGTGACTGTGTCACGTAAATATTCTATTATTTTCTATGCATTTCATTCTCCCTCTCTTTCTCCCTGCTTCAGAAGCAAATGTTTTGTTTTATTTTATTTTGATTTATCCCTTACCATACTTTTAAATCTCCATGGCCTTTTTTCAGATCCAAAAGAAATGTTATCAGTTCTTTTTGGTGATATATAAGGCACACTTTGACATGGTTTTTTTGGGTGTGACAGTCCCTCTATTCCTAGAAAGTATTTTATTGCATCCAGATTTTGGTTAAGTATCTTAATAAAGAGATATACTGGACATCCTCTAAATATGCAGTTGAATAATTTACTATCTTGTATTACACATGAAACAACAGCTAGAATTTTCCAAAGTGAGATGCTTCTGTAAGTGCGATTCAGATTACTGATGCCTATGAAGACGTTTTTGAAAATGATCTTCTAAAGTGTTTCAGCACTCTGGAAAATGTTGCACAGGACGGTCACCAGGCACCTTGAGGTGAAAAGAAACTCTAATGCAAAGTTCTCCAGGAGGGGTTGGGAGTCAATGAAGGCGGCGGCATCTGGGCACCCCAAGGAGCATTTGGTACCCCAAAAAAAAACCCCTCTCCTGCTCAGCTTCCGCCTGTGCACCCATGCAGATGGGCACTGGGGATCGCTGCCTGCCCCTCTCGCTGCTCCTGCCGTGCTGCAGAAGTGGAGCGGTGCCTGCGCTCAGCTGCAGAGGAGCGGGGACACACTGCGGCTCACCTACGCCCCATCCAAAGGTGGTGCAAACAAAGGGAGGGCATCCCCGGCGTGGTGGGTAGCAGCTGAGTCTCCACATAAGAGGTAACTATTGCTATGGTTTTTGCTAGTCTCCGGACTATGCAACCTTTTCTAGTTCAATGAATTTCTTAGGAAAGGCAGAAGTACTTGCCATTATTGCTGTTATTATTAGAAGTTAATAATTAAAATTATAACAACTGTAGCAGCAATAGCAGTAAAATTTTATTTGTATTTATTATCCACGTAGCGCCACAGATACCATAATGTGCCACAGAAAATATGGTGAAGGGCCAACATCAAAACTAAGGGCTGCCTTTTAATCACAGAAAAACCATTTTAGCAGTCTTTGGCAAGCTGAGCAGCAATGCAAATATCCGAAGTGGTGCAATATGTGTTTAGGAGAGGGGAGGAAGGGTTTAAAATTCATTTAAATTGAAAAACAGCAGTCACGCATTTCTCTAAACGATTGTTTTCAGTACCATAAGCCACATCCTTTCAAATTTCCTCCGCTTGGCCACATCATTGGAATGAAGTGTCATAGTTGGTTAAGTCACTTTGACATTATCCTGATGATGTGTCAAGCACAGGAAATTTGAAAGGACAGGGCTCAGTAAGGTCTTAGCCTAACTTGCCTTCTTTTGACAATTCCTCCCTCCCCGCTCCTTCTTTCAGCTTCAGTGTTTCTGAGCTCAGTTAACTCTTAAAATCCCTACAACAAGGCTAATCCCACCACAAGTGTTGAGATAGTGTTCTGCAGGGCACCCGCCTTTCTTTCAAAGCCAGCGTTTTCAAAGCGTCTGAACAGTTATGATGGGTCGTAAATGGAATCTTTTATGTTGAAAGTGTCAGAGAAAAACCGTATACGTGAGCCTCAGCTGACAAGATCCTCCAGCCTAGGAGCACTGGAAGAAACCCTGTAGGCCTCAAGTCCGCCCCCCAGCCACCTCAGCAACCGTATAGGAGAATCCATCGCACAAACTCATTAACCAGCTAGTGAGGTAGCTAGTGAGGTCTTTTATCCAAATACCGCTACTGAGAAACTGTTCAAAAAAACCTTAAAGCTCTGATTAAGAAGCAGTGTATACAGTTCTTGTACCGGTTCTTTTGTCAGTGCTGTCCGTTAGCTTAAGTAGCTCTTTTTCTCTGATATTTATCCTCAGTGTATTTATAGAAAATAATCCTAGTCCTTCTCAAGGTTCACCTTACTAAGCTAAACAAACCAGGTTATTTTCTCACGAAGTAGTCTCTCCACTCTTTCGAGAAATCCATCTCTGCATTATTTTCTGTTTCAATACTTCCTTCTCGACAGTAAGATGACAAGGAATTAAAACAATATTTGCTCTGCAGTCTTTCCACAGCTTCACATGTAGTACTATTATTTTCCTTGTGCTGATGAAAGTATCTCCCCTATAGGCTTACCATGATTGCTTTTGCTTTACCTCATGGCTGCATCCTGCTGATAGCTCAGACTCATCCTGTAGTCAGTCCATATACACAGATATTTCTTTCCAATAGAAATTCTTGGTAGCAGAGTCCATGAAGGCCTGTTTTTGACCTGCATTCATGTGCCTAATAGTTCATTACCTCTGCAGGTTCGAAATAGGCAGGAGCAGACACACGGAGGTGTACCTGCATCTCTGACCTCTCTGAGCAAGGGCATTGCTCTCACTTCTGTTACCCATAATCTCATTTCTAGTGCAGCAGACCCCGAGGTTATCCATTTCTTTCTGCACAATGTTCTACTTCTCCTGGAAACTGGAAGTTGGAAAATTTCCAAATGCTTTCCAGTTTTATGTCGTCAGTAAGTGTCTTTTGTTTGCTACTATTTTCTGTGCCAAGGTCACTGATGAAGCCATTAAGTAAATAGGGCCTAAGGTCAATCCTTCAAACAATAGGTTTCCTCCTACCTGATAATTTCCCTTTCACAACCTGTTGTGAGCTGCCCTTTAGCCAGTTCCCTGCCGACCTTATAGTCATTATACTATTTCTCAGCTTCTGCACATAATGTAACCTTTTTCCCTATGGCTTCATATCAAATGTTTGCCTGAAACCCAGATAAAATGGAATAACTACATTTTCTTTGTCCAGGAAAGGATTTTTATCACCAAAGAAATGCACTTGCTTCTCCTCGCACGATTTAATTTTGGTAAAGCCTTTATATATTCTTTCCTTTGAAATTCATTCTTAAATTTTGTATACTATTGAAGTCAGATTAGTCTCTAGGTATCAGGGAGCTATTTCCCCTTCTTCAGAAGTAGCAGAATTACATTAGCTGTCTTCAGCTGTAATGTACCATGCCAATTTAATGTAATCACTGCAAAAACCGTTACCTGCTCTTCAGTTTTAGGTGCCAGCTCGTTCGTGGTTCCAGGAGGCAGATTCTCTGCCCCAGCTGATTTCTGCTTCCACTTCAGGTGTCTGCATTTCCATTTCCATGTTCTCATTTCACTAGCCGCCCTGCTCAATTTTGTCAACTTCATTAAAAAACAAGGCAGAGTTTTGAGGCTGTACCTGAATTATCATTGATTTCTACATTGCCTTCACTCCAGTGTAGCTTCACTTAATTTTCTTCACTCTTATATGTATGGTTAAGCAGCTTTTTGCTGATTGTCTCAGTTTCTTTTTCAAGGTCTGATTTGGCTTGAATTTGATTGACTCTCATTTTACCCATATGTTTTCTGACATCTAAGCATAGCATGTTCTGCTGATCAGTCCTTTTTCCCCCTCGTGGAAGGCTCTTTCCTTATACCTAATAAATTCTTTGAGGTGGTTATTTACCTCTTTCTATCTGGAGCCCTTCCCCAAAAGTATACAAAGATTTTTCCTTTGCTTATGATACAGGTTCCAGATAGGTTTTATTCCTCTGACTTTGAGTAATTCTACGTTTCCTCTGCACTCAGGTCCTTGATTTCTTTAGAGTAGTTGACTAATTAGATCTCTTCATGTTTCAATTTTTATCTTTTTGAAGTCTAAAACCTTAATTACAAAACTACTTTGTTTATTCTTAAATTGTATTAAACTGAAACAAATCACGATCCACTTGAAACAAGTTTGTTTTTTTCCTCATCACTTATAAAAACAAAGTCTAATTAAGCATCTCCTCTTGTTTGCTCAATGAATGGTTGATAACAAAAATTGCCTGCTATCATACCCAGAAAAACCTGGACCTTATTATTAATATTAATACTTGTTCTTCATGCTGTATTTTTGCACAGCAAAGTAGGCTATGCTTCTGTTCTCTGAATATTTATCCATATTGTACTATCTTTGCTTACTTCGTTATGGTCTCTCACAGCATAGTTTATAATGTTGCTCTACCCCACTCACTTTCATACACATCTTTTCATCACAAGCCCTTCAGTATCCCTGTTCCCTCCTCCTTGCCACTGCATCTTATCTCTGTTGGAGAAACGTGCTTACAGAGCCTTGTCTACTCATTCTCTCTCTTCATTTCATTAAGGACAGATCCGTTCTTCCATAGGGATCGCTCTCAGGTTAGCAACCAGACCAGATCCAGCTCTTTCACTAATGGTGTCTTTATCTGGATGACAGCTTTCAGCATTAACTCTCCATTTTTCCTCCCTTCCACTGTTTCTTTTGGAGGGTGAGGAGGTCTCAAAAGTTTGTCACTATTTTGTATCCACGGTCTTCAGGTGCAGGGGCTGAGAAAGGCAGGGGCTGTCGTGCGTGCAGCGTTTCTTCCCTCCTTGGGGCGCCCTGCCGAGGACTCCCTCTGCGCTTGCTGCTCGCCCTGCTCTCTTACGCTGCTTCTGTGCTTCGCTCCTGGGCATGTATAATCCTGTTGTTTTACTTTTATTTCTTTTACCCAGCTGGTGTTTCTTCCATGGCTGACTGCCCCTACCATCAGCTTAGCAGAGCAGCCAAAGCGCCCTGGACTAAGGAGTGCTCCAGAGAGGACCACGAGAAGCACATCACCTTTCATTGCAAGAGATGGATAGTGAGCCAAATTATCCCTGATTTTGACATTATTTTGGTTTAACACCAGTAGTTCCTTGTAATTTCCACCCATATGAGGGATTAGTCAGTGCCGTATTTTCAGATCTGAATAGAGATACTCATTTGCCTAAAACATAATATACCTACCTGCAGACTCCAGGTTATCAGTTAGTGCTGGTGTGGCTTCCCTCCCTTTCCCTAATTATCACCAATTATATTATTAAATCATTTTAATGAGCAGGCTATATCCAACCACTGTACTCAAAGTGCCCTCTGCCTGAACTCTTCAAACCTGGCACAGAAATTTCTGATAAAGTTTACAGTACAAATGGTTTGTGGAAATAAAGTGGCACTAGGAATGTTTTCACTAGCTGTGCCAGCTAAAACCCACATAAGTCATGCACTGAATTGTTATGGTTTGAAAAGAGCTGTTTGTGTTTTATTTTCTTTAAGCATTAATTAAATGACATATAAAGCTTCTAACAGCTTAGGTCAGGGAGAGTGCCAAAATGGACATTATAAAAATGTTCACTTTGGTATTAAGACCATGTTTATGGGGCGTCTCTTGTCTCTAAAACCTCCCTGGACCACTATTAATCATAACCTATCAAGTACATTCATCACATATTTTTCCTGTCATACACTAAAGAATGTCTTATTAATTAAACGGGTGAAAAATTGGAAGGGTTCCTCTTCTCTCCTATTGTTTTGCGAAAGAGGAAATGATAAAGTTCAAACAGTAAATCTGCTCCTTTCCAAAAAATGTTCTTATTGGGAAAGTGGACTTCAGTCACAGTAAAAGCAAAACTATTTTACAAAGTTTGGCCCAGATCTGGCCTTTGCTGCTTGCTCATCTAGTTCTTCTGAATTCAAGAGCGCTGCAAAGGCCGGATTGGGCCTTTTAGCACTTGTGCTGCAAAATCCATGACGTTTATTAAAGGCATTTTAATTAAACCCAGCATTAAAGCTACATTTCTTTCAAACCATCTATAACCAATAATTAGCAGCAAGAGGTCTTTCAAACCTCAAAAGAAATTGTTTGGGTGATACGCTATATGTGGTTTATAGATTTAAAATCCCTGGGGTTTTGTTTTCTGGGAAAGAAAAGACAATCTCTGTTTTCAAGTTAAACGGGTTGCATTTTCTGTTCGTTCCCCACTGGACAGCAGTCCACATCTCAAAAGCTAAATGCAGCCTTAATTCATGACAGCTGTTTTCTTTACAATGGATTTGAATGTTATATAGCTCCATTCATATTTGAGGTGTCTCAAAATACTTAACGATAAGGAGTTGGTGCCAAATCTCGTGGTCTGCTGCATCCAGTCAGAGTTTGCTCAATGAAGGTCCCCAGGATCTGGCCTCATGGCTGGTGGCAACACACTGACCTTGGCCACAGCCACGCTGCACCCAGTGCACCTCTTCAAGCTACCCTGCACCTTGGATTTAAGTTTGCAGTGCTTTAGAGACTGGAGCAAAATGTGCTTTTCTTTAACATCTCTGAGCAATAGCACCCTCAATCTATTGTGCAGGCTTCTCTCTGCTATATGCTCTGTATTTGCTATGCTTTTTGTCCAATCTGTGGCTTAGCATTGAGCCTTGGATCTGCTGCGAAGACTCATGTGAAAATAGCCTGACTGTGTTAGCTCTTTACCACGTAGCAGGCTGGGCAGCACTGAAGGGCAGGTAGGATCCTCTCGCCCTTGGTAGCAATGATGCTGTCATTTTTACAGAAAATCCTGGGTTAATCACTGCCTGCTTATCAGAGTCAGTCCATGCATATCCGCTGACCATACCATTTAGATCTGTGTACCTCTAAGATGAAATATCCATAAATAACTGCCAACATAAAAGTTGTTGTCCTACATCTTACATATGTTGTTTTAAATACCACCTTAAAATGGCAGCAGCAAGATATATATACATCTTAAGGTCTGAAGGCATAAAAACTTGGACCAACAGGTATGAGAAAGAAATGTCTCCTCCTAGGTGCATATATACTTGTAATTGGCAGTTTAGTCTAATGAAGGAATTCTGCCTTCACACAGAGGAATGCTCTACAACAGAAATACCTGAGAATACAAGTAATAAGCTACTTCTGAGGTCATCAGGCCCCTGCTACTGCAGGCAGCTACTTTGTAAATCAGCTGTACAGGTAGGGAAGAGTAGTTGACACTGGATACCTTTAGAAGGAATAGCCCAACCTTTCCGTCACCTGTATCCACACACATATTAACATAAATGAGATTGCCCAGGAGCAGATTTGGTTACCTTTAGATAGATAACCTATTCAAATCAGGATTACAAAATGGATTTACTCTAGAAGGACTTTTTTTCCATAAAAAGGCACAAGATTAGTTATTTTGCCTTTTGAAACAAAGAGCTTTTATAGATAGTCACGGTGGGATTAAGCTAAGTCTTTTGGCCTGAATACCTAAATTACAGGTTCACAAATTGCATTCCAGATTTGAAACCAACAAACAAATGACACCAAGTTGTACTCTTGAGCAGCGTAACCTAAAGGATCTATATTCTTCCCCACTGTGATTCTGGGAAATCAGTGAACGTACACTAGAGTTCTGAGCTTTGAAATACAAGTCTTATAGCACAGGAGTAGGTTCATCTTCTTTAGATGTTACAGATGGATTCCAGCTATCATGAAACAAACAGTTTTCAGGAATGGATATTCAAAGTGGATTTTCTACAAAAGAGCTGAGGAGAAGCTTGCCTCACCATTATATATTTAAAATAAATCAATACAACAAGGAGCGTGATTAAAGATAGGCAGGGTTTTCGTGGTATGGAGCAAGCTTTAGAGACTGACTTCACATGTGAGGATGAGAATATGAGAAGGAAGGGAGAAGAAAAGCAAGGTAAAGCAAACATCGAGCAGTTTCATGGTCCATGCTGATCTGGCCTGACCTCCTACGCAACACACAACAAGAATGCGGTGGGGAAAAGCACACATGAGAATGGGATGGGATAAAAATGAAAATGGAGAAATCATAAAGAAATAAGCTTCTCTGAGCAAATAGGGTAAGAAGAAAGCAAGGTCTCGGCAAAGGCGCGTACGCTACAGAGCCTTCTAAACACACATATTGCCCAGGGCCCTTGCTATTTTCCAAAAAACTTTTTTCCATTTCCCTTGCTAAGCTGAAGGATGCAGCGTGCACCATTCTGTTCTACTTCCAGGAACAGAATTGTTCAAGCTTGGCTCAAAGACTGTGAATTCCTTTTACTTGTCCTGTTGTAGGTGGGTTTTAGTGGGTGATGACATTCATCTGTTGTAGCAGGGGATAAGTAAGATTGTTCATTCCCATATTTCTCACAGGAAGAAATCCAGACGTGCATGCTTAGTACTATCTCTATCCTGATTCTGAAAAATTCTCATTCAGCTCAAAAGCTCGTCTAGTTGGCGCAGAGTTAGGATCCAGGCTGCATCGCAGTGCAGAACAGTTATATGTTGTAACCAAATGCACTAATGGTTACATAAATATAAAGGAGCTATAAGTCTTAGAGTAAGGCTCTGCTCACACTTTCAGGTTCCTACTCACTGTAATCACGGACTGGTTCTATGGTTTTCTCTTGGAAAAATCCTCACATTTTTGTCTCTTTGGGTGGAGTCGGTCCCACAAACTTTAGCTACATAAAATCATCCCAGTCTAAACTAGTCCTTTAAGCTCTCTCCATAGAAAAAAAATAGCCATCTTCGGAGAGTGATTCACCCCATCTGAGCGCAGCCACCCAAGAAAACTGGGATATATTGCCCTCTGGGGGTGTTTATTTTTCTCTACTGCTTAAAAGGGAAACATAGACAATTTTCAGATATATGAAGGCAGAGGAGATGAATCCCACACTTTGTAACCAGATATGTTAGTATAATCAAGTGCAAAGTGCTAATTTTTTTGCAGATATGCTATGCATGTTTCTCTCCTTTCCTGCCCCCTTTTAGGCTTCTCATCTCTCTGGTGCTTAAGGTGTAGAAGATTTCAATAGCTTCTCTGTGAGAAAGGAAAAATTGCTAATTGCTTCCCACTCAAAAAGTCCAGTGCAACCATACAAAAATCTCCATCACCTGTGGCCAAACACCTAGTTTGGTAAGTAGCTCTTGAAACATGACAGCTGTCTACAAAGCAACTTCCTATCTGTTGTAAGTGGAAACAGGTAACCATGTTTCCGTGTTGCTAGGGGCCTTATTCATGTCTGACATTAACTTTTTTAGCCTCCTCAGAATTATTTGCAGCTTTTAAGGCATTCAAGGACAGTTATGGTCATGACCTGCACAAGCCACTGAATGTGGCAATACCCAGTCCTACAGTTTTACAGCCTTTTAGCCTAAGATCGTGATCCACTTTCCCTAGAGGAAACGGCAAAGGGCAAGGTGGCAGGAGTCTCACTGTCTGCATTTCTCTCTGTCCATGCAACCAGGCCTTCACTGCTTTGGCATCTAGACCCCTACATAAGCCCATGTTTAGTTTTAATCACGTGGTTTAAGCCCCACTAAAATCAACCATAAGGTACTCAAGTGCCTGACTTGCCCTCTGTTCCTAAGTATCTGCCACTGCGTGCTCCCAGGGACAACACACAGGACAAGACGGGCTTTCGGTCTGACTTAGCGCTGGTATTTTTATTCTCTGATGCATATAAATTTTGTTCATTCAGAACTCAAGGATGCATATCATGATTTCAACCTACAGCCAATGAGAGACATATTCTCCTTTTGTAGTATATAATTAAAGTAATTCTTCTAATGTAAGGCTATGGTTCTGGACTAAGTCCAAGAAGGAGCAACGTAGTGTGATATAACTTCATTATCTTCATTTGTGCTCGCTGAGCATCTGGGCTTTGGTGTTTCAGGTAGAAGCTTGCAGTTAATTACAGATATCACCAGAACTGCAGTGTAGCCTAATTGCACTTACCTCCCAGGCTTTGTTTAACCAATTTTGAAATCCTAATCTACACGTTGTAAAGTTTATTGGTAAAGTTAATTGGCTAAATCTGTCATTGGAAACATGGAAGGAATTGGCTAATTGAACTAGACAATAGAATGTAAAAATCCAATATCCAGATAATCCTATTGTTGCTGCCACTGAACTTCCACTTTCTCCTTTTTCTTTTATGAACATTTTTACAATTAAAATTGATTATATAAGACTGATTATTCTAAGACTGATTACTTTCAGTGCTGCAGAGAGAGCTTTTTCTCTCTCGTCTTCCACTGAAGTGTGGCAGAGACAGCATTAAATGCAGTTGTGGATTCAGAAATGTTTATGGTAGGCAGAGCCTTCAGATTAACATGACACATGGAATTTGTGAGCTGTTAGGTTGTATTTCAAAGCATTAGGGTAGGATTTCACGTTTTGTTTTTATGAAATGCAAATACGTTTCAGTTGCTTTGTTATTAAGATGAATTTGAAATGCTAGTTGGGAGTAGATACGGAATCCATACTCATTAGGAGAATGTTGCTTCCTGGAATGGGTATTTATCTATCTTTCTTCTTCAGGATTTCTCCCAGATGCGAAGCAAACTGCTACTGTGAGGCAGGCCAACCAAAAACCATTTTCCGATGAGGAAAAAAGACGTAAGAAATGAACCAGGTTAACTTAGAGCGCAGGAATGAAAAGTCGGCCTGCCAGCCATGACAGCCTCTGTCACGCAGCTGCATGGACAAGAGGCCAGGAGCTCCCAGAGCTCCCTTGGACTCCTCTAGAAGAGCGTGGTGTGGCCTGTGCAATTGCTTTGGGTTGTCATTGTCAGATCTCTGGCCATCAGACTGCAAGCAATACCTCAACTACCATTTAAGATTTCACGTTAGCTTCAACTGGAGACTCTAAGGCAAAATCTCAATCTATAGAATGATCAAATAGTCAAGTTTTCCAACGGGAAAGATCGGCGCTGGCTATAAAAGCTGTTTTCAAAGTTGTAACTTTTAGTCCTAGTGTTAGTTGGTTTTTACAGGGATGCATGAAAAAGTCTGTAGATTTCCAGGAACTTGCAGGCAGCTCTCAGCATCCCAGGTTTCCCATTGGTAAACAGGAAAGGTAGAAGGACTGCTTGAATTTCTTGCAGACTGTGCCTATAAGTAAGAGAGTCAACCCTTTTTTTCTAATCCCCTCAGGTGCAACAGATCACTGCATACCTTGGACAAATATTTTGCTAGCCAAAAGGACTGAAACAGCCGCTAAGACTTGCAGGTCCATAGTGACCTGTTTGCAGTGATGTATATACACGGGTTAGGAAGGAAGCATGGCTGGGTGTTTCTATGGAGATTAGAAAGAACAGCTCCTGTTTCCTAGGCACAGCTGTAATTAGCAAATGCTTAAAGTTAGAAAGATGTGTTGTTTTTACAAGGACGTTTTGTTCCAGGAGCGCTTGTGTTTTCCTCCCCTTGCTCAAGCTGTGCGAGGCTGGGAGGCCAAAGAAGTCCAGGGCAAACGAGCTTTCTGTCTCTCTCCCACACACAACACTTGAGATGCCAGACTACAAAGAAACCTGGAATCTAAAGCTACTTTTTCAAAGTAGATTTAGCACAATCAGGAGAGATATCCCCAGAACAAAATGCATCTTATTTAACTTAAAAGGATGAATTCTCAGAATGGAAATTAAGTTTTCAGGACACGTTTCTTTGATCCTTTTCTGAGAATACCAAAAAGAGAAGAGGAAAGGGTTACATGAGACTAATTTTGAGGCATCTATGCATTTATAGATGCGTTCAGAAAGATGCATAGCTATATCCTGTAAAGATAGGAACCTGTAACTTATTTCATGTACAACATCAATCAGCTTTTGTTATCTGCTACTAACTGCTAGTCTTATCATGGTGAATTGCACTGGACTGGGACAGGTGATGCCAGGGAAGGAAACCCCTCAAACCTGAACGCCCGTTCCCTGAGTCTTAGGGAGCAGAGATGGCACGTCCTTAAAACTGAACATCTCTGCTCCCCACTTCAGCTATGCTTCATTAAACCATATTCTGATGCTGCATCTGGATGAGATTGCTTATGTTTGAATGTGACACATTTTTAAATTAAGTTTTTATTTTCTCTTTTTCCCTGTCGCCACAGGTTTACATCTCCAGTCTTTAATTTGATGAAGTCAGTTCTACCTCTTTGCTTGTGCTTACTAGGAGGTGCTTTTTCAAAATTTGAGTCTTGGCTATTTTTCATAGCTCCAAAATGAGTGCCAAATTCTGCACTCGAACACTAAGGTAATATTTTAGCAGATTCAGATATTGTCCTCTGGTGAACTAGAGACACGTACATGTAGACCAAAGGTATTTTTGTGCAGTCTTTGAAGTGAGCTGAGACAAACCAGTCTCTTCTAGCTGTCCCGTCATTTCCTCCGCTTCATACCCAGCCTCCGGTATTAAAAATATTGATATTAAAAATCTATTATGGCTCTCATTGTTACTTCAAAAGTCCTGCCTATCCAAAGTCTTTATTATCAGCCAAACTTGACAGATATAGACATCTTAAAGAAAAAAGTCATCACCTTTTCCTACTCCTTGGCTGCATTTTCCAGTCTCTTTTCAGAGAAATATAGTATTTCAAATATTTCACAGGAAAATATGACTCTTCCCAGACTGCTGAGGCTTCTCTCATAGATTCCCTGTGGTTCCTCCTGCTTCTGGAAAGGACCTATGCTTTGGGACCCCACCAGCTGACTCAGCATGAGAAGGGTCTTACACCCGAATGCCTCAGCTCCACGCCTCTCTAGGGGGTGGTTTTGGTCTTCATGGCAGACCACCCCGAAAATGAGCCAAGCACCCTTGTCCTGCCATGTCCTTCAGCACTGACAGCAATCAAGAGGCAAGAATATTTTTGGCCTCAGTCATTTATCGTCTGCTGTATCCCTATACTGCTGTTGCAGTCCTGTAAAAGTCCCCATCTGTGAAGATCTGTACAGCTGGGACCTCGTTCTCTGTTAATGTCCCATTTCTGATGTCCTTTCACCAGTGCATCAGGGCTCTGTTGTATTTTAACAGTTACTGGCTCTGGAATGCAAGTAACTTCCCGGCCTCTTTTACGGGGCACTGAGGAGAGCTGCTGCTGCAGGATGATAACATTTAGTGGGTTTCCCCAGAGGCATGCAGTCTCAGGCGCCAAGTAAATGACCCACACCACTGCATGTACGATAAGAAATTCTACCCAATGCACTTTTCAGCCTGCTTTAACATTGCCTCTTTCACCTCCCCCTGCTTTCTCTAAAGCTCTGTGGCTTGTCTTTGCAGGACGTGTGTGGTGGTGGGTGGCCTGTGAAGGACAGCAGAGAAGGCAAGAGAATAACCGGGCTCTAGTGCACCGCCACCATGGGGCTAAACAGCTGTGGAGCCTGCACAGCAAATGCTTAAGCTATAAAACCTTAATCTCTTACCGTGTTCAGTGCTAGCTGGAAGCTGCTGTGGCTTCGTCTGACTGGTGCTCCGTATTTACCTTTCAGAGATGCATAGGACCTCTGCCCCATGGTCTCCTGCCAAATAGACGTAAAACTGCAAAAGAAGAAAGAGTGAAATTTTATATTCATTTTCTGCCCTGAGGTATATCTTTTCAAAGGTGCAGAGGGTTTTGCCCTGGCTTTGTTCAGGGCCATTTTATTAGATGGGAGGAGGTACTGAGGAGGAAGCTCATTTGCCTTGTGACAGAGGATGTTTGCAGCACTGATTCACAAACATTTTCCATTTGCTCTTTCACAATCAGGGTTCCTTTTTTTTTTTTTCTTCAGTTACCACAGGTGCAGAGCCCCACCAATATTTCTGCAAATGTAACTGTTGTCTGTGTTGGAGGTCAAATTCAAACAACCAAAAAACAGCAAACTTCAGTAGAGTTCAGTGGTTTTAATCTGCAAGAACACTTAGCTCTAGTATTAGTTAAGCATATGTCCGCATATATTTAATAAGAGAGTTCAGGGTAAAGTCCTGAATGTAGTTTCTCAGCACATTGGTGTATTAGAAACTAGATTGTGTCGTGCAGAAAACTGTCCTTCGTTTAAGATACTGCAATAGACTGTTAAGCACATGTTTCCATCCAAAACAAAGGCAGCTCAGGAATTCGAATATTGTGGGAAGCCAGGCTTTGTGTGGGTATTATTTTGGGAAAGGAATATGTTTGGGTGGATGAGAGACAATTCAGGTGGGGAAGCAGAGAGACAGCATGTGGGAAGCAGACAGCAAGGGAAATGTAGCACAGCCAGAGCTGCATGAATGCGTGTCCAGGGAGAAGCCTGAAAGGCCGGAGCCAGCTGGAAAAGATTTGGTGCTGTGAGAAGAGAAGTTGCCTCTGATTGTTTGCATCCTACTGTGCTTATGAGAGCAGACTCTCTATATTCTTTGAAATAAAAAGCATTGCATCCAAAATGCTTGTCTCTATTATTAATATCTTGGAAAAAACTGATGAGCCTGAATTTTGTACAGCTGGAATGATGTGGAGTTGATTGTATTTTAATGTGGCAAATTTTCAAATCAAGCTTTTGATTTCTTCTTTTCCCTTTCATCTCTCAGTTCTTCATTGCTCCCGTTGTCTCTGCCCCTTGGGAGAGGCAACAGGTCTGGGTTGGTACCATCACACCCTGGTGAAGCCTCGTAGCTGTAGTACAGAAACAGAGGTCAGTGGCATTTTTGGGGCTGTCCGATCACAGGAATTGGCCCTGCCACGGGGCTCAGCTGTTCTGCGTTAAGAGCTGATGTAGACACCTGTAGGAGAGGCTTCATTTCAGGTACTTAACAGTGATGCATCGAAGCCAGCGTAAGGGATTTATCAATCCATCTGGCTGTTCCTCTCTGCTTCTGGAGGATTCCTTTGACCTAGATAAACAGATTTCCAAAAGTCAGATATCAAAGCAAAGGTTTATATGTAGGTTTTATGAGGGAACAGTGATACTTCTTGGTTAGAAAAAATCCCCAAAGTCTTACTGGTTTGATCAAACTGAATTGAGAGTGCTCGCAGCAAGTGAGAACGTGAGGCACTGTTTGCCTATTGCTGCTAGTTATTGATCTGGGCAAAGTCCTCCTAGCCAATGGCTGTGTTTTTCAGACTCACTGACTTCTCCTCACAGCTGAGCAGGCTTCTGTGGTTGTTAATAACAGGATACACTGTCTGAGGAGCTTTGCTGTACAGTGCTGACTGTTCCTGAACCCCAGGAGGAGAGCGGCTGCACAAAGTCACTGGCAGAGGTATCTCCTAGTGCAATGGTAGCACGGTCGAGCAAAGGAGAGATCTACAGATGCCACCTTAAAATGAGCAAACATTTCACCATTAAAATGACACCTGTTAAAGAAAATACCAATGATTCTGAGATCCAGCCAAAACAAACCAGCCAAAAGTTGACCAGAAGTCTCTGGACGTGATTCTGGACTTTTCCCTACAAGTCGGGCACAGGAGTAACATGACAAATTCTGAGAGTGAGGATCATACTGCAGCCTATAATCACCACCCCTTAGGCAAAGTGTCCTGAGACTTGAAAAGTAATTTATATGGAAAAATCCTTCTGAGCTCCTCCTTCCTACCGCTCCTGGTCCTGAGGAGGATGATGGTCCGGGAGGTGGGACAGTTTTCCCTGAGAGTTTAAAAGCAAATCTAGCAGCTAGAGAGGTCATCTGCTAATGGAGATGCCGTCTTACTGGGCTTCTCTAATTGCAACCCGGCGTCAATCCATTGACATCTTTTGGGGCTCTGGCTGCAACTGGCAAGGAAAATAAAACAGCAGCCACTGGGATTCAAAGAAATTTGTGCAGTCTGGATTGTGCATTTAGACAGTGTTTATTTAAAAAAGCTATTATCTACCAGCTGCTCATAAACTCTGTTATGCCCTGCAAGAATCTTTGTGCTATGTAATTGTCTTGCCTCTCACTAAATGCATTTTCCACTGGTTTGAATTAGCTGCTAGCTCATAGTGATTATGGTCATCATTCATCCAGAACAATTCGAATTAGATTTAGAAGTAGTGACATCACCCATACATGGGTAGTGTCTGCACATTATGGGCATACTGTCCTCCATATAGGCTGAACTTGTCTTATTTTTGCCTCCAGTGTCTTACAAAGTATAAAGGTTATGTGGAAAAGCCTTTCCTTCCTTCATTGCAAGAAGGGTGTATTGCAGTTAGTGTCATTTGGGACCTTAATTGTCATCCTCAAAACTCTGCCCCTGTGTACCCACCCTCGAATAGATTTTCCATTTAACTCAATGCATTTAGAAAGAACGTTCTTTATATCTGTTATGTCTATGGACATCTCCTTTTTAACATCTGTGACATATTATGCAATGTTTCTTCTGGCTCTCTAGGAAACAGAAACCATATGAAGGTTCAGTGTCAGTGCTCCCTTGGACCTACCTAATGCTGGCCTTGATGTGAAGGCTGGAGATCTACTGAACAGCAAAGTGAAATAAATCATTGATGTAACTTGTGTATAGAGGATTTGTAAAATCATTTAAAAGAGGGCAGATACGGCTGATTTTTTGAAGAACATTGTATATTGCTAAGACAATGAAAAGCTGCAAGAAATGTTGGCAAAAGCTGCAAAGGCTTCTGACCTAAACCTTCTTAACACATAGGTGGGAAAGAAAGAAATTCTGAAATCTGTAGAATATTTTTAAAGGATTTCTTACTATTATTCCACTTCATTGTTGGCTGTATTCTGGCAAGCTGGATGACAAATAACTCAGTAAAATAAGGAAAATGTTTTTTCCAAAATATATGCTCTCTCGTTAAGCAGCAAAGCAAGTTAACATTGTGAGCTTGATGGCACCTGAGTCCAATACAATAAAAGGATGTATCTGCAACTCGCACTTTTCAAAAATGCTACACATATTGAAAAGCTGTCTTCTGGAGGGCTTGCATATTAATGAAAAGTTCTGGATTACATTTTTACTTGTATTGATCTCAATATCAATAGCATTTGTTAGTAGGGATACGGCTCAAATTTTTGTACTGACATAGCCTGGGCAACAGCTACCACTTACGTCTTCATACTTAAAATTGATAGGTAATTGCTATCACCAGAGTGACTATCACCAGATTTTCGGCAGACAATTCATCATTTCTCAGAGAGCTAGGGTTAGGCCTGTCTACAGCTTAAACCTTCCTTCTGCCTCGATGCTCCCTATAATACATGTAGAAATAGTGGTAACTATTTGCAGTGACAGCAGTATAAACATATGAAGGTTGATGGTGCTAAAAATAGGATTTGAACAGTCCATGCATGGTAGAGGGTGGAGAAGCTCAGTGTGAAATGATTCCAGTTATAAGCATGGTAGGCACAGAGGGTAAGATAGGGAAAGAGTAGATAGCAATATAACAGTGTAGGTGATGGGTAGTGGGGGATAGAATTATCTTTGAAGGCTTTGGAATTAGTTTTTTAGCATTCACCAACACTCAGTCACTTGAGTCTGCTTTTTAAAAGCCTGTTTATTTTAGAAGGACATTTTAAAAGTGTTTAATATCTTTCCAGGAGTAAACTAGAAAATAGACTCTCTCTCTCTAAGCATCCAAGTATCTGAAGAATCCAAGTATCTGAAGGCCCTACTGAACAAAACGACTTTAGGCCAGTGTCTGTAGGGAAAAGTTAGTCCTCAGAGTAAGGAGCAAATCTCTTTAATTCACGTGACTGAGTAAAGTTCAGCTTCAGTATATCTGGAGAAAAGTTTTCCAAAACAAAAGAAATAATAGTGCTGCATGCCCAATTTCCCTCCTCTTTACATTGGTGCAAATTACCCACATAATTAGAGAGACTAATTTCTCAGCTGTGCAAAGCAAAATGACAACAGTGGGAGTTTAGAGTTCCAATTATGAATTTCTTTTTTTCTGCTGGCTATATCAGAGCCAGAAATATATATATTCTGCAGCTTTCTGTGATTTGCAAGAGTGATATTCATCTTCTCCAGAAGGCCTATGTCTCACTTAAGTCCATTTACAAGACTGGGTTTATTCAGGTAATTCAAACAAGACAAGTCTGGTTTTCTATCCAAAACCATTCTCCCAGGAAGTGGAAGCAAACCTACCCGACCAAGCTAAGTCAGCACTCACAAGTGTTCTTATCAGCAAAACGTTGTCATACAACATCAATCAGGGAACAGGCAGCCATACAACACTGTAATAAAAAAATGTATTTGACATTTTCTAAACTATTTACTGTTTTATTGAATACCATACTGTTCTGAATAATGACTGCAAATTCCAGGGGACAACCCAGCCCACTCTCTCTTCAGCACTGGAATTTTAATGGCTCTGATAAGAAACGGCCATCTTTCATCAGATATTGTCGTGTTTATTTTAGCTTTTTGACTCTTTTGTGGCAATTGTATCTGCACACAGGCCTGGGGTATCAACTAATGACAGTCAACCCTTTCAGAAGCCTCACCAAAGCACTTGAACCATCCATTATGCAGGGTAGCACGAGATAAATTTATCAGAAGCATTTGCACAGGACTTCAGCAAAGGAAGTGGTATGTTGTGTATATTTTCTATAGGCTTGAGAGCACAAACAGCACCAAATGATGAAAAGATTCAGTCTGTGAGAAGAGACTGCTCCCTCATTCAAGTTTGCTTCAAGTTTCATCTGCACCAAGCGAGTTCCCTGTGAAGCTGGTGCCTCCATGCGGATGTGGGTGTGTGGATGAAAAATGTGGAAGAGTCACTTATGCTTAGTTTTGTTTTAGACTTCTTGCCTTTGGACTTCCTAGAGTTTAAACCCAAAGAGATTACCATGGTTATCTAAGCTGACACTCCAGTTGTTGCCCAATTCAGGGCATGGAGACAGAAAGAACAGTAAGCACAGATTTTTTTTTTTTTACCAGCCTTTTTTTGATTTACGAGCACACTGGATTACAGGACATACTGTTACTTTTAACATTTCCAGCCCAAGAGCTAAATGGTCACATATCAATGTATGTTTTCATCTTTCATAGAGAGATGCTTATTATGGTCAACTTTGTAAGTCAACGATGTCCCTTGCTCTGCAAAAGGAGGTAGAGAAAGATAGTAGCAGGCAGCTCCACGATGCATTGATGGACTTGTCACAGATTTCCTTGAATACATTCATCAGTGCTTCCCGAGACTATTGTCTACAGTTTCAACAATCAGCGCTCATTCTCAGTGAGATCCCCAATGCTTTGAAGCGAGTTTCTATCTTTGGTCAAAAATACATATAAACCCTTGATCTTTGTGTTACAATTTCATTTGCAGCAAAGAAGAAGAAGAAAGGCGAAGCAAATGGCCATGGCAGATCAGCGGTTTGTTGGGAAAAGCCTTCTCCCACGGTGTTGGTGGGAAGTGATGTTTGATGGGTTTTTATTACACTGGTGTTGTTTTTCTCTGCACATAGTTCCAAAGGTGCTCAGAACAGTAAATTGGCACCTTTTAAAAATTCTACTGTACATCTGAAACAAATGCAAAGTTTCCCATAGCCAAAGTGGGATTTTCTTGAAGTCCATGGGCAGATTCCTTGGCAAGAGGCAGGAGGCAGGAGGCAAAGCTAGGACTCAGCTTCAGTGTATCTCTAAATACTCCCAATAGTTGGGCACTTTACATCAGGGAGCCTCAGCACAGCTTCTCTTTAGACCTTTTCAAGGCTGTGGTGGTATATCCTTCTGGGATGCTGCTACAGAGTTGCATGATGGTGGATGGTTTGGTCATCAGGTGTTAGCTTCCAGAGGCAGGGGTCGGCCCTGGCTGCAGCCTCCCTGCAGCATGGCCTTCCCCATGGCCACCAGGACACTGGGGCAGCCACTGCTGGCCCTGAGCCCCTGCAGCCGAACCCTGGGAAGGGTGCGCTCAAGGCCCTCACGGCCAGAGAGCTGGGTCCCCAAGGAATTAATAGCAAACGTGTAGCTAAATCCTCAAGAAAATTTTTGAAGGCAAAACTGGAGGTTAGATACCTCGATTTGCATTGGCTTTTGATTGCAATTAATGTCCTAGACGCTCTTTATGACTTCGGAAAGTTTAGCCCATACAGAACAGAATTTTCCTGTCACTCTAAACAGATGCAGCACCCATGCAAACACCTACATTTCTCTACTTCCCTGGAAGGCCCCCATTTGTTTTGCAAACACTTGTTGTGATCATTTCTGTTTTCTGAACACTGGCATAGAAGTCTTAAGAAAAATATAATCTGATCGATTTTCCAGGAAGATTGAGACATTCAGTACGTTAGCCATGAACTCTAAAGAGCGCTCTCCTAAGGTCAGCCACGCTGGGTCAGGTCCTGCTGAGCACACCGAGGGATGTGGGATACACCTCAAGTTAATGACTTACAATTGCATGTAATCATTCCTAAAGCTGCCCATCTAGTTAATGCGTATCAGAAGTCAGTGACACTATTCAAATTACCTCAATTTCCCAATGATTTATGATGTATGTTTTTGACATCTTCAGTTATTTATCTATCCTCCTAGTGTTGCTAGCCAAAACAAGGAAGGGAGAAATGGATGCAGTAATACCATGTCTGAGCAAAGGGTCACGCTTTTTCAGGAACAGCAGAAGTTAGACCAAATGGCGTTAAGCAACTTGAAAGTCAGAAAGCTAGCAGAGAGATCAGTCTAGTGTACAGTCAAAGCAGCTAAAGCAGCTTTTCCTCATTCTCCTTCTATGGTGAATCATTTCCTGACTCTGGAAGATGGATTCTGCTCATTTAAGTATTTTTCCAGGGAATTTTTTTTTACGATACACCACTTACAACTTTTCATAACCCTAAAAAATTGGTTTTCTTTAGTAGGATAAAACTCACTTCAGACACAGCACTTATAATAAATGGGCCAAATTCTGTTCTCAGTCACAGCTATGCAACCTTCATCCTTAATACATGTAATAACTGAGCTTAATAGAGGTAGTGGATTAAAGACCTGGGGTTCCAAAATCCATCCTCAGATGCATGTGTGTGGCTAGGACTGAAATCAATGGGAGTCCCATGTGTACATCCAGCGTAGACTTTGGCTTGTGATTTTTATTGTTTGCTCTATTGGATAAAATTGATTCCAGTGTTACGTTTCTCAGTCAGAGTTATTTCTACCTCATGCATCAAAATGTTGGCTTCAGTCTCTTCTTCTTGATGGTAGCTTTGAGGAGTATTTGTTTTCTAGATAGTTTGGGCCCAGCATTAATCATTCTCAGGCTTCCTCTAACCTTCTTTTATTATTTTACTGATGGCAGATTTAACTGTTGGCTCACCTTTATTTCCAAAACAGATGAACTTTATTAGTCTCTAATATTAAACAGATCCAGCCCGTTGATAGAGTTAAACCAACATGGTCCAGGCTCTCAGCTGGTGACCTGCAACCCCCTGATGCCGGTCGTGCTGTGCAGGCTGTTCAGAGGGTCCAACAGGATGCCAGGGTCCTGGAGATACCTTCCCCCAGCACCCGCACATGGGCAAAACCTGGCCCAGCTGATGGCTGGCTTGTTGGGCCCCTTCAGGTTCTCTGGATTAAAACAATGAGGCCTATTCAATATGCTGCTTTATAACCAGGAAGGTGCTCGTCTCTGAGGGGGATGGTTTTTGTATTTGTTTGTTTGTTTCCTTTCTTTCATTCCCAGTAGCTGAAATTTAGGGCCTCAGGAGAAAACATATTGCCCTCTCTAGTTAGTACCGGAAGTGCAATTCTGAATGAGGCTGTAAAGGCTTTGGTAAGGAGCTAGACCTCAGTATTTGTCTTCTCACTTTGAAATCTGGGTAGATCTGTAATGCAAAAGCTAGGCATCATGTTCAGAAATACAGGGCATCTCATGAGGATAAGTTTTTTCCTCCTCTGTTTTTCTTTCTCTTAGGGATGGAGACTCGCAGCTCATGTGTGCGTCTAGGTCTGCAGAAAACTGCAGTGGTCTGCAAGCAGTGCCATTTGTAAAGCTTACCTAAAGGTGTATGAAGGAAAGGGGAAAGCGGTGAGGAGAGGAATTTCATACTGCCGCTGGGAAGCCATGTAGTTTTTGCTGAAGAGGCTCAAAGGTTTGAATGTTTAGGGTGCTCTTCTCTAGCAGCTTCAAATGCAGCAAAAACAACAAACAAACAAAAAAAACAGGGCTACCTTTTCCATTCCCTCTTTATTTCACAGTAGTTGTTACCAGTGCAGCCTACCTCTGAGCCTTCTTTTGGGTGCTTTAAAGCAAGACAGCCAGACTGCTTGATGGTAGATCCTTTTAAAGGGGACGTGTGGCTGGATTCAGAAAATTCTCACAATTCTTAAGCAATTTTTAATTGTAGGATTATAGGACAAATCAAGTTGGAAGAAACTTCAGAAGGTCTCTTGTCCAACCTCCCTCTCAAAGCAGGGTCAACTACTCTCTGGACATTTGGAAAAAAACAAAGCAAAGTTAATTCAAAATATTACTTATAACACTTTATTTTTAAACATAAACATGACTTTTCTTAGAGCTCATATAGCGTTCAAAAGAATGAGTTTAATATTCAGTCTCATAGTTTTATTTATACTTCCATCTCTACTGGTTGCTTTTAAAACAACTTGCAGTAAGAGTGTAAGTCCTTTAACAAATGTGAATTAGGCCACAGGTCCTCAGTAAAATTTACCAGCATTTCATGGCTGGGAGAGCTGTTGTTGCAGACAGGATCTAAAGCCTTGTGCTCATTATAAGTTCACACTGGTTCTTACACCTTTTCTGTGCTCATTACCTGCACTTAGGCAGCCCGAACAAAGACATAAGGGCTCATTTGTCCTGGCGTGCTGGATCTACGAGCTGTTGCTGCAGTGACATAGACTCTGCAACTATGCACAGCAGTTATTTTCCTGTCCGTAGCTATTATTCCATCTGTCCTCAGTGTTTACTAGTAGCAAAAATATTTGTGATGTGGAGATTTAATTCCTCCAGAGTAAATCACAAGCACATCAGTGTAGGATGATTTCTGTTACAATGGCCTTGGCTGTAGTGCACATGACAATTGCCATATTTCTTGAGAAAAACAATAAGTTTTTTTCTTTTTCCCAGTTTATTATCAGTTCTTTGCTCAGTGCCTTGATCTGTTCATGTAAATTCCTGTTGACCTCTGCCCATGGCTTGTAAACTGAGATATGAGGTCATATCGCAAACAAAATATGTTTTCCACAAAAGAGCTGTAAGTTGATCCTGCTTTGAGAACACGGTAGCAGTGTGTTTCATGACAGAGCTTAGTACCTGTGTACCAAAACGCTGTCAGCTGCAGAGACGTCTACTACAGTATGATGAATAGAACTAGAGAAAACAGGTCGTGTTTTTGAAAAGATATGGGCTGGTCAGGGCCAAAGACTAAGAATACAAGCTAGGATAGATAGTTGCCAAAAAGCGTAGCCTTAACTTGAAACTCATCCTCTCAACATTTTATTAGGTTCTGTTCAAGCCATCCTACTTGCCTGCCGTATCACTTAATGTTAATGAAATATTGCGGCAGGAACAGGTCTGTAAGAAATTCTAGGTGCAGCAGCTATCAACATGAGCTATGCTATGCAGTCCAAGGGCTCGGGATACCACCATGATCACATCAGAGTGCAAATGCAGGGCCATTACTGCACCAGCTCTCCTGTTACACCTAATCATTTCTTTACGAAGCCTGTTCACTGCATACCTTATAACACTTCTAAGGTGATTTGAGACCTTCCAGGGATTTATCTGTAACTGTAAAGCCAGGAGAGTGTTGCTTTTTTTTTAATTTTATCAGGACAATGCTGCAAAACTGGGCTGTTTCTGAACTCGGAAGATGTTTGCTTAAACCCAACTTTCCAGGTGTTATAGTTGCCACTGCATTTAAATGGCCTACTTTACTATTTGTAAGTATCCTTCTGCACTTCCTAGTTCAATTAGATTAATGGAGAATGGCTTTGCATATCCTTATGCTTTGATTTATCTCAAAAGCCAACATTTATGGTTGAGCAATATGTTAATGTTTGTCTGCTTTAAAATCAACCTGAACCTAGAAAAAAAAGAAAAAAAAGTAGGGAATAAACATGCAAGAATTATGCATGAAGTTGTCCTCAAAGAAATATGCATTAGTTAAGCAAAGATGACGCTGTCATTCAGCTAAGGCTTAGCTTGGTGCCAGCATTGCTGAAGCCAAAGACAGATCAGAAGGGTTTTGAATATATTTTGGAGAATTAGATTGCCCAAAATTTCCTCCTTATCCTCCATCAGTAGGGAAAAAGAGCTTAAGACCTTATACATAAGACAGAACTGTACTGTGCTGCACTGGACAGTGTAACTAGGCATTTTATTTTGGAAATATGTTGCACATACATTGATAAACAGGCTGCTTAGAAATCCCATGGGTGAGTATTGCTAGTCTCTCGCCACATCTACTGGACAGTCATTGACAGGCATGTAGAGAGAGGAATGAGTAACCAGTAGCACTTATATGAGTTCGCACGGATTTCCCTACAGCAGTATAATTCTGTCACTGTCAGGCTTCTTTCAATTCTCTTTAGGAGAATTCCAGGAAATCGGATGGATTTTAAGCCAGTAGACTGATTATAGAGCAGCCAAGGCATAAGGGTAAAGCGCTCCATAACTATCCTCAAGTATCCGTTAAAGCCCTGTTGAAACATGATCTACTACTGATTAAAAGGAATTAAGAGGAAAAAAAGAGCTTTTTGAATTGTAATGTGCTGAATGAAAGAGATCAATTAATGAACCAGGGAGTTCTGAGAATCAGCTTGTCCTTGCAAATGTTTTATTTTAACTTCACGGAAGAGAAAATGCACCTGGACCCTTCACATCAGCTCCATGGGAATCAGATCAATTTTATGGGTTTCCAGGGAGGATAGGGAGGTTAGCACTGTTAATGGAAAAATGCTGACAACTGTATCAAATTGTGCTATTAATTCGAAACACTACCAATGTCTTTCAAAGTAATGATTCACCTTAATTGCCTCAGGGAATAATTTAGGTGTAATTGGAGAGTGGTTTAAAGTGATGTGCTTTTCTGAAACTCAAGAAGGAAAAGAAATGTGGCAAAGATGAAATACCCATCTATGGAGGCTACTGGGAAACCATTAACTTGGCAAAAATATGGGGTGAAGTTCAGCAGTCAAGCAAGCTGGCAATACAGAGTAGGACAGTAGGAGACAGAAGAGGTCAGTGAACCTACCTGATCTTCAGAGACAGGATTTCCACTGAAATCAATACTGTACACAAAGGAGGCTGGTGGTATGCAGCAGAAGCGTTTGTCAGAGAAGACAAAGAAGAGGGATGAATGGGAGCAACAGGGAAGCCCACAGGAAAACTCAGCGAATTGTGAGAATTCACAAAAGACGTGCAGGGTTGAATGAGGATGCTGAAGGACAGTGATCCTAAGTCAGGTGCACTCTGCCTGCGTACTTACAGTCAGCCCACCAGGACGGTGGCTTTTGCTGCCTGGGAGGTAGTTTCTGTTACTGAAGTTTTCGTCTTTTGTCGTGCGCAAAATGGGAATCCCGAAGGGAGGCTGTTCTCTGGGGAGCTCAGCGCTTCATGACAGCGACCAAACACCGATGAGGTTTCTGACTGTGAGCGTGCAAAATTACTAGATCCTTCTGAAAATTCGGCTGAATCCTTATTAGCAAGGACTGAGATGGGGTTGAAGGGAGAGTAGTTGTAAACAATATTGCACAGCTTGCTTGAAGTCATCAACTGGGCTTGACCTGGTTGATAGAAGTTGTGGTACCACATTCAAGGAGGAGTGACTGGGGCAAGAAAATGTGAAGGAAGGTGAGAATGACAGAGTCAAAGTCCTGCTGGTGCATCAAGTGAGCAGCTTCTCCTATTATTTATTTCTTAGCTACTGATGATAATCACCCTTAATGAGTAAAACATTAATAGAGTATGATAGCACTGAAAAAAAAAGCACGAGGCTTTGGAAACATAAAAGCAATCTTTAACATAAAAATGTTGATATTAAAAGAATAAAGTTTTCCTTGCCATGCCAGATATATTTTATTACTTAGGTGACATCTTTAAAAAAGTGCTGTTGTCCACAAGCTCAGAAAAAGATACGAAAGCAATTTTATATGGAAAAACAATAGTAATAATTACTTAAATATTAGCAGCAACACAGTAAAGTTCATTATCTCCAGAAGATTATTCCAGAGAAGAAAGGGGTGAAATGCCATAAGTTTCTTAATTTCCCGGAAAGATAGAATATTAGTGTACAGCTACATCCTGCTGGGATTACTCTTCATTCAGCATTCTACAATAAATAAAGATTGCTTGTGAGAACTTCTCACCAAAGAAATGCAAACAAAAATCTTTACCACAAGTCATTTTTACTGTTTTGGTTTTTTCAATAAGTGCAAATGCTGTGGAAACAATTACTTTTAAATGAACAGGACTTTAAATAAAAACACTGATGTACGGCTGGATCAGAGCTTTCCCTCTCATGATGTGCTACAGATATGCGTCAGGTGAATGAGTTACACAGCACACAACATAGATAGTGTATATGCTATACTGTCAGCCAGATGACATGAGGTTGTGAGCTAGCATTTGCCTCATATGATTAAAAGAATTGTAATTTGAAGCTCAGAGAAAATCTCTAAGACCAAGAATTTTACAAGATGTGGAGACAGTTTGGATAAACTGATTATAAAAACCATCAGAATCATCATGAATATTTTGTGAAGGATAGGCTTTAGGGCAACGCCTCTCTCAAAGCTTTCCTTTCTACCACAATCAGCAGTCAATGCAATATAATTTCATGACCCAGTACAGAGTTGTCAACTGGAACTGCTAAAAGGCAAGATGAACTGAAAAAAAATCTGAGATGATACACTGCTTTAGGGCTTACATCACACTCTAACTAATTTGAAATGGGGATGAAATTTTAGTGCAGAGAGCAGGTTACTGCACAGCTGCCTTCCAGGAGATGTTTGTACCTCCCTCTGCAGCATCCAATACAGACCACGGACGGAGGCAGAGCACAGGACTGGAGCAACAACAAATCTAGCAATTGCTGTGTTCACTTTCCCATCTGCAGAATCCAGTCTGCTTTGGTAATTCAGCCTAGAGTAGATGCAAGTTGTCTATTTAATTTAGATAACTGAGTGAACTAGGCAGACCAACCACTACTACGTATCCTCACAGAAGCTACCAAAGCTATCAAAAGACCGTTAGTAAGTTCAGCTCTGAAAACATATGTTGTAGCTAATTTATCTATGTGACCAAAGGTGCTGAAATTTCAGCCAGAGACTGCTTGCTGCTGCTGTCATTTAAAAGCAGAGCTGAGATGAACGTACAGCTGTGACGCTTTCCATAGCTTGAGGCCTAAAAGCCATTTCCACAGAGGAGGTTACGTTGGGCTTCATTGGTTACAACTTCATGGGGGGTTTCAGCCCAGCATGGGAGACACAAAGGCAATCTCACAAGCTGGAATCTGTTCAGGCACTTCTCTTAGGGCTATAAAAGTCTCTTGCCAAGGGCCTTAATATTCATTTTCTGAGTAGACTCTTCCATCTTTGAATCACCTTGCTTTGAAATGCTGTGATGAAGAAGTCAGCAGATCTCTCTAATGCAAAGATCAAGCAGAGTGAATTAACCAGGACATCCACAGAGACATTCTTTCTTCTCCTTTTTCAAGTGGCACCCGGAGGATTAGGGTGAACTTGCTCTGAAAGCACTTGAGTTCACACACAAAAAAGATCAAATGCAGGGTAGGATTCCCTTGCTCCGTAACCCTGCCAGCTTCCATAAACTATCGCCTTTTTCCTTCCAACCCAAGCCCCACCAAAAGTGAAATAAGCCTAAATTAAACAAACTTGTTTCAAAGAGCACAAGCTGAGAAAGTGTGCAGTAAGATATGCTTAATTTCAGGCTTAGCTTTAAATTTCTGAATCTCCTGCCAACACTGTAAAATCTGAAGTCAGTAAGACTGAAAATTTCTCTATTGGAAAAAATGTTCTTTGCCAGATCCAAGCAAGGATTTCTGCAGGCTTTGCAGCTGCACAAGGTCCAGCAGTGATTATGTCAGAAAGCAGTCTGAGGTACTGAAAATATTAATTTTTCCTCCAACAATCCCGTAGACTGATTCAATTTAACAAAGTGCCAACTTGTTTCATATTGTCAAGCCACTGTCTAAAAGGTGAGATTTTTGGAAATTATGTCCCATCATATGCTACTTTTTTGCCTGCTTTGGTAGTCTGTGAGAAACCGAAGAATGAGAGGTTAAGCTGGTATCTTATAGCTAATTGCCTGGGGAATTACCTTATTAATAGGGCCAACCCAGCAACTGCTTACCAATTTGATTGCAAAAATGAAACACAGAGCATTTTTTCCTTTCTCAGCCTTTTCCACAGATCTCTAATTTATTAAAATATCATAAAACTTTTGTGACTTTGGACTGTTATTTAATATGAACCATTCCAGAATCACCTAGGAATGGGAAGTGATTTATGCTTGTCATGCCAGGAATACCTGCAGCAGGTGCTCTTCCAATGGCATAGGCCTCATGCAATGTGAATGTCTTCCAAGGAGTGGGGCTGAGTGAATCGATTACCCAGAGCCACATTTTAATTGGTTTTGATTTTTTCCTCAGTTATTTTTTTAGAAGAAATTGCTGATCTCAGAGTTGGCTCGGGAGCTCTTGACAGTTCTCAGAATTGCTGTGGTAATTCCGTTCTTTCAGTGCGAGGACCAACATGCTCTGTGACAATGTATTTGTTAATCTAAAATACTGGCATCTGACACAAATCTGAATCACAACGGGATGCATTTTTGGTTGGTTGGCAGCACTGGAATAACCAGTGCGTGGTGTATGGTATGTAATCCTCTCCTACATCACAGCCAGTAAATAAATACACAAAATGCCTTACAGAAATGAGAACCTTAGGGAGAGAAGTTGAAAGTAGAGCTGCTGAGAGTCCATGTGGCTCCTGGGTTTCCTAATAGTGCAAGCACGGTCTCATAGTGTGGGCTCCGCAGTGGAACAATGTGGTACAGCACCCTTTACTTTGAAGGAGTTAGCTTGTCTGGCACCTTCTAAGGACTGGGCAAGAAAGACTGTCCAATGACTGCTAGAGACAAAAAGACAGTTGGCTACTTTTCCACTTAACTCTCCTGCTCAAAACACAGAGACCTATCTGAAGTAATTCAGACAAGAATCATTTCAGTCTTTCAGAGAGAACTGCTAATAACATTGATTTCTGAGTAGCAAGAATAGTCTAGGAGAGTCCACTCCTTCCGTGATTTGGAAACCAGCAGTAGCAATGGCAGCAGTAGGAGAAGTTTCAGGGCTCTGGTCCTAGCTGTTTGCAAGCCCTAAAGGAGATATGCTTCTGTTTGGTGGCCATTTACATCCCACTTACCGATAAGTTGTGTAACCCTTAGCTACAGTGATAGTTGTATTATACTTCATACTGCAAGATGATCTATTTTCCTTTCTCAGGGAAAAAAATGTAGCTGCAGAGACCGTATTTCAAAAACAGTTATGAACTTTTGGTTGCAGGAAGGTACTCTGAGGATTTCTTTTTGTCACCATCAGTCATTTTGATACCATAAAGGACCACTTTTTTCAGTAAAACCTCAAGGTGTCTTCAACAGAGGAGAGAAGCAGACTGATGAATCATGTCAGAGAAAATGTATGGATGTAAGACCTCCAGCTGGGCGTCCGCTGTCCCCACTGTGTAGGCTGGAGGCTGTAATGAATAACTCCCCCATGAGGGAAATGAAGCCAAAATAATGTTGTGAAAGAACCTCTGTGGGATCCTCAGGACAGTTTAGTATAGCCTCAGCACTGCTGCAATGAACACAGGTACAGACAAGCCAGTATCACAGAGCAGTATAGACGCAGTAAAGGGAAGCGTAAATTCTGCATGTTTAAAAGGGTCAGCATGACTGAGAAACAGCGGTGTGCAGTCAACATAGAAAGGAAATCAGGACTTGGTATTCCAGCCATTTAAATAAATGAGAATAACATTTCTAAGCAATAGCTAGATAAAAGAATGAAAAGCATGAGGAAATGGCATACTGTGATTTAAAAATAGCTTAGCGCAAGCCAAGGCAGCCATGCTGAGAATGGAGGGAGCTGCGCAGCTGCACGATCGCTCCTGCCTTACATGACCTGGAGCATGCACAGACTCCCTTGATTTCTTCCTCTCTCCTACATCTGCGCCTGGCTAAGGATTCCAGAGACCTTTAATGTTGCATTGCAGATTAGGCTCAAGGGCCAAGCTATGTAGTTCTGGAAGAGCCAAGACACACGTAACTTTAGGCTCTCTGGACTGGAAGGGGAAGAGGGTGCAATTTCAAAGGAATCACTAGTGTGGAAAGAATATGTGGAAATTCCTCGTTCACAAGTGGAGCTATGTAAACCTTGGCCCTTGCGCTTTTCGGAGATTTGCTGTCTTTCTCTTTTATGTCAGTTCATGCAGGCTTGCACCCCCTGGCTTTTCTTTTGTGTTCTGGGAATTGAATAAACCCTGGAAGTAGTAAGAATCATCTGGTCTCACAACCTAACCATGCAAAATCCCCTGGCTGGTGTGGTTTTGACGTGAAATCATAAATCAGTCCAGGTTCACAGAAAGGGTTTCTGAGCCGCAGCAAACCTTCAGACAAATGTGAACTTGGTTTTGGATTATTTTTATGTAAGTTTTCCTCTTAATTTCATCCCTTCTATGTTTTTTTCATTAGCAAACATCTGGAAATTGCATAAGCCATAGTATTATGGATGATTGTCTTCTCTCTCTCTTCCCCCCTCTCTTGGTGTATCATTAGCTTTGCCTTTTGTTCCTTCTCTTTCTGTTCCACACACAAATGCACTTGAAAAAAACCTCAGCAAAAAGTGTGCTAGAAAGACTACCTAGGACTACTTTCCTACTCTAGGACTGGGAAAATAATATGTTCACAGGTCATATCAAGTAAGGAGTTTGAAAACCCCTCTAATTTTGTTGTTTTGACTATCGACTGATCTTATTATAAAAAAAATGCCTAATAAAATAAATATATGCCTTTAGGTAGGCCATTGTCCGCTCATTAATTTTACTTGTGCTTTTCTTAATGCCGTAATTCCATCTAGCTCAGAGTTTGGATGCTTATATTGCACTGCCAGAGAGCCAACAGGAGAAAAGTGCTAGCCATACTTTTAAAAACCTTTCAACATAGCCCTTCACAGAACACCTAATGTGCTTAGAGCGTTCAAGGTCTATAAGCAAACACAGCATCGGCCATCCACTTCCAACAGGTTTAGAAGTGACATGGTAATGAAGTGTGCAGGAAGAGAGTGCGAGGGGAGGGTGTGAAAATGGTTGGAAAAAGGCGACCACTGAACTATCACAAGAAACAGAGCTGTGCCCAACGCACAAAAAACTTACTGCTGTAGAAAAAGAGTTCTGAATGCAAAAATGCAGTAACCTCGTACCTCTTCAGCCAACCCAGCTATGTTTTATAGCCTTTCAGAAAATGCGGTTTCTATTAGTCTAATGTATACCATTGGTGGCCGAGGTCTAAAGAGGAAGAGAAGATTACCCTGAAGAATGACTCAGGGCCAAAAGATGGGAAAATTAGAGAAGAGAGATGGACAAAATCAGCAGAAAAGCTTGAAAATATTCTATTCTCGTTGTACCTTGTACAATATACAAGCTCTTTCCGTTTCGAACAGAAACCCACACAAACAGGTAGTAAAACTGAAGGAACTGGAAAAGATATAGCAGTAACATGAGAAGTCTTCGTCCACCCATAGGTATCCAACAAGCCTGAATCTCCCTAATCCAGCAACGTAGCTTGCAGGCCCTGACAGTCTGGCCATTGAGGGGAAGGAGAGGAGGCTCCTGGGGAAATCTCCCTCTGCAGGAAGGAGTCTACTCAGGGCCTTTGTACTCCTATCTTCTACTAGTGTGGAGAAGACTGCTAGCAGGAGCGGGCAGTGGAAAGGGTAGCTCAGCTCTTTCTGAGTCCACTGGCAGCTCCCTCGCAGGTTTCCCGCCTGGCCACTTGTGCAAGGCTGGGTGAAAAGGCCTCAGCACTTGTTGTCCCATTGTCCCCACAATGTGGGAGAGGAGGCGCTGTGACAAGACGGGAGCAGTGAGCTGCCTTCCAGAGGAAAAGAGGGCTCTGATTTTCATCCTTGTGTTTTGCAGTCAAAGGAACGGTGGTGGCTTTTGCCTCCAGAGGATTGTTTGTTCTGTCCCTTCCTGTCTTCACCCAACAAAGTAATGTTTAGGTAAGCCTATTTTTTTAACTTATTGCTTGAAAGCAGAATGCAGGTTTCTGGATAGGGCATTGTAAAGTAGGGCTTAAGGGGGCACTCTTAGCTTTTGAACCCAATCCTTTAGCTGCCAGTCAAGACCTAGCAGAAGGATGACAAGTGTATTTCCACCTGGTATCTAGCAGGAGAAAAAGTTGCTATGGCAGAAAAAGACAAATGCACAGTTTTGTCAGAAACAGCAAGAATCGGCCAATGACACGTTTATGACCACTTGAGGGACTTCCAGACAGCTCAGTGCACTGCACAGCCATCGCGCCTCAGCACTCATGGGAATCAGCTAACTTGCCTGTTGATCTTGGCTGGGATTGCTCACTGGGTTGTCACTAGTTGGCAGTTTAGCCTTGTTCATATTCATTAGCTTCACACCCTAAGTGAGTGTGAAGTTCTCAGCGCAGCCCCTAGGCTGGTTCGCACCAACCAATAGGGGCAGATTCATGGACGTTGTAAGGATTTGATCCCCATGGTATTTCTGGCTCCCTCCTGCAAGCCCCACCTCAAACGGGGGGTGTGGTGGCCTACCTAGTCTACTTCCAGACTGCTCGAGATTTAGCCTTTCCATTACAGGAGCAGACGTGGAGCCAACTGCAAATGTTGAAACCCTTTCTATGAAACCTCCCTTTCTGTGAATTGTAAAGTAACAAGGTGATGAACTCTCTCACCTCTTCAGCAATGGGGCAGTGGCAAACTGCTCTTTTCTTTCCACCAGGGCACAGCCGGGAACACTGATTCCTTGCTCACATGTACCCACATATTTTTCTCTTTTTAATTTACACTAGAAAATGAATCCATCCTGAGTCCTAGAAGATGACAACTTTCAGAGGTGATAACTCTAAGGACTCTGACAGGCCAATCATTTTGGAAGAAGCACTGAAAAACCCTCCTCTGAGAATCCTTTTCCATATCCTTATCTGTAATTGTTATGGATTTTTGTAATGAGTTTATTTCATCATGTTTGAGCAGTTTTCCCCCTTCCTTTTTCCATTTGGAAGGACAGTAGCAGGAATGTAGCTGGCAGAGAAGGATGATACTTTAACAGCAGAACCAGATGCTACTTTGGAGCTTTGTGGCTTAGCACAGATTTTTCATTTTATAAGAAGATGCTATTTTTATATTACTGGTCAGGCTTATATTCCTGGTTGTTGGGCAGGACAGTTCAAATTCCTTTTGATTCTATTTCCTGATCTTTAACTACCAGCTTTGAAAGATTATTGGGCCTTAGCATTTTTTGTCTCCCTTTTGGGGGTTCACTATTATTTCTTAACAACCTTATATTAAACTATGATGCGCAATCCCTCCTCCATGTCTCTCCCCATACTTCAGCAATGCAAGGATTAGGCTGATAATATCTTCCTTCTTGCAGTAGACTATGTCAAAGCCCAGGTGTTTCTCTAATCTTTTAAAGGCTGGCTTCGAGAACAAGCAAAGAAGGTAGCTGCTTGGGATCAGACAAGCCATACAGCCAACCTAGTCTCTATGTATGTGCAGCAGTGTGACCAAATCAGGAAGAAATGACTTGGAAATGCTTGCACTGAGAAAGCCTTTCTTGTTCAATTCTGCCTGCTTCCCCGGCAGTTTTGAGCTCACGTGTGCTATTGGTTGCCCTAACTTGTCCGTGCTTTCTTCTTGCTTGCTTAAAAAGAGCAGGCCGTTGCTGGCTAGTGCTCTGCTGCACTGAGGGAGATGTTACCACAATGGAAGTGTTTTGTAGACTGTTATCTATGTTCTTTCGGGGGTTGTGTTTTGGGGGGTAGGTTGCTCAAGGTTTTAGGGTTAAGCTGGGCTCTTTGTGTCGCTAAAATATTTTGAACCCTTTGGTTTTCAGATTCCCTGGAGGAAGACCCAAGACTATGCCTACAACAAAGGAATTTGTAACACATGTCAGGCTACCCAGGGAGAGTCCTTTATTTTGTTCTTTGTAATTCAAAACAGCATTGGGGTCCTTGCGGGATGTGGAGCCCTCCTTAACTTTCGCTCACTCTAGGGAAATGAAGTGCTGAAGGATGGAGCAGTTAAGCATACATGAACCCAAGCATCTCCTGTTCGTGGGAATTTCACAAGAGAAAGGCATCTGTTGTGCTGAAACAGTTGCTCTCCAGAGCTGATATTTAAAGCTGCAGGCTGTCTCTGCTTTGCACTTAAGGTCTTGTTTTTGCTCTGAAGGAGTGAACGCCATGCTAAAATCCCTATAGAAAAGATCTGTGTGGGGTTTACCATCTATTAAGTGCTATGCAAAACCGTTTGTAAAATTCTTGAAATGCGCATTAATTTTATTACATGAAGAAAATCCTTTTACAGCAGATCAGATTTGTTCCGGTTGTTTGCTTGTGTACTGGCCCTCCCTCATGCCTTAATACATGAGGGGAAAGAGGGATTTAGTTTTACTTTTATTTATCTTGGATTCTGACCCGACTGAGGCCTCAAGTAGTAATGGTAATATTGCTGCATTAGCCCAAATATACCAGGGCTGGGGGCATGTGACAACAATAAAAAAAAAAAAATCTCCTGCAAGTTGGTGTGAAACCAAGGAGCTCTCTGAGCATGTCCTACCTGGGCTTATGTCGGCAGTCAGGTCTACCACCAATATGAGAATGGGCAAGCATTTCCCACCAACCAGGGCAATGCCAGGTGGTGATTCTCGCTTACTTAGGAGCCATCAAATCACCTGCAATTCCTCTGCTGCAAGTGATGAACTTTGGAATAAAAATTGTGGAGCCCATCGTAAATCAGGAAAGCATCTCCTTTCCACCCAAGCAAACTGACAAAGGGAGTACAAAGGACTGCTAAAGCTTCCCAGTCCTGAGAGTTATCAACCTACATCCTGCATCATTAAATTTAACTGGCTCTAGTTATTATCTCAGCAACAAAAGTTATTAGAGTTGAAAAGAAATTATACTTTTCTTCTTAAAATTGACATTTGATTCAATGACTGATTCAATCTTCTCAGAAAGGCTGAATTATAAACTGCATGAAGAATAGATCCACTTTGCTGAGGCTGGTTTGTAGTGTTGCAATTACATCAAATGTTCCTCTTTCCGGTCTTAGGGGAGAAAGTGAAAAGGGATTCGTGCTCCCCATTTTTCACATTTTAGAATTTTGAATGTGCCACTCCAGCTTTCTCTTTTGCTTTTTCCTTTCTGGAGCAAATGGTTTAAATTTTGCTTCCTACTGTGACAGCTTGAACCTTGCACTTAATTTTGTCTTCATTGCCATTTCCCAGTCTAGCCTCTTTTATATTTTTTCAATGTACGTAACCAAGATCCAGTTTTACTACTTATTTTAACTCATCAACTAAAAGCCATGCAAACCAAAGGTAATATTGTCAGTGAAGATAACAAGGTCTCACGGAAAGGCAGTTGAATGAGAGACAAGAAATCTAGGCTTGGTTTACTGTCTGCTACTGACTCCTCATGTAGCTTTGAGCAAGTCACCATGTCTCTTTGTGCTTATTTCCTATCCCACTCTGAATAAGAACGGTGGCATGGTTGGTATTCGCTTCACTGTCTCTACAGTGCTAAGTGCAAGGGAAGCCTAATCTGATTTGTGGCTTATGAGGGTTCCTGGTAATACAAGCAAGCAACACATTGTAGTCCAACAGCAAAACAGTCATTTTACTACATTGAAGAAAACATTGGAGAACCTGTAATGTTGTACATACCAGCATATGAATGTGATTGACAGGACCGGTCCAGGCATTTCTGGAAAAACATTTTCTGCAAGCCTCACAAATTCTAAATCAGATAAACACTCACAAACTTCCTCTGCATAAGTTATATCGGATCTTACTTTGCCTGAGAGCGTGTAATGTTTGAATCTCAGAAAAACAATAACATGAACAGTGGTTTGGAAAAACAGAAGGCAAGGACAAGGTGAACATAGAAGGAGGTGGACCTCAGGGGTACAGGTTTGACATCTTCCATTTTAAAGGTGCTTCTCATCACCAACTCTGCAGGGAAAAAGCAAGTGGGAGCAACACTCTCAGTCATGGTTAAACTTGGTGTTTTAAGGTTATTCCCCACCCTTTCTTTTCAGAGTGGAGCATTTGCTCCATCCTTTGCTTCAGTTTATCGTGCTGAATTGAACTGAGCTTTTTAACTGCAGTACAACCAGTTACTTGGCAACCACAAAAAGTCCTTGGAAACTGCCATTTGTCATCCGTAGCAGTAAGCCCTGCTCAGAGGGGTGCAAGGATTGGGATGGCACTAGGTGAGCGATGGGCCTTGCTGAGCTTTGTGCCAGCTTGCATCCAGAGCTCTCCCCTGGACAGCTGAGGCTCTGCCAATACCGTAGCGGGGGCTGAGGGCCTCCAACCCTGCACCCCTCTCCATGGTTGACGCAGGGAGAGCTGTCCTGCGGGTTGCTCTCCTTTCACGTTTTGCTAGGCCTCACTATGTTCGCGCTGGATGCCCCCCTCTTGCCCCAGTCCTGGTTCATGACCTGCAAGCAAGAAGGTGCAGCAGGGAGGAGGCAGCGAGCTGCCTGCTGTTACTATGGAAATAGGATCTCCTTTGACTGGATCAATCTCCGCAGTCTGGGAAAACATGGTTTCAGATTTCTCTTTTGTAACGGCAACCCACGTTGTCAACTTAGATTATATAGCCGACCGGTTAGATTATGCTGTCAAGTGTTTGCTACTGCTAGATGGTGTGGCATAGGTCAGGTGTCATGCCTCTTCTCATTCTTTCCATAGCTCTTCTGTTTGGTTTTTTTACATCTTGCTAAAAGTGAAGATGCCCTGAATTATATTGAGCATAACAGTGAAAGATTCGTGTGCCTCCCAGGGTGAAGGACAGTCACTGAGGGGTCCGGGGTTTTCCCTGCATCAGCAAAGTTACAGAATCAGATGCTGGGCACTGGCCTGAGCAACGGAAATAGTGCCTCCAGACTTTTTCTCTATTTGGCCATTTTTCCACATTACCTGCAACATCAGACAAATCTGAGTTTGGTTTTTTAGCATCTCAGGATCTTAAGCACCTCTGTAGGCAGCTTCATGGTGAGTGTGAGTGGGACAGAAATGTGCAGACAGGACAGGATGCAGGACCTGGATCTGAGGTTTCCGCTGGGCGCCCCTCCAACCCTTTTAATATTAAAGTCTAACAAATTCAGGTGCAGACAATACCTGCTCTGTCCTGTGCAACTTTATAGAGCATTGCACTGCTCCAAGGCTCATTTGAGCCCACAGTAAATTAATATTTTACCTGTTGGAATGTTTTTTGCTCCAGCTAGTTTAAAGACAAGTTGTGGCAATGAGTGGGTGGGGTGTATTTTATTTAGCTGTGGTGAAAATATTACTGTTCTTGATCTGAGCAGCTGAAGCAATGGAAACCATAGAGAAGGAAAAACACCAAAAGGGAGGTTCGGGTTGGGGGAGAGTGCTTTCATGATGGGTGTGTGAGGAATTTGCAATTCTGAGAGTGAAGCAGATGTGAAGAGATGATGCATGGAGAAGAAGGCATGGATATCTAAGCAGGATGGGCCTGTACAACTGCCACGCGGCTTGGCAAGTAATTGGGCCAAACTGCTAGTTACCAGGAAGGTTACCCAGAAGACTGGGCAGTGGCTGCTGCCCAGGGTTGCCTGTACTGGGTTCCCAGGTTGCATATCTGGGGTTTGAAAAGTTGAAGAGTTCTGGGACCCTCTGGACAAATGTGGATTTTGCTCATTGCCAGGTAACATAGGCAGAAAATTTCAAATCCCTGTGTGGCCCATTTTCACATGTTCCAAAAAAAGTTGCCAGGTTGCTACACTCAAAAGTTTTTTTACAGCCTGTGGTATTTAGCACAGAATATGTCAGATTCCCTGTGAATAAACTGTTTCAGAGGTCTACTGTTCACTATATAATTTTAAATCTTTTACCTTTCATCTCACAGCTGGAAAATGTTTTCAGTGAATGCCAAGAGCCGAGGACTCAGTGAAAGGAGGGTGCATCTGGTCCCACTGCAAAACATACAAAACAGAGGGAAAAAGCAAAAGCAGAGGGTTAAACGTTAACCACTTCCTGCAGATAACATCTTTTTCTCTTCTAAGGATGCTCCAATGTTTTAGTGATGAGTATTCATATCAAATGCCTCAATTAAGAGACAGGCATGAGACAAGCTGGCATCTGAGACAGCCCTATTGCCGCCAAATGCTAATCATGACACATTCCCCCTGCCAGCTCAGCGTGTAATTAGCCCCTTCTCTGTGCCACGGTTCTGTGCAAGAGAGAACGGGGCATGGAGGCACAATGCACTGGTGTGCGTCTGCTTTGCAAGGATGGTTGTGTGCCGTCAACAGGAAGCTTGGCACTGCTGCTCTTCTTCAGTAACAGATGCTCCACTCCAAGCAGGCAGCAAGTCCTCCCACTGCCCCATATGCTCTGTTGCTAATTGCAAACATGAAGAACTGAGATTTTGATGGCTGCTCTTTCAACTTCCTCAAGTTCTCACTTTCAAGCAGTTCTTTGTTTCCAAACTGGATTGCCTTCTTTTCCTCAGACCCATGTCTACAGGCCAGCAGAACAAGGTGAGGGGTGGAGGTAGAGGCAACTCTCGCCACTACCATGGGTATTTCTGTGCAAGCAATTTAGATTATCCCATTAGCTGCTTCATTAATTGGAGATTCTAGGAACAGCTGTGGTGTGCTTCTTTGCCATTTTATTATAGCAATTAATGTCCACACTTATTTTGGAGCGAGCAAGAAGCAAAGAACCAGCAGCGATAGAAACTTGGCTGTCTTTGCTTGGGAGCAAAGACACCACCTCGTATTTACTGTGGGCTAAAACCACACACATTTACAGTAGGTAGTGCTGTAAGGTCACACTGCAGCTTTTCCTCCAGGTAACTTGGTTGTGTGCTGCGCACTGCTCACCCAGCAGACAGCATTGTCACTCCACCCAAGCAGGATGTTAGATCCGGTTCCTACTTTCTATATGAGACTTGACGACGTAGGTTTAAAACGTTGCGGTTTTTCTGTCCACCTCTTTTTCCCTCCCCATATTACCAGTAAGCACAGAATAAGCCCACTATGGCATAACATTCCCTCTGCAGCCCACATTCAAGCAAGGAAAATAGTGCCTCTTTTTTGTGGCAGCTGTGTGACAAAGCCCCTGACAAGAAGTTTTTGTTCATGACTCTTCCCATCTTCCCGCCTATGTAAAGCGAGCTCACAACTAGTCTCTGACCTGTTTGTCGCTCCCCCCACCCTGCCAAACTGTTGTGAACATCTACTGTCCTAGTCATTTAAGTCTCTCTAATTAGTGACATAATAGGTGGGCAATTAATGAACTGAACCTGCATCATAATGAAGGCTAAACACTGTTAGTGAGTCACTCTGAAGCAGGCTGTGAGAGTGTGTTTTCCCCAGCAAGCTACAGCTAGTCCAAACAGGGGTGTCTCTTTTATATGTTTTGCCTCAGGGGCAAATTACTTCAAAGAGGACTTTGTAGCGTGGCTGGAGAAAACAACTATTTGTTTGCAGTTTTCCGTTCAAAGGGATGACTAAATCATATTTGCATGATTGAAGCTAAACGATATTTTTCAAGGCCAAACTCTTTCTTGCCCTGGCTATTTTTGAAGCATAATCTCTGCTGGATTTGTCTGTGTGGGAGACTCATGGACGGGGCTCTGTGTGTGCCCTGGCCAGCAGACGGTAACGTACCCACACAATGCGAGCGCCAAGCCCTGCGACAGGAGCTCCCATCCCCAGCTGGTCACCCAGCAGGACTCACTCTGCTGGTGCTGGTGCAAGGGACAGGATGTATTAGCGTCTGTCTGATTGCTGACGAAGCTTTTCTAGGGTGAGGCTCAGACCAGTAACACTGTACACAGTTGACTTGGGTTAGTGGTTTACCTCAAGAAATACTTGAAGGAAATCACTTAGCTCTTTAAGCAGAAGAGTACCACAGCCATAGCGGTTTTGAAGCAGTATGGGTTGACGGATGTTACTTAGAGGTGGAGAAAAGGGAAAGGACTGTGGCAGAGCGCAGCAATTTTCTAACGCAGCCTTGGGTGAGTGGCAGTGGTTGCTGGGCTGTGAGGCTCATAACATCCCTATCAGGGCACTCCAGCAGCAACTACTGGAGAGGCAAACCTCTTGCTCATTTATAGAGGTATGATCTTTCTTCTTTTTCAATAGATACATTTATAGCCTGAAGCAGTCTAATGGCCAGTCTGGAAATCATCTCCTTCTGACTGGCTGAGATGCCCTTTTGACCAGAAATGTCAGATCTGATGCCCTTTGGATCATACTAGAAACCAATTTCAGTATATTGGAGGGATAAAGCGGAGCAAGGGTCCCTGTGACCCAAGGTTGAGGGGCTGTAGCTCACTGAAATCCAGCATGGAGAAGTTAAACTTGGCCCTCTCCCCTGGTGAGAGACCATCACTTGAGCAATATGCAGCTGTCTACAGCTCCTGGCAGACTGATCCCAGCTTTTAAGGGTGTGAGAAGATGCAGGTCAGGGAGAAGTGGGGTTCTCAACAGATACCTTCATTGCCGTGAGTCTGTTCACCCTAGCCTCCTCCTCTAGTCAGCAGTGAGAGGCTTTCTCCATGGAGAGATTCAAAGCAGCTAAGCTAGGTGTTCATTCTGAACCAACCTGTAAAGGAGGCCCTATTTTTTCATTGACTGCAGAGGGAACTGGAGAAAATTAATCTCACAGGGTTGCCAGCTTGCATTTATACCACTAATATCACGTGAGTTGCACGTTGTGCATACTTCATGTATTCTCTTGCATGGTCTCCAGGAACAGGCTGCAATGTCCTGGGATTTGAAAGGACTTCCTATGGTTTCACTTAGCCATAAAATCTGCACATGGCCCATCTCAGTGGGCCTGTGGACGAGAAAGAAATTAACTTCTAGATAAAGTTGTGAGGAGACGGGGAGCGTGCCCCACACCAACTCTGAACCCAACATTTGCAAAGCTTGCAAATGACATGGTATTGGATTATTGCACTGTTTATGCCTGATAGTGCTTCACAGCAGCTATGACAGAGTAGCCTTTCCCTTTAGGGGCCCAGATAACTGTCATATCCATGTATGGTCCTGTAAATGGGAGAGTTACAGAGGGATGGTCAGAAGAGCCTCTCATGTGTGGGAGCACACCGTACTCTGAGAGTCACAAATCAGGCTATAGATTCCTTAGGTGCCTCTCCATCCTCCAGGCTTACTTCTAAGCCCAGTTACTCTGCTAGGAAATGGTCAAATTATCTGCAAAAAGACACAAGAGCAAAGCTGCAAGGAGGAAGCAGACCATTGCAATGGCCCTGACACAGGCAAGAGAAGGGAAGGCATCTCTGGAGGTTTTAGGTTTGGCTAGATAAAGAAAATGAGGTCCATCTTGTATATTAAAGAACAGCATTGCTGAAAGAGACTCTTGGATTTGGCAGAGCAGAGAAACATGACGGCTGCTATACAGGAAGACTGGCAACAGCTTGCTGGGCCTTCAGTGGGTCCTCTGTGAAGAAACTAAAGTCCACCTAAGCTGACCTCCTGCAATTACAGGCTGCAGATTTCCAAGTATCTCTGTAATAAGCTGCCTAGCTTGTGTTTGACTGCAGCCTTCCCTCACGAACAGCTTCTGTGTTTGGTTTTAAAGAGTGCAAGAGACCAAACATTTTCCTCGACAGGCTGCAGTCTTGAGTTTCTGTAAAGCCTCCACTCCAGGGCACCCAGGATTCACTCTGTGGAAGCCTCTGCAACTCTCCGAGTGAATGCCAGAGAACCGGGACCTCTTGCCCCTGCAACCCACCCCACAGGTCCCGTCAGCAGATCTCCGCAGCCTGTGCAGCCTCTTGACCTGAAACACTGCAGTCCAGTTCAGCTGAACCACAAAGAGCAGATCCCATGGCTGTACGTGACTTAAACATTGCTGAGACTTTTCCTCTAACAGACACTGAAAATCTCCATAGAAGGAAGAAGAACTGAGACATTTAGTCCGAGAAAATTGGGGAGCAGTTCCAGCAGTCCCAAAAGGTAGCCAGGAAGCATAGGGTGCATCCCCCACAGTTCCAGCTACCAACACAGCCTAATTTTCATCCAGATTAAAAGAACTCCAGGATTTTACGGCAGGAGAAAAAGGAATTTCCAGGGAAGTGAGAAGATCCTTTAGGATCCCCTCTGGAACAAGTATGAGCTGGCTCAGCCACATGCGGTGAAAAGGAACCCACCTTGTTCACCTCTGCCATATCATCTACCCCGCTCTAAAAATAGCTTCCCACAGCAGAAAGCTTTTCACTTGTGTTCTCCATCTGTATGTTTTTCCTGTCTTGACAGCTCTTGCAGAGCTGTCACCTGTTTTTGATATGCAGACACAGGGAAATGGCCATCCATACTAACCAGGAGAAGGAATACATTTTTAAACAAAAATAAAAAATGCTACTTTACAGTGGACAAAGCACCTTGCTCTTCTCAGATTTCCATGTTAGTGTTGTTCAGTTAAGCTGGTAACTTTTCTGCTTACCCAGGTTAATTGGAGCTTCACAGGTACGAAAATATTTGCTCTGTCAGGGCAGACAGCAGCCATTGTTTGCCACGGCCTAAATTCCTAGCAAATGTTTTCTTCTGTCTTCTTATTCTCATCTCCTTTGACTACACCAGAGCACAATAACCCTTTGTAACACAAACACCTTGCTATGACATGTTAGGATCTGTTCCTCTGAGCCGAATTAGAGGGAAAGCATGCTTGTAACTGTGTAATTGGACTGTGCTGATATGCATGTGCCAAGGAACATTAACTTCTCCTAAACTCTCAATAGTTTCACATCCATGGTATTTTTCCAGATGTATTGTAGTTGAAACTGTATCTTTAATGTCCTTAAGACACAGCACAGCAACGCATGAACTTCTTGAGCTCCACAGAGCATTGGGTGGAAAAGTTTTTACTGTGCCAGATTTCTCTGCTAAGTATTTCTCCTGATAGTAGCATGTTGAAAAGCCATGTAAATGTGAGATCTGATGGCTACAGTGGTTTCGGAAAGGAAAAATAGTGTTACGAGCAAAGGTTAACCTACAGCGATTGATTTACTTAAGCTTTAAGCAGTCACATTGAACCTTTCAATAAATGTTTATTTAATAATGAAAATGCTTTGTTTATTTTCATGACACAACAAATAAAGTGCCTGTTTGCTGGGACATGGCAAGGTTAGCTATATTTGGGGCCGTTAAAAAAAAGAGCCTTAATATTATAGAATAAGATGGAAAAATATTCTGCAAGTGAATGGAACGATATCTCAGGTTGGGCTCCCATTTATGGTTTTGTTTGAGAGGCTGAGAAGGGGATTGTCCAAAAAAAGAGGAAAAAATATTAGCATATAGCATATTAGTTGCATACCAATGTAACTAATCAGAGTGTTAATTCTGATAGGAGGAGGTACGAGCCTTACGCCTGTCCCGCGTGTCTATATCTGGCCATGATCCAGGCTGGGTAATGGAGGTGTTCCCCTTTATGCATCAAGGCAGGATCTCAGCTTTGACTCGCCGCAGAGAGGGAAGGTCTGTGGTGCTGGAGAAGAGGGAGCAGTGAAATTCTTACAGTATGAAAGAAATGCAGCTGCCATTGAATGTCTCTGTTGCAGCACAGCTTTCCAGTGTTTTCCATAAAAAGCTGAAGAAAAGCTTTGTCAATTTAGGACGACACATGGCTGTCAAGGGACAGGCAGGGGTCAGTGGGGCTGGTACCTGTTAAGGCGAACACAAAAGCAGCCAACTCACTGCCAGCCTGGAGGGATTTTAGGAAGCTGACTGGTATAAGAAATTCAAAGACCATTTTCCAGGATCAGTGGGGCCAAACTCCCTCGTGAAGTCAAGCCGTCTGGACAAGATCTAGTGTGGGCACATGCCATGGGCCAGAGTAAAAGGCACTCTCTTGGCTTTACGCTTTCACCATCTCTTTCAGGATAGTTGGAGACTGTCTCCAAAAAAAGCCATCAGGCCTCAGGAAGTTAGAAATCTCATATCTGCTCTGGCTGCTAGCAAATTGCAGGATTATATATAGTTCTGTCGGGGAAAGAAGGATGGAGCCCCTTCCCAACAGCATGGGATCCTCTTCCTCTTGTCCATGTTGTTCAGTCTGGGAACAGTTCAGCAGGAAGAACAAATGTCAGGGCTGGATCCTGGCTCTCATCCAGCAGGACAATTCCTGCAATGTTATGAAGCAAGATGGTTGCACAGCAGACGCTGAATACCCCAGAGTCAGCAGGTGATTACACTGAATCTAAATGTTCCCCACTCCAATGTTGATTTCTGTGCTTAGGGGGCTAGCCCAAGTAGTAGCAGTTACTGCCTCTTTGGTAAAAGCCAACCTCTTACAACACTGATTTTAAATCGAGGATCTGTGGGTGGGCTACTTTCATGAGGTCCACAAAAAGTAATGGAGAAAAGTCTTTCTGCTGGCAGGCTGCCTAAATTCCTTAGAAGATCTGCACTTGCATTGGAAGCTTTTTAAGGGTCTCCACATCAAAAAAGGTTGAAAACCACAGTCCTTGAGAGATTTTCCGTCATATTGGTTATCATAACCAGACTACAGATGTTCTTGTTCCTATTGTCCCATGGAGAGCACTCTTCTGAAGAAAAAACATGTAAAAGGTAGCCTAAATGAAGGTATCTGCAGTAAATCCTTTTTCACATTTTATATGAATAAGACTCATCTTTCCATTTATGCCATTTTACATTCATTAGAAGCTGCATAGGATTTACTTAATGAGTAAGTAGAGAAGAGCACAGCTAATCCCTCAGGGCTCATTCCGAAGTTCTTATTCAGGCAAAACTCCAGTGACGTCAATGAATCATTTGACCATGTATGGATTTCAGTAGCGGGCTCTATCAGCTAAAACATAATTTTGCCCAAGCTTTTACTCTATAAAATTATAGTAATCTTGGGCTCTGGATCTTTTGACTACGACTAGAGTGAAGAACACTGCCAGTTTAATAGTATAATAATACCAAATATCATCCGACCTGTGTGCTATATGCTCGTCTTATTGTGGTACCAAACTGGCTTCCAAAATACTCATGCTTTTGACCACATGTCGTCTTTAGTAAGAGTATGGCAATTATGGTAAGATTTGGACCAACTCTCCATTAATTATGGATAATTCATACTCCACTCACACAACAACTGTTATGGGCCTTTTATTTTTCTGGTTTAGTCATTTCTTAACTCTATATCTATATCTGAAGGGTTCTGGGCTCTTTTTTTGCTTCCTACATGCACAGCCCCTGGATTTGGACTTTCAAGAGGAAAGGGAGTAGATAAATTTCCCTAATGAAATTACCCATCTTTGATATCAGAGAACCACATTCTCCAAACAGTAACATGATTCTGCAGAAAATCTATCCAAACTAGGATAGATAAATATTGAATCCTGGGAGGAGGGAGAGGGAATGGAGAGAGGCAAGCCTGCCTTTTGTAAGTGTGCAGTCTGCTTAGTGGAGGGAACATCATCAGCAATTCATAAGCTATACATCAGGTCAAAAGCAACCAGGAAGAGGAACGATAGGCTTCAGTGGTCAGGCAGGCAGATCATCAGTCTTTCCATAATCCAAGTTGTACAGAGGAATCTGGCAGGAAGGCCAGATCTAGAGAGTCTCCCCTTTATTCGTGTCTCCATTCTAATTTTTAAGATATTTATTCCCATGCACTTATTGAAACTTGCTGCCACATCTCCGTCCTTGTTCCAAAGGGCTAAGGAAAAGAAAGTAGCTTTTTCCAGTGTACACAAATTCAGATTAAAACGGAAGAGGTAAACAAACTATAAAGCCCAAGAGCCCCTAAAAGTGAATATTTAAAGCAAACTTCCCTGGGCACAAGCTTCAGTGATTGGATGGGTTCTGCAGAAACTGTATTTTTCAGCACTCAGGTCTCACTGGCATACAGTTCCAGATTTATGTCATCTGGATTTTTTTTCTAGGTGAAAAATTAAATGTTTTTGGTTTGTTCTAGGGAGTTTAAACTGTTTAAATGAAACCCTATCACCTCAGATTCTGGAAATTTGCACTTGAGGCAGGGAAACACAGACCTCGTAAATTAAATAGGGAAAGTAATTCCTCCTAAATCCCAAGTAAGCTCTAGTGTTTACTGTGCTAAAGGCTTAGAAACATTCCTCTAGAGAAGATAAACCTCTGGGGTTTTGGACTTGTTCTGATCTAAGTAGCCACATGACAAGAGTATCATAAGGTAATAAGAACAGGTATGCTCATACAGTAGAGAAATAGTGCCTGAAATTCCCAAGTACACTTGTACAGGAGTTCTTCTTCCAATGAAAGTACAAGACAAGCTGACAGATGCGAGCGTTGCTACGTCTCCCACACTCCCATATGTTACCAGGTCATATAGCTACAGCATCACAGATCATTTCGGGTTGGAGAGGCCCCCAGAAGGCCACCTGATTCAAACACTTGCTTAAAGGAGGGCCAAGCTTGAAATGAGGTAGAAGTTAGCTCAGTACCAGCAAGGCTGTGAGCTTCCATCAAAGTAGGCAGCCAAGGCCTTGATCTGAAATCTTATCCAGCTGCCAGGAGGATCTACTGAAAAGCATTTCAATCAGTGCAAAGGCTCACGTTGGCTTCCACGGGAGCTGGATCAGACATAAATTCAGTGAGACCGGCTGCCACAGTCAAAGCATGGGATAATACAACTAGGCTTCTGTTGGCAGCATTCAAGGCACCAGATTGTGTTCTCTCCTTTATTGGTGTCTATCCAAAATAAATCCATTCACGTCACTAGAGCAATTCCCTACTTGTTTCTGTGTAATTAAGAGAAGAATATTTCCCACTGGGTTGGTGAAATCACTCAGCATTGAAGCTATGGATAATCTGTACATATTTGTCACTGTTAGCGTGAAGAGATTTGGGAGCTTGTGCAGGACGGAACATTTTTCCGCTGGCTTCCAGGTTGCAGTCCTAAAAACATAAAGATTGCTAATAAGGTCTTCTCAAAAATACCCATCACCTGGGTTGCAAGAGTTACAGGTAGCTCTGCATTTCTACACAGTTTAGGGATAACAAAGCTTTCATGGTGCGTCTATGAAAATATGTAAGCCATACCGGCTAAATAGGTTGTGACACTCTCCCCGGAGCTGTTCTGCAGAAAAAATGTGAACCTATGTCTATATCTGACTGATGCAGTTACTACTGTAGATGGAGCAGAAGAGGCCTGTTCTTCCCATACTTCCAGTTAAGTGGCTTGTTCTCGTGATATCACGTAGTAGAAGTTGTGAGCCACAAACAAATTTTTAAAAACCTTTAAAATTAGAAACACTTCTGTGCAAATACAGAAATGCAGCAGAGCTACCAGTATCCTACCACTTGAAATCACTGAGAGACACAGCCCTCTGAGGAGACATCTCAGAGAAATAGAGAAGAGTGTTGGAATGTCAGATAAAAATTTGGAGAAGTACCAAAGAAGTAAAAATGCTTTAGAACTTGATATCAAATTTTCTCAAGTTTGATTTAAAAAAATCTCCAAACTGCACATGCTCTGAGAGCACAGTACAGCATTGGTGCTGCTGTGAATGAGGAAGGAAGACACTGAATCTGTTTGGCAGCAGAGTCTTTGAAAGTAGTGGTTTTTAAAAAAGAAATCCACCACCCAAGAGAAATGATGTGGATATAAGTTTTGATTTGCAATGCTGTGGAGAGTACAAGAGAAACTTCTGCTATAATCCACAGGCTAGATATTTTTGCAGGCTAATTTGTGTCAGAAAGCAAGAGGTAGAAGAAGGAAGGATGGAGGGTCTGATCTAGATGGGAAGCCCATCTGTGGCCACTGCAGTGGGAGAGATGCTCCCAAGCCATGCACCCACACACCCTCCCCACAGAGGCTGGGTTGCTCAAGGGGTCATTTGAGCAGTTGCAGGGTGGGAAAACCAGGAGTCCCCAAGCCTTGAGAAAAGCAGCCTTAGTCAATGAGACTGTCACAACAGGAAGCAAAGGATCGTTCAGCTGATCACATCTTTGGGTAGCTCTTAGAAGCACCCGCCTTTAATTTTGTCCCTCCAGTCCTGAAAGAGATACCCAGACTGTAGGCTCAAAGCTCCCATCAGAGAGATTTGCTGCACCTTTTACTTGCTAGGGAAAATTTAAACAGTGCAGATTTCACTGCTGGGTTAGTCACACAACAGCATGGAGTTTGGTCCTACACTCCCCAGGAGCTGTGCTCAGAGCTCTGCCAATCACCTTTACCAGCTACATGCAGCGAGCATCCACTTCTATGTCTTTGCTTCCAGGGGACTAATCTCCCAGGTTCCCTGTGCAGACACTGATGGCAAATGCTTGCATATTGCAGAGGACCAGGGGCTACCTCCATGGAGACTTCTCTTTCTCCATGTGCTGTAATAAGGCCTAATGAGTCTGCTCCTGTAAAGCTTAACTTTGTGAATACTCCTTCTTAATTAATATGATTGTCCCTGTATAATGGGTATATGTGTGTGTATATATTTGTGTGTGTGTGTGTGTGTGTATACATATACTTATATACATACACACACACACACACACACACACACACACACACACACACATATATATATATATATATATATATATCAGATATATTGGCTCCTAAACACCAAGATGCTGGGGAGCCTGTGAACAAGCTGTACAAGAAAGTCGCATTCCTGAAAACTTCATGAGCAGTGAGTGAGAAGCAGCTATAAACAGACTCTAGAAGTAGACCCTTTATAAAGTTGTTCTTTTGAAGAGACACGCATCAGATGATTACATTTCACCTGAAGCAGAAGACAGTAAATACCCTAAGTTTATCCATGTTTATACTAGTTAAAAGTCACAGACACTGTCTCCTCTTTTGTAGTGAAGTTTTTTCTTGGTATTGGTTTTGTGTCAGGGCCAAGTTCCGTTTCAAATCTTATTACACTTCTCAAAATGATCCTAGGACATCATGTGCTGGTATAATCCGATAATTGTTTGAACTACTCCTCAAAACATCAAATTGGCTAATACTCTACAATTTAAAACTAAATATCTTTATGTGTGAGAAAAAAGCATAGACACAAAGAGAACAAAATTGCCTTTTATTATGTGAAATATTTTCCACCCCAAGGTTTAAAGTATGTCTTTTCTTTGGTTAATCCTTGCAATAGGTCTGTGACGTGCACAGGTGAACAATAAGTTTCTTCTAATTTTGAAGGATCAACTCAAGCTACTTTGGTCCTGATTTTCAAAGGTTCTGCCCAGCTAAAAAATTCTTGGGGTTCAGCTGTAGTTCCAGGGGCTTGCAAAAAATCAGGCTGAGGATTTTCAAATTCAGATGCAAAATGATGATGGCTTATTCAGACACTGATATACTTGATTGACTTGAGATCACAGGAGAGGCCAGTGGAGCTGAAACCAGGCTAGCAGATTTCCCAGTCCAGGTACCGCCATCCCACCACACTCCCTCTCTGGGGCTGCTCAAACAAACTGTGTAGCCCTGAGTTTTCTCCCACAATGCAGTACCTCTCTGACCAAGTGCCTCTTCTTTCTTATTGAGGTTTAAGAGTTGTCCCATAGCCTAGCTGAGCACCAATTAGTCAGTAACACTTTTATTATAAAGTAAAGGATTTCATTTTCCACTCTTTAATCAGTGAATCAGACTAATGAAACTGCATCTGCTTCCTTTCAGCTAGTGTAATCAAGCGAAGAATCAGGCAAGCAGTTTCCATTTCTCCTTGGCTTCTTCCACTGACTTTACCTTCTATGCAGAGCTCTTGTGGAAGCTCACCAGATTTCAGGCACATGTCTGAGGCTGTCCTCATTTTGTTGTTTTTGGTGCTATAATGACATTTTAACCTGGAATTTATTTCCCATTTCAGTAGTAGAAGGCTACTTAAAAGACCCAGGGAGGAGAGATACTCCTTGTTTAACTCCCTACAGATGTCATATTAGTCATAATAGGTAAAGAATGTATCTCCTGGCTTTACTCTGAGCTCTAGCAAATGGCTTTGACCCACATCCTCATAAATTAGAATGCAAGCAGAAACTTACCCAACTACCCTTTATAAATCTAATCAAAATCAGACCTCTGCAATGTAACAGCTCTGTTTATCCTCTGTGATACCCTTTCAATTATAGCCATGAACATAATCATCAAAGTACACAGAAATTTTCAGTGAGGACTGGATTTATCTGGTTATTCACATATCAAGAGGATTTGCTTTTCACACTTCAGTATAATCATGCATATATTTTATTCATGTCTGAATTGTGTACTCTGCTAACACAGTAGAAATGGCTGAATGATTTCCCTTAGAAGTATTATGCTGCCACATGACTGTTTTATCCCATCATTGACAGCTTGACCCCACTTTCTAAACCTGAAGTTAAAAACATGGCTCTCCATTAGTACTATCTCAGAAAATGTTCAAACCTCATGCCTTGGAGGCTTCTTACTTTTCTATATCAAAGAACAGCTATAAAGGACATAATTCTCTAGCAGTAGGTCTTCTTTCCAGTTCCTGTGTTTCCTCTAAGTGGCTAGTGCATCCTCAGATGCCTTAGTCACAAAAGCTGGGGGGAAAAGCAGATGGTCTGCATATAGACAGTGAACTAAACATAGGAGATAGTGCCAGCCTGGTTAAACCAATAAAGAAGTGCTGGTTCAAGCACCAGAGAAGCGTGAAGAGCACAGCTTTGGGAACTAGACAGTTTTAATTTTGCCTCCCTGACAAGGCACATTAATGCGGATGCATGCAGTCACCTATTTGTGAGACTACAAAGCACGGCCTGGGCTTCCCCCACCCTGAAGGACTTTTACATGGTAGCAGTTCCTCAGCCCCAACTCTTGCACGCGGAGGGAGAGGAGATGGCCTATATAACAGTGCTCTGACTAGCTTGTAAATATGTTGCAAGCCTGACTTTGTTATTAATACTACTCTCAGATCCTACACAGTGTGCATAAAATTGGCTATGCCCTTTACAAGGTCCTGTTACATTGTCCAAGGAATAGAGTGTTGGAGGAAGTAGGATTCAAACTTACCTGCTTCACAGTGACAATGGAAATAAAGCTAAAGCAGCAGAGCTTTTTCTCATACTTCTTTAGTGCTATCCCACAATTTTCCAGGCCTCTCTTGCTTACTCATTTCCTACTTGCCTCCAATATAGCGGAAACAACCCGCAAGTTTCTCTGCAGCTAAATGAGACGTGATCCTTCATTCCACATAGTCTGCTCTATTTCTACACTCTGGCCCACCCTGGATTATCAGTCCCTGTGTCTGCATGGAAGAAGATGGCCCCTAGAGAGTGGCAGGACTTGCTTCTCTGCATCTATATACCCTGTGCCTTGCAGTTCAGAGGTATTTAGGCAAGGGGAATCAGTTCCACTTTTAGTAAGCCTGTGCCTTCCTACTTAATAGAGCGTGATGGTGAGCTAAACATACCACAGCACAAGTGCGTAGGAAGGAGGGGCAAGTTGTCCTACCAAATCCTATGAAACTCGATCTGGAGTAATGCAAGTTACAGAGGCAGCGAGTGAGACTTTGCAGTGTGTGTGCCTGGTGAAAGACTTATCAAACCTGGCTGCAATGACCAACGCCTTGCACCACTGGCAGTCTGCTGCACAGGCGTCTCTACCATCCAGCATCTTCCAGTGAGCACATAATCCAAAGCTGGAATGATATTATTCTGAACTTCCCTTGTTAACAACCTAGTACTAAAAAACCACCATTTGCTATATTCTGTACCACTCAGAGTATTTCCCAACAGGATGTCATGAAAGCAAGCCAAAATCTAACCTGCAAAGTGACAGGGCTTGTGTGCTATGCTGTCAAAGGTTCAGTTTACCAAACTGATTGTCGCGTCAGTTTGGGAGAGAATTACTAATGCTTTCAATGATTAGTTTCTCTTCCTGATTAGTGTCCAATTACACTTAGAGCATTAAGTTTCTTCGGTAGCATTTTTACTACCTGCGTATAGTCCAGTGCTGTGCTTACTATTTAATTGATGTATATGAACTTATTTCACTGCAGGAGTTTGGTTCTGGTTTAAGCAGAAAGGATAAAATGTTAACTCTGACAAAAGCCCATTGAAGTCAGGGAGCAGACACCAGTCTTGAATTTGGTCTCCAGTCTGTGCTATTAAGGAAACAGACCACAAGATGAATTGCTGATATATGTGTTTGCTAAATGGTACATTCACCTCAAAGCATAGTTGAATCTTAGAAGAATGCAACTATTCCAGCTTTCTTGGATGATGTGCCAATGGTACAGCCTGAGGTCAACATGGATCAGATCCTTCTCTTAGTTATTCCAGTACAAGTTTATTGGCTCAATATGTTCAATGCCTCTCCTCTCACCCTCATTAAGAAGAAATATCCCAGATTCTTGATGATGGTTTTCTGAACCAAATCCCTAGTAGAGCATAACTAGGATGAACCACCTGAAAAAAAGAGTCTCCAGCTATGACCCGTAGGTATTGCTATGTACCTAGAATGTCTTGCTCTCTGGAGTTACATCTTTGTAACCCAAAAGCAGACAACATGAAAATAAAATTGACTTTGCTGCTTGTTCAATCATACATAGCAAAACTCTCTCTGTTGTATGTTAAATGACCAAAAAATGAAGGACTCTGGGTCAGTATTTGCTGTCTACACCACAATGAGGAAAAATAAAATTATATGGCTTAATAGCTACAGGGGTATGTATGCATACATTATACATAATATATACACTGTACAAACACACATATGCAAAGTCATAAATTAATTGCAGATGGAGTACAGTAAGCTCAGTCTCCCAAGAGTTAGACAGTAATATACAACAACAACACAGTCTCTGAGCCATGAATCCACCACCCACATCCAACACAACTCAAGGCTTCTTAAATCATTATGCCAAATTGTAATGCAAACAGTGTACAGAAGGATGAACAAAGAAAATAATTGACGTGTCTACCCCACGGCTCTTCCAAGATTAGAGAGAGAAGCCCCAGGGCTGGTATGTTATTTTCTTTGTTCTTTATCCTTCTGCTGGTTGTTTGCATTACATTTTGGCATTGGATGATTTAAAGCACCCTTAGTTTTGATGGGTGCAGGTGGTGGTGTGTGCACAGGTCCTTAGTAAATAATGTTACCAATGTGGATTGCTTTAAATGGCTCTGATACCAGAGAGCTGTGTCTTAATTTGCAAATGCATTTATATCATTAAATAATGTCTTAGAATTAGATTATTTCGTCTTTTCTGATTTCAGTGGCATTCTAATTAAAGCTCCAAATACATAACTATTTGAAGCTGAACAGTGAACAACTAACTCTTTCTCACATTATGAATTAATGCAGGGAGGGGAGAAATAACCTGAAACACACACACAAACAGGGAGGAAATAACTCCACAGGCAGGATCACAGGAAAGGATGATGGTTTTACAGATAGCAGTCAGAGATCATAGGGCTTAAACCCAATCTATGTGGGAAGCATAGATTAAACCCTATCTATGCATGCAGTTCAGGGAATACCTACACACAAGGGCTCAGGTCACAGAGGCAAGTCACCATCACTGGAGCTACAGCTATTGCCTATGGAAAGAGGACAGGGATAGGGCAGGTTTATAAGGAGGACTCTTATTTAAAGAGAAATACGTGTAGTGTCCAATACTGGAGGCAGTGTGCAACCAGAAAAGTGTTGAGTAACAGTGGAGGTGAAGAATAACAACAGTTACAAGAGTCCTGTGGGGCTTTAGAGAAAGGTTTGAAGGGACTGGCTGAGTGATGGTATGAGGAGAGACGCACATAAACATTTGCAAGGGATTAACACCCAGTGGAGAGTGGAATTACTTATCTAGGAATGATGAGATGAGCGTGATAAGGAAGGGGCAAAAATGTCCAGTGAATGTGATACAGAGCAGTGCTGCGAGGGAAGTGATGGCAGGTAAAGCCATGCTGTTCAGTCAAAACAGGCACCAGAAACAAGATCTCTCCCTGGAAAGTGGTGCTTGGCTCGGTTAGGAAAAGTTTTCCACACCCTCATGAACCCCGTGGGCTGCAGGAGCGGAAGAAGGTTGCAGCCTCCAAATTCCACAATCATCTTCTCACCTCTCATCAGAAAGACCACCCAGGAAAATCACTGCATAGGAGACTCTTTTTATTCCCCCTTCCAGGTTTTTTCCCACATGAAGTGGGGGATCTTGTCCTAGCTGCAGATATTCACCTGAACTGCAGCCGTCTCTGAGGTGAATCACAGCAACCCAGTAGTATAGAACAAAACGCATACTGGTGTTTGGGGGCAGCGAAAGGGTAATGTGAAGGGGCAGAGGAAATGTTGAAGTGTTAATTCCTGCAGAACAGGTACAGTTTAAAGGTCTTTCCTGCCGCGGATGGCAGAGGAGAATGAGAAAGACAGTAAGAGCAAGAGAGAGACACCCATACATCTCATCTCAAATTGCATGAAATTACAGTTTATTTCTCCTAATGGGTGAAGGATTAAAATGATCCTCCCTTCTTCTGCACATGCTTTCCCAGAAGATATGGGTATGCCAAACTTTAGTGTCATACCGTTAATCCTCTCTCTCCAGAGAGAATCATTAAAAAAAAAAAAAGTTTTGTAAAATAGGGCTTCTACAAATTAAAACCAGAAGATGTATACTCTCTCAGCCGAGTAACTCAAAGCCCTTGTAAATCTATGGGTGCTGATGGAAATGCTTTTTTCACTTACGCCCCATATATATCATAGGAGGACGGGAACCAAAATGTTAGCGGAGAACCAAATTATTTCTTGTTATTATCATGTGATAAAGAGAGGAAACAAGAAGCGAGGAGCAGTGGGATGTAGCACCTTTCGGGGAGCGCTTTGTGCTTGCCCCAAGCCCCAGTGGCAGTACCTCAGGGCATTGTGCAAACCCAGTCACTGGGATGACACAGACAGTCCTTAACATGAGTCACTGGCAAAAGATTGACACAAACATTGTTGCTCAGTCAATCCGGTGATGAGAGCACCCGCCTACAATAGAAAGCCATTGATTTCTTAACGAATTTTCTAAAGACGGGGAAAAATGCAAAAGGCATTTATAAATTATTCAAAATCTCCGGACAGGCTTCTGGGTTTTGTCTCTCTTACTGTTTTTTAATTCGAAAGACGAGATTTGTTTTTAAAAGCACTGCTTCACGGGAAACTGTTGAACACCCCATGCTCTTTCTCATTCAGGTCCTTAAAACGTGGGCCATCTTCAGCTCGTAACTTTCCTTCACTCCTCATTTCTGAGCCATTTGCAAACGCTGCTGTTTCTGCCTATATTTCCTATATTTTTTAATCCAGACTGACCGCTTGCTTTTGCATGTAAAGCCTTCCAACTATTGAAATCATGCTTTATTTTTCCCTCTTTATCCCTCTCTTTATTCTCAGGTTACCAATCTGTGCCTTTCTTCAGTTTGGCTAAAGCATCTGAAGAGGCAGAATGTAACCTAGGGGCAACCTGGGCTGAGCCGGGAGCCTGGCTCTGCGGAGCTCAATTTTATGCTCTTAGTCCGGCTTTAGTCTGCTAATGGATGCATCAATCCACTTTTTGCTTCTAGAAGGAGTGTTATTGTCTCCAGCCTTCGGCCCCTCTGTCTCCTGGAAGCCAGTTTTCAGGGTTTGTGCCTCTCGTTGAGCAGGTGCTCCTCATAAAAGGTTGGGGCTTCTTGGTGGTGGTAGTAATGGCGGTGGGACTTATCTATGGCCATATGCGATGGAAGCAACGGTGCTAACGGTAGGCTTGGCAATAAGCCAATTGGTGGGGTGCCAATCATCCTGGCACCTCCACTCTGCCAAAACAAGGGTCTGCTTCCACCACTTCGCCAAGACCCAGCACACCCAGCAGCAAACCCAGCTCCTTTCTGTTTCTCTCCAGCTTCTGCTCCTCACTCCAGCTGCTTAAACAGCAATGCAGTCTACATGGCATAGCCATGGCTACTCGGTCTTGTCCAGGAGGACCTGGCTCAGAGCTGGGCAAATTTTAGCCCTTTTCAATCAGGCATATTTTACTGGGTGAGGGGAAGGGAGGAGGGAGAAAGGGGGAAAGTGGTGGGATGCTCCCACCTCCATTAGCACCACTGAGTGCAGCACATGCTTCTTGCACTGCTGCACAGCCCCTGCCACCTCCAGCTGCCCCCATCACTGTCCTAGACACCTTCAGCTCTGTTTAACTCAAGGGTGCTCCCTGTCCCCCTGTACAGGGAGCTTTCCTGCCATCCCAGGGAATCTGCTGTTGACCCTTCCTGCACACCCAGTTCAGCAATTCGTAGCCAGCTTTGGTGCTGAGAGAAGGCCACTTCTGAGTTTATTTCAGTCCTTTTTGTTGGGCACGAAAGTATGAGATCATAACTGTTTTGTAGAAAAGGCTGGCATGAGAGGTGGACTTCGCTGTTAGCAATATCAGCACTCAGCTTCCTTCTGCTTTTATCTCACTTACCAGTGAATTCACCTAATAGGGAAGTCGGTAAGAAAAATAAATTCAGGCTCAATTCCTCTGCTGGTATAAACTGATATAATTCATAGCACTCACCATCAATAAAGGTCAACTAGCTCTGCTAAAACCTTCATGCCTGCCCTTATTTTCTTTTTTCTTTTTCTTTTTTTTAATTGCTGATGGCCACTATTCAAAATGCAGTTGCTAAGATCATATGCTTTGCCCATCAGTCCCCCAGTGTCAGCTCCTTCTACCCTCTTTGAATCACTCCTCAGCCTCTCTTTGCTTCAGGACATGAAGGTCAAGCTTTTTGTATCCCCTCTGAATGCCATCCATGGCCAGATTCTTCTGCCTACCTGCTCTTACAAAGCCTGCGCGGACAGAGGGGGTCTGAGTTCCCACCCTTTATGAATAGGCAGCTGTTAGGAGCAAGCAGGAGAGCTGTGTGCTCCCTTTTCCTTTGGGAAACTCCAAATGAGCAATAAGCCAAATCAAACCAACCGACCAAACTGAATCCCAAACCCAAGAGATCACCTCCAAAACTCTGCATGACTTCCAGAAGGGTTCGTTATAGTCCAATCTGAATCTGAAACAATTTTCAGCATGAAAATTCCCTAAAAACAAGCCTGCTGCAAATTTGGCTTAGGAGAGGAGTGGAAAGCAATCTTGACACTTTGTGATGGAAAAGTCAGTGGGTTCTCCATATTAAGCAGATTTTCCCTTTTTCTTTCTGAAACTCAAAGTAAAGCTCAGAAGATTTGAGCTCATGCACACCAAAACCAGGAAATAAGCTTTACTGTAGCCCTGGAAACCAAACCAGAAAGAGCCGCAGAGCCCTAAGTCGAAACCCCCCATGTTTTCCCCTATGCCAGGAAGGGAAGGGAGAAGGACATGGGCAGTGACCAAGGGGCAGAGCCAAGCAATCCACCCTCTGAGCACCGGGAAGCACAGGGCCATGACATCCCCTGCTGTAATACTACTGCAATGCCATGGAAGGCCACCTGGGTAAAGCTTCATCTAATCCTGCTCTCTGGGCTTAACCCTGAGGCCCTGGTGCTCCTGGCTATCCTGCAGGGTGCTGTGGTTCTTGGCTGGGCTGCATGCTTGATTTTGCTCTGCTTGGAAATTAGGACATAGGGTTGGAGTATGGGAGGGAGGGAGGAACCCTGGTGTGGGTCCTGGGCTAACAGCCGCATCACTGGACTTTCTGTCCTTCTAGACAAGGGGCATACATACATCTGTAGCAATGGATGATTTGTTAAAACTCATCTGAACGAGGTAGATCTGTTCTCTTTTCCATTCTGTTTTCTTCTTACAAAGGCTCTAGCCCTGTTATTTGCCAGTGCCTTTTTTTCCCTGCTACTACATGATTTAGAAAAATATCTTGGTTGCCCTTTAGACACCAGCCAGAAGTGACAGTAAATTTAATGCAGAGTTTTAGGACAAAGCAAAAACTATGTCTGAAGAACAGCAGCATGTGCAAAGCATAAAGCTTGAAGCTTAGCAGCTAAATTCTGAACCCATGCAGTATTATGCTGCCCTATGTCATTAACAGGCTGCCAAAATGACAGCAAACTGGATTATCTCCTTCATAATGTAGCCTGTTCAGCACAAAGTAAATGATTGCTGATTTTTAACAATGCACAGCACCATTATAGTGAAACTGCGCTGTAACTAGAGGCAAACCTACATGGAATTACCTGGGGAAATGAAGTTGCAATTAATCTTCTCTAGCTACACATGTTACCTCGGGTTCGTCTTATCCAAATCATTAATTAAACACTGCATTATTTCCAGTTTCATGCCAGCCTAACTCCCTTGATGTTATTGGAACAATACCGCTATAAACTGGAGTAACACAGCAGGGAATCAAGGCATAGTCACCAGCTTAATTACATCACCATGGTTTCTCTCACTGAGAGGATGTCTCTAACATGCTTGCTGGCCAGATTCTTCCCAGACGAATTCACTCAAAGTCTAACTCTGGTGCTACCAGACTGCAGCCCCAGGAGTTTACGCTATCAACCAAACCAACAGAAATTTTTGTGCCATAGGAAGATGATGAAAGATCTTTAAACAGCTACTGCCTGTTGTTTTAAAAAGCCTCTGTTTTACAATGAATCATGAAGAAGCTGTAGAAATTGGGTTATCTACCAATCCTGAAACTGAACACACAAATCCAGCTGAGGTTTTTCCAGTGCTTAGCAGAATAGGATTCCTTCTCATTTTGTTCAAGCTAAAAGACTTAACAATTTCAGGAACTGTTTGCTAAGGCCTAAATGTAGCATCCTGCACTTGACTCTTCTGAATTTTGTCCTATTTTTTCCAGACTGTTTTTCTAAACTGTCAAGATAATTTTATACTCCAATCTTCACCCTGATGCACTGCAGTTCTCCCAGTTTTATGCCATCCAGAGATCAGCCAAACTTTGTCTCTGTTTATGCTCCACATCGCTATTGAAGACACTGAACAAAGTCAGACCCAGGGCAGCCTCTGTGGTCCCTACTTGAGGGCATCCCTGCAGGCGGGTAATCAACCACAGACAACCGTGCTGTTGTCTGTGAAGAGAACTACCCCTCCAAAACCATGTTTCCCTAGATGGGAGAGAACCATGTGAGGTGACACCAGAAATGAGGTGGACACCTTGGGCATCTAAGGAAGTGACCCAGCTCTCGGCTCTGGTGGGACCTCACAGAGCTCCTCGGCAGACACCAGTGCAAGAGGCCTGGCTCCCGCTTCCTGCACTTGCCTGAAACAGTGAAACAGTGGGCAAGAAGGAAGGAAAGCATTTATACCTTGTATAATAACACTATCTTGTGCCAGGCCCATCTCGGTTCTCTGCGAAGCAACTAAAAGGTTAAGAGACTCATGCTTTTCCCCACAGCAAAGAGGTACAGTAAATGGTTTCACCAAAGACAATAAACAACTATGGTCATCTTACCTTTCCAGGAGAATGAAAGCTATGTTTTTGCACATGAGTCGGGTGCGTAACACCGGGCAGGCCCAAGCAAGCAGACTGGGTCATATGTTTGCCTATCTTTTTGGCCCTTATGGGACAGCTGAGCTCACATGTGCACACCCTACCTGTCACCAGCCAGGGCATGGCTTCCTCCAGCTTTGGGAGACTTGCTGAGCATGCTCCCTCAGCAGCGGGGCTGCTTTGGCAAGGCCAATGTTTTGCTAATTCTGTGCATGCACGTACACATCTCCCCACAGGGACTCAGCTTGTTCGGCTGCCTCCAAACTGCCAGGTGCTTTGGTGGAGTCACAAAGGAGTGGCTGCCCACCTCGCTGCAGGCTGCCACGTTGATACTGTCTCGTTGTGAGCCCAAAATAAAAGGGGCAGGGGAGAGAGGACGGTGCAGTAAAAGCACTGCGCAGGGACTCTGCATCCAGCTTTTGGTTTTGATGTGGATTCCTATGGGATTAGAAGATAAATTGTTTCTCTCCTTATTTCGGGTCCTACTTTGTAAAAAAGTGTCACAGTATTTGTTGCATCCTATTCTTGCTTTGGTGGTTGTTCCCATGGCCAACTGGCCAAGCCAAGCCCCAGCCTTCCTTTTGACACAGATTCTCCCATGAATCTCTTCTAGGGGACAACCGCCTGTGATGGTAATCAGATATGCTCACTGCTCACCTGGCATTTGCACTGCGGACATAAAAACCTATTTGTAGCTCTTGGTTCTCACCGGGGCAGAAACAGTTCAGGAGGAAGCAGGAAGGCATAATAGGTTGAAACTGAATTGACAAGTAGCAGTGTTCTCAACAAGAAAATGCTTAGCTGCCTCCAGCCTGGCCCATTCCCTGTAATCCTGGGATGTTGCTGTAAAGGTACCATGCAGCAGAGCTGATGTGATTTGAGAGGGGTTACTGAAGTCGAGGGTCAGCAGGAGGTGTTCAGCCCTCCTCTGTTTGTATTTTAGAAGAACTACCTGACCACAGAAGAAAAAGCTTCAGATCCCATCCCTTTATCGTCCTGATTGGAATCTGGAGTAAAACCCCTGAAGAAATCCTTGGCTGATCCAGATTAAAGTCTCTGATATGTTTATTTAAATTATAAATCCTGCAGGATTAGTCTTTGTTGAACGGGACCTAGGACAATAGGGTTTTGTCTGTGATCAGGGCACTAATAAAACACAGAAGCCCAGATTTTCAAAAAGTAGTTAGGCATTTTGTTAGGAGTTAAAATAGGATGCCTAGATCCCTGTGAGGAGGAGGATCTGTGGCATATTTCAGAGTGGCAATAAAAATAGTTTTTTCAAAATGACGCTGTGCTCTGTCCCTACTACAGCTATTTCTTCTCTGCTAAACTCCACCATGGTATTACAAGGAAACTTAACAATACAATGCATTTAATTTAGAGGTTAACATTCTGCATTCATCTTAGTAATGCATTGATGTCTGATTTCTTGCTGCATCTCCTCGTGCTTGGGATAGATCCTACATGTTGCTGTGCCCAGAGGGAAATTGCAGCTAAAATGGGCTGATATGGCTGAAGAGTTTCCAGTGTGTCCCCTCATTCTCCATGGATTCAGTAGAGTTCATAAGCATGTGTCTGGGTTTTAAGCAGAGGAATAGTCCTGTTAGAGGACTGATGCTGCCTGAGGTTGCTGAACCAGCACCTGAATTCATGGAAATTCCCTTCAACCTTTTCAGTTCTTTAGCAGCGCTTTACTCACATTGAACACTAAGAAGATATTTTTATTTTTGTACATCTGTCCTTGATCTATCGTGTGGGTTTTTTACAACAAACAGTCACCAAAAGGGCATGTGTCTGTATGTGTGCGTGCAGGGCAGTTTTTCCTAACCAGTTGCCATGCTGCCTTGCTGTCATTGGCAGGAAAAGATCTATTGCTGTGGCTCAGAAGTCTAAAGAGTTTAATGACAAGATCTAAAACCCAGCAACACTGCAGTCTGAGATCCTGAGTCACTTCTGGGCTAATAAAACTGTTCTTCATACAAATTGCCCATCTCTTCTTTTCCCCTCACCTCCAAGCACTCACCAGAGAAATGGATAAGGTTACCCACTGAAGTAGAACCCGTATGTCAGGTGCTGGTTTGATGACAGGCTGTTGGAATAATGACCTAGAGACTGAAATACATTTTAAGAGCTGAAGGTATGATCTGCTGCAGTCCGAGCTGCAGATCTGAGGCATTCTAGCCTAAAGTGCTAAGAGACACATTTCCTCTGGAAACTGAGTGGCAAGGAGGTAGCAGAATCCCATGCATGTGCGCACACAAGTGCACACGCGCGCGTGCACACACACACACACACACACACACGTGCACACCCACAAACCAGCCGCTGACACTAGCAGAGCGTTCCCTGGTCAGGACAGGGCCTGGAGTAACGCCACCACTTTAAACTGATCATAACTGAAGGAGCTGTGCTGGGAAAAGTATCCCTTAGAGGCTCACTGCTAAGAGACTAAATGGATATTAATTCCCTCATGTTAGGCTGAGGAATTGCATAATGGGGTATACTGAAGAGTTTCTGAGGAGGAAGTGAGTCAAAGTTTGTTATTTTCAGTGCAGTCAGGCTTGTGTTTTCTGCCGTTGAGGAGGGGGGTTGGGATTTACCCAGCATATTTGTGCTACAGGAATCACAGCCAGGAGCTGGAGCAAATGTCTTGATTGTGACATCCTGGCAAGAAGCTTGTTCTAACAAGAAACTATTTTGAGAAGAGGGGGAAAAAAAAGAACAAAATTTGGCAAGAAGCGCTCCTAGCTCTGCACTTTAAGCTGGCACTGGCCCTCACCAGGCTGTGTGGACCCCTGCTCCCTTTGCTCTGCTGAACCAACCTCCCTTTGCATCTCCAAGACCCTCCTGAACATCCACAATCTTTTTTTCTAGCTCCGCTCCTTTGCCTTCCCACATTCCTCTCGCCTTGGGCCCCTCCCTGACGCTGTTTTTTGCAGCACCGTTACGTGCAGCCCTCCCTCTCCAGCTGCAGTATTCTCTGCGCCATCCGCGAGCCATTTACCTCCTCATTCCTCAACTCCCAGGTGTGCTGAGGGGTATTTCAGCATGTACCTCAGGCAATATTGACTTTCTGTTGCTACCCGCAAGATGTGAAATATTCATGTAGGGCTTAACTTGCCAGCGCCTGGCCTCTTGCTTGGTCATTTACAGCTGGGCGAAGGAAACACAAGGTGGCTGTGAGCAACCAAATGTGAGCAGCTGTAAATTGACAAGGCCTGTTTGTCACTGTTATGAATCCCTTGAGTCACACTGCCTCCAGATATTTCCTATGTCACCGTTATTTTTCTTTCTTCACAAATAAAGACTGTAGACTTCAGTTTGCTGCTGCTCACATTAGTCTTGAGTCAAGCCTCTGACAAGCAGAATTACCTCGGACCTGCCCTGGCATGAGGCAGAAACCATATCCTAGGTGTTGCACAATTTTGCAGTTATTATGAAATGTATGTTGGTGTCGAAGTACTAAATAACATCAGGAACAAATCTGATATTAATAGAATCTTACAGACTGGCTGTGAAAACAGACCAGGTATTATCTTGAATTTTTCAGAAAGATTGGAGTCTAGGTTCAGTGCTGGCTTTTTTTTTTTTTTTTTTTTTTACTTACTCACTTAATGTTATCTAGCACTAATGCAAATACTTGCTGGCATTATTGTGAATAAAATCTGTGCAGCTGGGGCACAGCGAATAGCAGACAGTGCAAACTGTGGTAGCATGTAAGTGTGGGAGTCATTAAGCCTTTTGACATTAGCCAGAGATTTCTTAAATCACCTACTCTGGGCCATGGCAAAATGCTTCAGACTAACATAGCTCTCAGTTGCTTTCCACTGGCAACAGGTGATAAAATAATTAATGATGTTTGTGATACATCAAAATACGAACAGGCAGAACTTGGTTAACAGTGGCAGGAGCGTGCTAGCAGAACTGGTAGTATTTTACTCCCAAAATCTTATGGTATGGTTTACATAGGGATTTTTCCTAATTAGCCTTCTCTTGCAGCCCCCTAGACTGCAGAGTACAAATGGGAGGACAGAGAAAATGAAGGTAATTAATTGTTCTCTCATATCATGGGTTTCGTTGTAAGCAAAGGAGGCACACATCAAATTGCAGTGACCCAGAGCCATTATCTGACTCTAACAATACAGCACAGCTCTGACCGTGAAAGGTAAAACTCAGGCATCAGGTATGTGGTGGAGCAGAGTTAAAGAAGGTGCCAGGACATGCCTCAGCTGTACCAGAGATTTCTGAGTCACAAAAAGGGATAGCAGAGCATTAGTGACTCTGTTTTATAGTCCTGTGGTTACATTCATCTGCTGAAGCGAAATTCTTTTTTTCCTCAGATGCAACCAGTAAGCACTTGTCAGTTATCGACCATGGGGAGAAAAATGTGACAAAGGGGAAAGAACCCAAAAGGAAAAAAAACATATTTTCATTCCATGCTATATATCCTCTGAGAAGAGAGGCTTCAGAAACGTGGCTAAAAAAAACCCCACAGCACTCACTCGCAGGACTCAAAGTTACCAGACAGAGGACAAGTAATTCTGTCTCTCATAGCTAAAAGGATTCTTTTCCCTCGCCAGAAGGATTCACCAGGCCTTTAGAGGTTTGCAGTCAACACAGGAGAACTTTGTAGAACTGGCAGTTTTCTGGCAAAATATTTTATGCTGGTTAACCATTCTGTGCGTTCTCTGGAAATTCAGTGCAATGCAGAGATCCTATCTGGTTATATCTCTGTCTTTCTCTGGGCCCTGTGTTGCTCCAAACGCTGACAATAACCATCCTATCCACAACAACAGGCAACATCCCCTAGGGGTTCCCTCGGCCCTCCAGCCCACGAATCCTCCCACTCTCTCCTTCCCTCTGGGAGCCTGGCAGCTAGGTGGATCTGGTCTTTTTACCACTCTAAGAAAGAGGGAGCCTTTCTGTCCAGGGCGAGCATTTGGGAAATGAAGCCTCAGGCAGATACAATCTCCCAATGTACAGTGAGGTGAGAAATCCCCTTATGCACCGTATTTCAGTCAGGGGCCTTTCCAGAGTGGTTTTCCCATCTTCTCCTCCTTCCTTGCCCCTTTCCTTCCCACAAAGGGCCTGCTGTGTGCTTGATCCTGCCCTCTTTTGCACCCAGGCCAGTCCCAAGTACCACTACGAAAGCCAGAGGCATTACTCCGCAAACATACCAGCCTGCAGTGTCATGAATCTATGACACCCAGGTTATTGACAGTACAGTTTGGCATCAAGAGCTGGGCCTGTTCAGCCTGGAGAAGAGAAGATTGAGAGACGATCTCATAAACATGTATATGTATCTGAAGGGGAGTGTCAAGAGGATGAGGCCGGTCTCTTCTCCGTGGTGCCCAGCGACAGGACAAGAGGCAACGGGCAGAAACTGAACCACAGGAAGTTCCACCTAAACCTGAGAAAAAACTTCTTCACTGTGACGGTGACAGAGCACTGGAACAGGTTGTCCAGAGAGGTAGCGGAGTCTCCTTCCCTGGAGATATTCAAAACCCGTCTGGATGTGATCTTGGGAAATATGCTCTAGAGGACCCTGCTTGAGCAGGGGGGTCGGACTAGATGATCTCCAGAGGTCCCGTCCAACCTAAACGATTCTGTGATTCTGTGATCCTGTGATTCTGTGATTTTTTTCTGCTGTGTGCTCAGTTTCAGATTTTTATGAATCCTGAATTCATCTGTCAAGCCAGACCTTCAAGGATTTAAGGTCAGCTGGGACTGGTGTTACCTTCTGTATATCGAAGGCCATAAAATGATGCTCGGATTCCCCTAAGCCCCAGAGTTCCTGTTTGTCTTCCGTCCAGAAAGACAGCCAGTATTTGATCAGAGGGCTCTCAGAGGTGAAGATTTCATAGTTTCCTGGGCAGTTTGCTTCAGAGGTTAATTACATTGACTGCTAAAACTGCTGTCCTTAATTTTTTTATTTGAGCTTGTCTGACATTAATTTCCAGGCACTCATTTTGTTAGGCCTTTTGTTGACTTTGTACCTAGTATTTTCCCAAGTCACCTCTTTGTACTTCCTCTTGACAGACTAAGTAAGTTGAATTCCTTAAACGTCTGCCTGTCAGGCGTGCTTTCCAGTCACAGTGTCATTCTTTTCCTGCACCCAATCTGAAATTTTCAAGCTTGTTCAGAAAGTGTACACACCGCAGCCCAACGCAGCAATGCAAAGGCAAGAGGAAGAGCCAGGAAGATAAAGTATCTTTACCTTTACGATAACACTAAAGCTCCTGAGACAACCTGTATTTCCTTCGTGGCATTTGCTTTAGGTCTTGGCCTCACCCAGAGCTTTCTCAAGGAAGCTGGAAGAGGGGAAAATGATGACTTGGCTATTTACGTGAAAGCCCCTGAAGTCCTGGGCAATAAAGCTCCTATACTTGGGCTCACACTTGGCCTTTCAGACAGGGCAGTTGGAGCATCCGAGAGAAAAATTTGGAGCCGAGGGAGTAATTGCATACTCCTAGTGCAACTACATAGTAATTATGTGCTCCTGAAGTGTATGATGCTTGGTAATTATATACAGCAGACTCAAAAATATCATTTAACACATGCGCTGTTTTTTAAGGCAAAAATAATGATGAATTTACTTTGTGATTATATGGTCCTAACCACATATACCTTCTGCCAGTATTTGATACTACCATGTCATTACATGGTCAGCAATTGCTTTAGAAGTAAAGAAAGACTGCTTGGAAAATTGTTCCCTGCAAAATGGAGCATTACTTAAAAATCATTAACATTTTTCACGACAGTGTTTTTCTTAAGGATAAATATATGAGTCTTCCAGTTTGATTTCAATCTACATTCTTCTGGAGATGTGTTGTGTTCCTGTTATTCTAAGAAAGCATAATGATGTTGCTTTCAAAGCTCTTCTCTTGGCTTTATTTAATGTTTCCCTCTATCTGTTTTCCTCTCTAAGCCCTTCGCTTCCAAGCCAGAAATAATAATTGAAAGCTGATTGTAATTTTTAGTCAGTGATAATGATGAAGCCAATGGACATGGCAAAGTTCCCACTGACTTCAATAGTCCGAGTCTGTTTTAAGGATCTTTGCCGTTCAGATGGAATAACTCCACCACAGTCAATAGGGTTGCATTGGATACGCTGGGTACAACAGCAGCAGAATCCAGCCTAGTGGGAGGAGGATGTCCTGCAATTTCTTCTGAGCCAGGCATGCCTATGCATGCATGCACACACACCAGAGAGAAGTTCACAGTCCACAAGCTCTCTTCAGCGTTGCCAGCAAGTTATGTTACTTTGTTTGACTGCTGGGCTGCAGCAGATCAGCCCAACCTGGCATGAGTGCAAATTAAACAAAAGGTGGCCTGAAAGAAACAAAGAGGCAGCTTTATTCGGCATCCTTGTATCAAGACTTATAGGGCTCTAACCAGAGTAATATTATGGCTCCACATATAACTATTAAATTCCTATTTAGCTCTTCCTCTGCTTTTGCTTTGGTTTTCTATTTATTCTAAGGAACACTGAAAATATTTTGGTGATGATTCATAATAATGTGACATCAGTTAAGTTATAAGACTGGAATTCACCCATTTTCAGAAGACCAATAGAATGCCTGTGCATTATTGTGTTGCCAAAATAAGGCTCATGGGAGACTTTGGTAAAGCATGGACTCCATGTTAGTCACCTATACAGGGGAGAATTTGACCCTGTTCTTTTGCAGATTTTGCCAGCACGGCAGTCTTCGGGACAAAATGTACCCAACAGTGTGCATGGAAGACTTGACTATCATTAGTCCGGTGGGCATGGCATCCACTCCTGAGCTTGCAAACAGAATCTGTATTTATAATAGCTCCTACCACATCTTATTTTCAGATCTGACGAAAATGATGAATGGTTTCTAAAAAAAAAAAGATCAAACAGCTGATGGACAGCTTTGGTGGAAAAGGAAGACATGACCACAGCACCTTTAGTTACTGCTTTACTTGCTGACTGGCAGGTGGAAGCAACTTATTTTAATATCCACAGTGCTGAACCATATGGGATAGTTAAAATGCTAAATGTCAGACTTAAAAACATTTGTGGATTGATTTCTTTCTATAATAATAATAAAGTCTGCCTCCTCTTAAAGCCACATGCTTTCTTTAGCCATTTTAGCGTCTTTTGAGAAAAAACGCCCTTTTTCAGATGTTTCTCAGCTGACGGATTGCTGTATGGTCAGTCTTACCTCAGGAAATGGATGCATGTTGCCTGTCTATCTCACTGGTCCATGCATGCCTCTGTCAGAGGAGTAAGTTTTAAAATAGCTGTGTCTATTAAAAATACCTCCTGATTATATGGCAATGAAAAGATACTTAAGGGGTTCAGAAGAAATAATTCACCTCAGGCATTTTTGTCCAGGTCAGTGAAACAACATAAAGTGTTTTCCTTGGGACCTGTGTTTTGATTACTCAGGACAAGGACTTTTTTTTGGAACCCATCACACCCACAGAATTATTGCTCTTAAACCCTGGTTACCAGCTGAGACAAAACCTAGGCTTTGGGGCACCTGTACTTTTTCATATTGCTAAAAATACTATGTGATCCTTGAGTTTTGGCCTTTCCCTAATCATAATATCCTCATTCTCTCCGCTCTCCCACAGAGATCAAAGTCTACCCACTTTTAACTAGTAAGAAGCTCCAAAAAGTATCACTTCAAGCTTGGCCAGCAGCAAAGCCAGCAGATCTGCCCTGAAATAGAAGCAGCAAAAGAGAAATGGGTGATGACTCATGGCTTAGCTCTGCTGTTGTTTATAGTGGCACAAAACAAGAGTAACTCCCTCAAAATTGGTGAAGTTAACACCCTTTTAAGTAGCCGCTTCTTGAGCAATTCTAGATCAGCCTCCCGCAGTTCAGCATGATTCAGCTTTAATATTGGGTTGAATCAACCGGTTTACAACTCCATGCAGCTCCAGTACATCCAGATCAATTCAGAGCAATAAGTGCAACTGAACTGAATTGCACTGGGTGACAAACACTGCCACGGTTTGAATCATACAGGCTCTGCATTATGCAGCCTAGGATTCCCCTAGAGGGAAGCTCCCCCAAAGCCAATGGAAGGACATCAGTTTAAATTAGGGTGATTTGTGATTGTTGTTACACTTCCATGGCGCACGCAACACAATTTCTGCAGCCTGTCTAGGGCAAGGAGAGCTGGGGTGACTTGCTGAGCACAAGGGTGGGTTGAGAATTCTATTCATTTGTTTGTTTTCCTGTGAAAAGTGGGAGGTTTCTCATTAAAAGAGTTTATGGGAAATTCAGTTACAATAAAGATGTTTCCATTTTAGTGAAAATATTCACTAGGGGAAAGAATGTTTCTCAACCATCTGTACTGAGTGCTTTCAGTTCCTGAAGAAGAGAAATGAAAGGTGCCTGAGGTCTTGTGGGAAGTCCCAGAAGAGGAATATAGAGCATATGCAAAATAACCCTGAAAAGTTTGGCAACAGACCTGGGGCAGTGAGAAGCACATAAAAAGCTCTAAACAATGCCCAAATTACTGACCTATCCACTGTTGTTAAAGCAGTGGAAAGCCTGTACAAGGTATTGTGCTGGTTCAGTACTGTATGATGATTCTGCCAGACCCCCCACTTAGATTTCTGGGCCACCTCATCGCAAACAAGACAAGTTATCAGACATTGTTGATTGTCCACCAAGGAGTGGAAGTGAAAACAGCTAAACATCTGCTACTCTTCACAGCCTAGCTATGCAATTCACCTAGCTAACTTTTATGCAAACAAAACGGTGTGCCAGCATTTCCAGTATTATAAATCAAGATTACAACCTGAAATGCTGTTAGAGATACTATAAATAAAGATAAGTATATGTGGGGTGGGGGGCAAGCTAATAAAAAAGATCCTACATCTGTGGAGATTTGTGCTGTTGCTCAAACAAAGGGATGGGATTCAACAGGCACAGCTGTTCCTTGCCTGCTGTTGCCTCCACCCATGCATTTTAAACAATATTCATATTTAAATGAGAATTCTCAACAATGTTTTCCCAAATGCTTTTGAAAGTTCTGTTTGCTTCCTTTTTCCATGGCATCTTTATCTCCCAGCTGTTAATTTCCTTGTTACTTAGGACTCCCTCACTCACAGGAGGTCTAAATCTCAACTGCTTCGGGATTCAGTAGATTTTAAAGCTGATGTGGCAGAATATTATTATATAACTTACTATTCGCTAAGATATGATAGGGATGGGTTGTTCTTTTTTTTTTAATTATAGTTGGATTATGCCTTTAAAGATATATCTTCAAAAAAGTCAGTGCCCATAGCACTGTGCTGTGCCTGCCTCCACACCTCCTTTGGGGACCTAGCTGTGTACTGATTTGCTGCCAGAAAAAAACTGCAACTTATGCCCTTCCCTGCATTTGATGACTGCCGTTTGGAGCTCAGGCCTTGAGAAAAAGGACACTTGGGGCAGCTACACAACACTGAAGAGTGAGGCAAAGCCTCCTGAGCTAGTGCCCTGCGTATTAGCTCCAGATCCCGGGGCAGAGCAGCTGCTTGGAGGCGACAGCGCTAAGGAGGGTTCTCAGCAAGGCTTGCTGGGCCTCACACTGTGTGAAGGAGGCAATCCTGATCTGGAACTGAGGCTAAGTAGCATGGACATGCCCTGATATCTCTGCGGAGCCAGAGCAGGCGAGAATTAAGCCTTCATATACCTTCATAATTTCTGCTATCATTATTTTACGCACCTCTCAACCAGATTCTAAGCCCTGCTACTAACTGCCTTTAAAGTTAGATGTATAGGATGTATGAAAGGCAAAGGAGGCCAATGACGTCTTTGAAAAGAAACTGGTTTTACGAATTTATAAATTTACTGCAGCTTTTGGTTTTGCTCAAATACTGTTTTTTAGCCAATTCTGGCCTGCTCCTGTGATGTGTGATTCCAGTTGTGGACATTAGAGGCACATCTGGAGTTATGGGGCAGGCACCACTCCACCATGAACTTCCCTTCTCTGTTCAAGGGAGGGAGGAAGAAGATGGGGGTGCTGCCAAGCTATCCCAGAAAATGGACCCCAGATAGTGGAGGGCTGATGGCAGTGCCTGCCCCGCATGCCCTGGGTCAGGAGCAGGGTAGTTGCGAAACACCAGCAAACAGCATCATTCAAGTGTAAGATAAGCTCAAACAAGTGTAAGGGAGAGTCTAGTTCCCCTGAGGAGTCGAATGTCTTTGTTAAAATCAGTGGGATTTTGCTTGACAACGTATACAGCATGAGGGCCTATGCTGGGATGACCGAGTAACTTAGACTTTACATTCAAAAGACCAACTGAAAGGAATCAGATAGCAGATACAGAACCTGGTAAGAAGATAACAGACCCTTTTGATTTCTTTAGTCTTCTTTGTGACTCCTTCCATCAATATCAAAATGGTTGACATACCCCCGAAGTTCAGCAATGCTGGACAGACTGGGACCAAACAACAGAATATAATTTTAAGGGGGATGGAGATCTGAAGCAGTGGGAACAAGCAGTTCTATCAATTCATGCACCGTGCTCTGCCTCATGAATTACAGCAGGCAGTGGATGTGGCTAACACAGATCAGAGGGGAACATTTAAAACATAAAATGTGAACTAAAATAAATTTGCACACATGCCAGAAGGTATACAATCAGAAAGAACTGTCTGATGAAATGTATGGTTATCACAGCTTAGATGTAATTGTTATGGTCAATTTATTGCTGTGCTTGCAATACCATTACAATCCACGCAGTTGCTCAAGGGAAACCCGTTAAGGAATTCAACACTATCAGGATGAACATGGGGGAAGGATTTGTCCTCACGATTTGGACATTATTTGTCATTCAGGACTAAACTGCAGTGTCACTGATGTTTCCTTAATTTTGAAACGCCACCAACTGTGACACATGCAAGCACAGGAAAAGCTACCTGACACATACTGTATACATCTGCAAAAGAGTGTTTATTCTTTTTTTAATGAGATAAAATAACAAAAATCCCAAAAATGGGATTGCATTTTTAATCTAATTATGCACTAGACTCTGGAAAATTCAGTATTTCCTCTCATGCTGTTTGGCTTTAACTCCCATCTCAACTGAAGCCTCTGAGCTCACTTCAGGGCTCTGTGACACCATGCATCTGATTCAGCAAAACTCTTTAGTACATGCTTAGCCTAAGCACTTTGAGGACTTGCAGTCTTGTCTGGCAAAATTTTTAAACACTTACAGAATTTTAAGCGTGTGCTTAAGTCCTTTCAACTTCATTGAAACATAAGAGCTACTTAAGTGCTTTGTTTAATCAGGGTATACAGAATTAAAATATCATAAATGCAAACTGATTTTCCCTGGTTTACCATTGCTAGTTTATTTTTTAAGTAGCCTAGCTTGTTATATACATTTGCTTATGTTATTTTAAATGCAGAACTCTGTGTGGGAACTCTACAATTAAATTCTCCATTCTGTTTGTTTGGTTTTCTCTGCAGATGTGGAGGTCCTAGGCTCTTCTGGAAGTACCATGCTGCAAAGGATTAGCACAATGCTGAAGCCAGAGCAGGGCTGAGTCAGGTTCACTGCACGTGACAGAAGCAGGCGAGTGAACTAAGCTCAGTTGTGGCCCTCCAAGGCAAGGCTCATGTATTTAATTATTTTAATTTGGCTCTGATCTTGCAAGCCACGTATGAGCAAATAATCTTCATCCACTCAAGTATATCCTTGAAGTCAGTGGAAGCAACTGATCTGCAGAAAGTTTGCAGGGACTGATCATTATATAAGCAAACTAAAGAGAAAATAGTGCAAACCCAATCAAAAAAGCAAATCATGTCCATCTGCCACTGAAATCAGGGTCAGTTTACCACCAGTTTTGGCAGAAGCAGACTCAGAGCCAGAGGAGGGCCTGTACCTTCTGCTGCCTGTGACATATATTTAAATGAGAAGGAAGATTGCTTTTCCCAGACTATTGTGGCAAGGAAACAAATGAACTTGGGCAAGATCATCTACAAATCCTCTTCTCTGCATTCTCTTTTATAAAGCTGGGCAATTACATAGGAACTACTACGTGGCCTGATTTTTCTCATATAAGACAAAGACCAAATGTGAGATACAGCATAATAAAGCTGACTATGAATGAGCAGTTGTTAAGCATTTCAGCATTCTTGTTAATCTGTGCTGTCCTTACAAGCAGGCTCCATGGAGAAAAGGTTACATGGAGATGGTAGAGAACAGCAGAGACATGGTGGCTTGCTCTGGATCTGAGGGTATATCATGTTCTGCCAGTCCCGGCCAGTGGCTATTCAGGCTGACTCAGGGCTTTGTTCTCAGTGCCAACTCTATCCCAGTACTTTCTTTTGGAAATAAAGAAGTCATAAAATGTCAATCGGCCTAAATAAAACAGATGATAAAAGAAATGAAAACAGAGAAAGGCTGTTGCCAAGCTTTGTAGGAATTAATACAATGGCACCTGAAAGATGTAAGAAAGAAGTCTGGCTCTGTCATAAAACAAGCTTCGCACTGCAGAACTGCTGTGTTACATCCATGAGAAGAGCCCACACTGTACAGCCAGCGCTTGAAAGCATCTTCCACTGGCCCTTCCCTTTAGCACAGGAGTCCTCCTTAATTTCTCCCTGACAAAAAGACATAGCTTGATTCTTAAAGCTGCAGGATGATATTCCAGCTACTGGGAAATCTGGCAACCGTGATGAAGCTGGAGGGATTTTGACATTGGACTATGCCCCCCAAGGAGAGCAAGTCCACCCTGCAGCCTGGACAGTGAGAGTTTTGAAGAGGAATACTTTCTTACAGCACACTTAGGAGAAAAGCCACCCTAAAGGAGGTAAAGGCAAGTGGTAAAACAGTACGAGGTTCAATAAACTATGCTGACAGAGACATTTATCTCAGCACCAAAACGAAAAGAAGATTAATCTAGCCTTGGGGATGCTAATGAAGTGGGGAATCAATTAGTAAAAAGGGATGGCAGAAAGCCCTAAAAGTTTTAAGTGTACAAACTTCTGGTCAGAAGATTCTTTCAGAAAAAAACAAAACACCCTGAAAACTAGCAAATTTTAAGCGGATAGAGGCATCCAGTTAGAGGTTAGATAGCGGGAGAGAAATATCACTTTTTCTCTTTACTTTGAAGTGTTTTAGCCTTGAACAAATCTGGTCAGCAATATGAAGCAACATCTGTTAGAGGAAGAGTAGGGCTGTTGCTGGGCCTGTTCAGTCTGAAGAAGAGAAGACTGAGAGGCGATCTGATCAACGTGTACAAGTATCTGAAGGGGAGTGTCAAGAGGATGAGGCCGGTCTCTTCTCCGTGGTGCCCAGCGACAGGACAAGAGGCAACGGGCAGAAACTGAACCACAGGAAGTTCCACCTAAACCTGAGAAAAAACTTCTTCACTGTGACGGTGACAGAGCACTGGAACAGGTTGCCCAGAGAGGTAGCGGAGTCTCCTTCCCTGGAGATATTCAAAACCCGTCTGGATGTGATCCTGGGAAATATGCTCTAGAGGACCCTGCTTGAGCAGGGGGGTCGGACTAGATGATCTCCAGAGGTCCCTTCCAACCTAAACGATTCTGTGATTCTGTGAAGCACAGGACTAGCATCAAGGAGACCTGAATTGTCCTTCTGTCACCTTAACTAGAATATCTTAAACCTGGTTTAATCCCATGTATCTTCAGCTGTCTACCTGAAACATCCATATAAACTGTTTAGTTGCCCTCGGCTGCTTCTATAGCCAAAGGAGAGGATGATCTAGCTCATCTTTTCCTCATGTACAGCCTCAGGTGATGACTTAAGGACTACAAGTTGGGTCAGGGCTGTTTCCCTGTTTTACATTCTTTACAAAGAATAATAATATTTCTTGGTCTCACTCTTAATCGTTGACTCCTGTATACAATTACAAAGTCTCTGAGACAGGTAGAGGTCTCCACGTACTACAGTGTTATAAATAATAATGTAGTCTCTCAATTGCTCTTGCCTTGGAGGGGAGCAGTCAAGGACCCCAGCAATGGGTGATTGTCATTTTGATTTAGAATTAAACTTTCCAAGGGGGTCCTTGGAAAGTTGTTATACTCATGAGGCATAGTTATTATGTTCACTAGCCAAGTTATCACATCCACTAGCAAATGCTGCTGCAAGTATTGTGGCTACAGTTCTAGGAGCCTCAGCTAAGTTACATTTGTTCAGAGGAGTCTTGAAAAAATATGGAACTTGAAATATGCTTATCTTGATCCATTGTTCATATTCCTTGTTAGGAATATGTGCTGGGGTTTTTTGTTTTTTGGAGTTTTTGTTAACCCTAGAGCCTTCACATGTTTGAATATCTTCTATATATATGGTAGAAAGAGGGCCTAAAGCTTCACATGATGAGAAGAAATGGATACAGTTTTCTGCTTGCAGAAGATATAGAAAACAGTGGCTACTATTTTCATTATTATGGCTGGGGGAAGTGAGGAGAATTTGAATCCATTTGGTGCATATTTCCAATTTTTTCCCTCAGAAAAAGTCACTTTTTTGCAATAAACTTTTTTTTGGGCCCCCCTCAAAATATCTCCTTGACCTCAAGGCAGAGCATTCATTTCTGGAGTTCAAACTCAGAGTCTAAATTTTCCCCTTGGCCACTTCTTCTCTTAACCCCACCTGCCACAGGTGTTTTTAATTTCTTCTGGTAACCTAAGTAACAGCACCAACCCAGCATGTTTTGGTCTATAAAGCTGGAGTAAAATTGCAGTTTAAAATCAACCACTCGAGTATGAGAACACTGAAGGCTGGGATTTTAGTACTTCTGGGCAGTAAATTGAGATCTGTTAGATGTTTTTCTCCTCTCCGAGCCTGGAGAGCCAGCATCTTTCAATAATCATGCTTTGACTGGGGGGGATGGAGGTAGAAATCTTCTGGCGGCATTTCCTCACATGAGGCAAGGTCTCCTTTCCCTGACATCCTTCAGGGACAGCAAGAGATCGGCGAAGATAAAAGCCTCATTTTTCTATCTGTTGTGTTAAGGGAACAGCAGCGCTGATCAGTGGTCTCAGCACCGGGGTCACGCTTCCCCGTCTGCTTGTCCCAGCTCTGACGTGACCCCTTCGGGGCTGTGGGTGAGTCACTGTAAGGACCTAACGTCCAGAAATGCTGAACACCCGCAAATCCAGTGGGAGCTGTCAGTGCTGCTCCCGCCAGCAAAACAAACACATAGCGTCTCCAATGATGGTCTCCTCTTGGGTAGGGGTATGAGCCATATCCTGCTTCTTGGCCCGGTTGTGAGGTCCAGCTCATTAGCCTTCATGAAGTGCTAAGCAAAGCCCTGAATACCATTTTTGCTATTAAAAAAAGGAGCTTTTTTCATGAGATACTGGTCCCAAGGCAAAACACATAAATGTCTGCAAGTCATTGAGTCAGCCACGCGCGGCCACGGCGTACCGCGGCGGTTCACACCGAACCGTGTCAGCGCCTGCGGACGGCCCTTCAGCGTGCACCTACCAGGGATGCCACGCAGCTTCCCACGCCGGAGCGCCCGCTCTCGCCTCGTCCGTCTGCCAGCCCGGGGCTGACGAAAGCCGTCGGGACTCGACTTCCGCATCGCCGGCACCTCTGCCGCGCCTGGCCGCTGGCTTTCTCCCGGCGAGCGAGGCGCCGCCGTAGCTGCGTGCGAACCCCCCCAGCGGCTGCGAGCGGGCCTCCGAGCCGCCGACGGCCTCAAGCGCTGCAGCAGAGTACCTTACATAACCCTGGGTGAGGGAAACACCAGCGTTTTCCCCTCTCAGCATTTGTTTTCAGTCGCTAATCCAGGAAACACACGTCCCCTCTATTTACTTAGAAAAGAATGAATAATAACCACGTTTCTCCTCGGCCCTTTCCCCCTCCCCTGTCCTTCCTCCCCTCTTGGTGCTCCCTCCCCCACCTAGCTATTAAAATGGAAACCCCTGGGTTACAGACATTACTGGGCTGCTAGAGCACTTAGGCAGCACACTGCGAGTCGCAGCCATTTACTGTGTGCGATTGTTTCTGCGAGACCTAATAATTCTGCCATTGTTATTATAACACTGTGCACTAATACAAATGAGCTTGTAAATAGGGGTCCAACTAAAATAAAACCATTATAATCACAGCCCAGGCTGTAAATCACAAGACTAGTGTGTTCTGCTGTGGTTTGACTGAGAGCCAGGCAATAGTCAAATAATCAAACTGCAGATGTTGGGATAGCAAATCTGCTTAAATTTAAAGCAGTGGCAAAGGTCCAGACAAGGCTGGATCGGGGCGGGGGGGGGGGTTGCGCGCAGAGGGAGGAGAAAAGCGTTCTTTGCACAATGTAGGAATCTCCCCCCTTTCTTGTTAACTGGGTCTATAAAGTAACCAGACATGTTACCCGATCGTAGCGTTGCTCCTCGGCAGCTCGCGCGCACCGGGCGCAGGAGCCGCGCTCTCCGGCTGCAGCGCGGCCCGTCGTTCGCGCTGGCCGCCGGGACCCCCCTCCCCGCAGCCGCCTCCGCGGCCACCGCCAACGGCCAGCTCCAGCCACCCGAGCCCGTCCGGGGTGGGGGGGAGCAGCCCAGGTGTGGCCAGGAAAGGCCCGTCCCTTGTGGAGTTAAACGGGGATACCCCGAAATGTCGCAGGCGGCGGGGTCGGAACGGGTCGCCTCTGCCTTCTGGAAGCTTCCTGCCGCCCCTCACCTGGCTCCCGCCACCATTTCACGCTCCCCGTCCTTGCTGCCGCCTCCATTTTCTCCTCGTGCAGCCCGGGGCCCAGGCCCTTGTGCCCCTGGCATGGAGCGTCCCGGGTCGGTGCGAGGAGACCGGCCCCCTCCTGCCGGGGCACTGGAGGAGGTGGGGGGCAGAGCGGCGGCCCTCATGGATGAAAGCTTCCCTGGAGCCCTTGCTGCCGGCGCCATGGGGCAGCTCCACCAGCGGCAGGGTTGGATATCCTCCGAGCGGCCGGCTGAACCGGTGTGCGGCCGCAGCCGTGAGGCCCACCAGGCTCCACGGAGGATGCCCGGCGCAATGGGGGGGTGGGGGTCCCTCCAGGCTATTCTTCCTCCTTGCCACCGTGGCAAGCCCAGGAGCTCCCACACGGCTCTCGTCTCGCCTGGAAAACCAGCCACCGGCAGCATCGCGTGAGGGGTCGCGGGGAGTCCAAAATGCAAACAAACCATGGCTGGGAGAGGGGGTCATATCAGCAAAACGACGAGGAACCGGAGCAGCAAAGCAGGAGCAGCCACCCATCACCCCCCCTCGGCGCCGCGCTGCACTGGCTGTTTCCATAGTTGTGGGAGACGCAGCGCGGTTGCGTCTCCTGTCAGCCGGAAACCAGGATCTGTAGCGGTAGTGGCTAAATAAAGGCAGTGTATTTTCATGTGGAGAATACACAAACCTTGGCTGGTGCCCCCTGACATTTGAAATGATGTCAGGAGAACAACTTCTTTAGGAGAAGCTTAGGGCTATCACAGCCCAAGGCAAACAAATTGCATGGGTCCTGTTGCTTACCACATTGTCACATGCGGTCCCAGGAGGGCTGTTAAATGTGAGACTCCCCTTAATGAAACTTTAAGTTACCATGATGGAATTTTCTAATTCTTTTTTTTTTTTTAATGTAATATTTAAGCGGTTGCTAGGCAACAAGTCATAAGAACAATCAATCACACAAACAGATGCCATGTAAATACTTTTCTTAAGCAAGTAGCTCAAGAAATCATTGAGGGGATAAAGCAGCAATTTCTCTGGGGGAAAATCAGTAAAATGAGCTTGCCAGGCTTGGCCGAAGGCTGGAGACAGTACAAACCAGTCATCCTCCAGAAGGTTCTTCTTCTCTGTGGCACTGACACAGCAGCTGTGAATATTAATGTTATTTCCCTAAAATCTTGTGACTGATTTCCACTAGCAGGACAATTTGCCCTTCCTGCTCGGGAAATATTTGCTGTTAAAATGACTCCAAGGCAACATGAACCAACCATGTTCCAGCTCAAAACTGCAGGGACCAGAAGAGGGGATTTGGGTTATGAAAAGCTCATTTGAAACCCTTTCCCTAGAATTGTATCGAGTTTGGAAGAACATCCTTCTTCCTCCTTTTTTCCATCCTTGATTCTTTTCAAAGCACAGTGAATCTCTTGGAGGCAGAGAACTAGCTGAATCTCCCTTCTGGAGGGAATACGATGTTAGAAGCAGAAATATGCAGCAGTCTGAATATGCGTTGCAAAACTAACACCTTAATGTGCCCTCCTGCCTATCCTTTCTGCTGGATCAGAATTTCCATGCACTTTCCTGCCTTTTTTGGTCAAGTGTACCATTTTTAAAAGTGCTATTCTTTTTCATCTCCGACTTACAGTAAGCAGTTGCTCAGAGGAAGCTTGCAGAGAAAGTCCGGTTTCCTTTGCTGCATTCCTAGGGCTCTTGCTGAGATGAATTGTTCTCATGTGTGAATCAACCCTGCTTCCTCTGCTTGTCAGAAAAAGAGCACAACCTGGTACTGCTGATATATGCCACCCTGCATGGGTTGTGGTTGATTTCTTTTGCTGCTGCACAAAGATGGGTTTCCCAATGTATGCAGCAAGGAGATTAAAGCCAATTCTGGGGGCTGTTGTGAACAGTAGGCATTAAATAAACTGCAATATTGTGGCATAATTCCTCATGAATGATTAGATCATCCTGCTGGGAGTGCTACCATTTTACATAAGGCAAATGTCACTGGGTGCCTCATAAATTTAGCATAGAAGTAGTAAAAGTATTAGGTCTGGTTCACTGCTGTCTCACTGCAGTTTATCCTAGTATGAGGCAGAGGAGTTGCCCTGGCATAAATGTGTAGTGATACACTGGTTCCATTCTCTTTTTACAGGGTCAGCATGTTTCCACTGACTTTAGTAAGACCAACGCTAAGTAGATTCACAGTTGCTCCACTCCAGCTATGTTAAATGTCACTTGTGGTAGATCATGCAGGGAAAAAATATAGGCTAGTATTTCTGGCATAGAAATTGCACCCTTAATAGTGAAGGTCTAGACTGCAAAAAAAAAAAAAAAAAAGTGCTCTGGAGCTGGGCTGACAAAATCAAATTAGCTGATTTAGGTTAAAAAACCCAAAAACTCAAGGCAACTTGGCATTTCACACAGGATAGCTGCTCAAGTGCAAGTCTACCACGGAGCTCATGTTGAACTGGAGTTACTTACGTGATTCAAAACACAGATTGTCTCAAATTCGCTGTTATTTTCATCTGAGCAATCCTGTCAGACACACTGGACTTTCCTGGGGAAGGGGAAGGTAGCTATAACACCATTTGGTGTGCTGCAGAGCTTCAGTTCCAAGTATAATGACATTGCCTTCATGTTTCAGATTTCCTGTGAGAAGAGTGACTTCCCTCAAAAAGAGCTTCCCTGCACCTATAGTTTGTCTCATTGGAAATACGTGTCCCGCCTCAAAAATATTGTTGGAAGAACCTTTAAAATCACATGCTATTGACAATAGCACTGACATTAGAGCAGAATATGACCTCTGAATCTCTCTGGTGCATGACTTCCTCAGTGAAAGGTTATTCCCCACCCTCCTTCCTGGTGCATGTTGTCCAAGGCATTTTTAATGAGGTGTCTACTAATTCCTTTGGGAAATTATTCTATAGCCTGATAGGTCTCACTATTAGCATTCTAACCAGCCTAAATTTTGCTTTACCAGACTTCAGCTTAAACTACTTCCCTCTCTCCTTGGTGTATTTTGCATCTTTCAAATATTTGTAGACAGTTATCATATCCCCCTTTTAGCTGTCTGGCAGCCAAGTTAAACATAATTAGCTTTTTTAATCTTCCTTCATAAATCCAGTTTGCTTTCTTGAGATCCAGCCCCCTTCTTCTATTTAAGTATCCTTTTGGAACGATGAAGCTACATACTTTGTGGTTGTTTTTCACATGCTGTCACTGGTACCAGTAGGAAGAGACATCAGAAAGTCAAGCAGTAGATCCAGGATGGTTTCTATTCTAGGTAAATTTTCTGCTCTTTGCAACATGAACTTCACTTCACTGTTAAATAACTTAGGCTTTCCTTTGAATATATAAAACAATGCATATTTAGAAAACTCAGACCCTGTACAATATTTTGAAAGCTAATTGCTGTAGGAAATAAATTAATTTGGAATTTTGTGTACATTTTATACATATAGTGTGTAGCAGTAGAAAACAGGGAAGATACACACACTTGTCTGTCATGAAAATTTGCTGATGGGGAAAAATTATATTTCGTCAAAGAGGAGCTACCCAAACTATTCAGAAAATGTTACCAGGACTGTTTTTTGTTTGACATGAGTGAAGCAAGCGCTCATTTGCCCCAGTGCGCACAGCCTCGCCATGGTAAGCGTTGGTTATGTGGCCCCCAAGCCCCATTTTCCAGATCTGTGTAAATGAGAGGAAAGTATTTCCCAGCATATGCATCCCCAGGAGTAGGCCAAAGCTGAACCAGAGAAATGTTTTCCACAGCTATTGACTCGGATTGCAGGCAACATCTATTTACTTATTTAGTCATTATTTAGTATATAGCCAGATTTTAGGGGAGAAAGGAGCAGGGGTTAAGTGGACCCAGTGGATACACTTTGAGTATTCATATTCTCCAACCATTTAAAAATTTCTCCTTGAGATCAAAAGACTTCAGGAGCTTAATTAGATTCCATTTCAAACATGTCCCAGAGGGACGTTGTTGAAATGATAAAGAAATACGTCCATACAAAGATGGACTGCTTTCAGGACTTTGGCTGCTCAGTTCTCAATATGACTCTTAAAAAGCTCAGTTTCATATATTAGTAATACCTGACTAGAACAATTTTTTAAGGCAAGCTGTTGATTCTTTGCCCTTTGGAATGCTTGTACCAAGGTTGGCTGTTATTTTCTAAATGATAAGCTGTAATTTAAACAGATGCAAGTCATGCCTGGTAAAACTCTATAACTTCTGTTTAGCAAAAAGGGCAGATTAGAAGCTAATCCTTTGTTTGCCCTTAAGCATATTCTAACAGCTCTTTCATTCATTGTATATGTACAGATTCATATATTTTCACTTTGTCTTGCTCAAATACCATAGCTATGTTGGAAAATGTAAAGAAGAATCTGACTCGTCAAAATGCCTTCAGGAAAAGTAGCAAATGAAGCAGGAAAATCCCTGCTGCAAGAAAATCCCCTGAAGCAGGAGTAGAAGCGTGCTCAGGTATAGGCCTCCTTCAATTTTAATATCCTTCCTGAGGGCAGAAGTCTTTGTTCTTCAGGCCTCTTATTTACAGACTCCCAAGCCCCTTCTAAATACAGCTGCAGAGTCAGTGATCAGTGTGGCTGCTTGAAGATGTTTGAAATTTTGGAATTTAGACTAAATGTTTTAATTACAATTTTAGGAGAAACTGAAAGATGTCTCCATTTTTCCAGACTATATTGTTTTCACAGCTCTTTCAACGGGAAGGTGGAAACAACTTCTGATCCCTTTTATGTGTAAATTCACTGGCAGTAAAGGCATATTGAGTTGTTTGGAAAGAGCTCTTACAAAATGTGCAGGTCAAATGGAGCAGTCAGGTGATTTTTGTCTGACATCTCATGCTCTACCAGCCAGCTACCATGGTTGCTCTGTCTGTACTCAAAATCAGCTGGACAGCAATTGTGCTATGCAGATCTCCAGGTTCCTTTGGTTTAGCTCACGATGAGTTCATAAGGAATACAAGTGTGGAAATGTTAAGCGACAGGTGAAAGACCAAGCAAATGAAAATCAAAAGAGAAGGAACTGCTCTTGTTATTATAATAGCTCAAAATGCCCTCAGCAGCAGTTGTCACACACTAACAGAAGCAAGATTCTAGCTGATTATCAGTTCTTTTCCCAGTGATGATACTTCTCCTACAAGACGTGCCCAATGCCGTTCCCCATAGTCGTGAAGAAAGTGGAACAAAAGGCTGAACACTGCCATGAGAGGTCTGGAGTGTGCAATCACAGCATCAGTCAGGGTTGTGCTCAGCTAAGGACTATGACATAAATGTGCATAAAAATTGCATAGCTCTGCGCATGTCAGGTCACCCCCTGCAAGGAGCCTGCAACTGCAATATGCTCCACACAGACAACAGTGATCAAATAATTCACCTTTAAAAAATATATATATATTATAGCATTACCCATTTTTATGAATAGGAAGAAAGCTGGACCAGTGGCCAGGAACAGATGCCTGAATGGAAGAAATGCATCTGCAGGAAGGAAAACTGGCCTCGCCATCTGTTTTAGCCAGTGGATAGGAGGCTGCTGGTTCAGCAGGTTATTACAGGTCTAAGGCATCCCAGCATAACTCTTTCTTCGTGCTGTGCATCTCAGGAAACAAGACAGCCTTCATTTGGCCAAATGGGGATTCCCAGCACAGAAACCAACTACTTCAACCTCTCCAGCCCTTCCTTCCTTCCAGTATTTGGCTTTCTGCTTTTGAAGGGAATTGCCTGCCCCAGCAAAAGGGATGATTAGCCAACCTGTATTGGGGGACCCAGTGAAAAAGAACCATTGCATTTGATGTCCAGCTAAGATTCAGACTCTGCTGTTGACTGTGGCCTGTGCAAACCCATGAATCAAATTATCTTGGGAAGCGATTAGGCCAGACGTGCCCGAGGAAAATGTGTGGTCTTGGAGCGCTGGCTGTCCAATTAACAAGAAGAAAAACCCAGTGGAGGAAGAGGGGCGCAAGGAACCCCCAGAGGAGATCCCAGAAGTCATTCAGCTCAGCAGGTGTATGGCGCTGGGACAATGCAGGAGGGACGAGGCAGGGAGCTGGGAGGTTTCCCGGGTGTACTGGGGCTTCTGGAGGGGAGGAAGTTTGGAGCTGGCAGCAGAGGCTGCTGCTGCTGCTGCTGCTGCTGCTGCTGCGTGGGGTATCCACCTGTACTGCGCCGTGCCGAATGGCCCACGGGATGATGGGAAACATCTCTGGGTGGTAAGGCACCCTTGGACTAGCCGTTTTATTTGAGCTTTGGCTTTGCCTCTTTTCTTTCCTTCAAAATCTATTTACTTTACTCTGGCACTTAAAAAGAGATCAAACAGGTTAAAGGTCAGCTTTATTATTTTTGTTGTTTTTTAAGAAGTTTAAACCATGGCCTAAGGAGATTACCTTTGCCATTTGGGAGAGAAAAATCTTCATATAAAACCATTCATTTGAGAGGTAGGTGAGGATGCCTTATCTACCACAGACGGGAAGCTTTTATGGGTTGCAAAATAAAAATGCATAGTGACCATGGATATTCTCAAACAACCTCCCTGACTTTTTCCTCCATTACTAAACTTGTTGATTGAATTATTTCTGAATTCATAGTAAAAAAATCAGGGTTGCCACTTTAATCTTGCCGAAGAGTGTACTCCGTATGCACTAACTCCTATATTTATCCCATCAGAAACAAGTTTTCTTCTGGGCCAGAGGCATAGGATATGCTTTTGCAGGGATATCTATAGAAAAAAAAATCACTGGGGGTTCTGCCAGTTACTTGAACAAGAACAGAGCTAGGCTTATGCTGAATGTTTTTGAAAATCTCAGCTTTGATTTGTTAATGACCATTTGTATGATGGACTACTGCAAGCCATTTATCCACAGAAATAAATACTCAAAATAGAACAAAACAGGACACAGCCAGGCAAGCTGTGGTTTGTACCAAAGCTTCAGATTTGCTGAAAGACAGATATATAATATTCCTCTTTTTTTTTTCTGGAAAACCACTACTAAAGAGTTTTTGCCAGCCTCTTTGAGTTCATGTCAAAAAATAATACTGAAAACTGACCTTTGGGGATTTTCCTGGATAGCATTTCATCCTCAGATAGAAAGCCATACCCCTGAGTCAGCAAGGAACTAGCAGGCCTACCTTTAAACATGTGAAAGTGATTTATAGGAGTAATTTACTGAATCAGGCCTCATATGAGAGAGATAAGGGGGAAGAGTTCATAAAAAGACTAAACTATAGGAAATCTTGGCAGAGTTATGTTTGGAATGCCACATGTTCCCCCCCCCCCCCCAAAGAATTTATTAGTTATAGCAAAACTTTTCTTTATTAAGGTGGTGGTGGTTTGCTGGAAGATGGACTGAATGCGGCTGCTGCCAGTCTGGTGGTAGACTTAGTAAAGGTGGACTGCGAATTCCAAGCAAAGCCTCTAAATATCAGTGCAGAACAGATTACTGGAAGTCTTTCCTATTTTAGTAGCAAATTAGACTCATAATTTTCTGAATGCTGACAAACACCAAAAAACAACCACCAAGAGTTGCAAAGGAGTATGAGTGCCTAAATTTTTTGTTTTCTAATAGGAACCACTCATCCTCTGAAAAGTAAACCTTGTTAAGGTGTCTCAAGTGGGACATTCAGGAATTGTGGTACCTAAAACCACTAGACATTTTATAAAACCCTAGCCTGAACCTATAATGAATTAGTCCCACACAAGAATAGATCTCTTTAACAAAAACATGTCTGTTCTGCTGAAAGACAATATCTGTAATCACTGGTAAGAAGACCACATTTGGTTATTTTTTGTAATTCTTCCCCACCCCCCGAAGCAAGCTGAAATGACCTTCTAACAATAGTTTATTTCTTCTTGGCTTGATCTGAACAAAGGCTTTCTATTCACATGCATGTGAAAGAGAGTGTGGATATTTTTGTGGTGAAAGATCAAATCTCTCTTTTGAACTTTGCAGTGGATAGGCTAATTGTAGTATCTCTGAGGGTTTCACTGCCCTTTCAGAAAACAGCCAACTAAATGTTTGTTTGGAGTGTTTACCAGGAGTAAGGACTCTATATATCAGATCAGTTGACTAAATTAATCTAGAGTCTTTTGACGCTGCCTCAATGTCAGATGAGCAAAATTCACTTCCCACCAGTGTGCTTGTTAGTCAGTATAGCTTCATGGTATTTCTGTGCCTTCTTTTCATAGGAGGAATTGATGACAAGAAATTTTCTCCTGGGTATGCAATGCTCATCACGGGCTGCATGGAAAAGCTGTGACTGGTCAAAGACGTCATGTACTTTTTTGTTTCATTTCTCGGGCTGAAGTGAGCATCTTTTCTCTGACTGGAGGAACTTGCTTCAGCTCTTGGCCAGTGATTCTCCAAAAGAAATGGTTTAAGGAGTGAATGCCTACAAACCAGATGAGGGAGTTCCTTTCCCAGCAGTGCCAGCTTTGCCAAAAGACAAGTCAGATAGATAGCTTTCTGGTGGAATGGGTGCACAGTTTTAATTAAGGTTTAATGAGTGTGTTGACACAAATGGCTTTTCTGTTGTTTGAAGCAATCTGGTTCTTTCACAACGTATGTATTTTTTGAAGTATTTTTAGGGGTGGCCTCTGTGGCAAGGGTGACTTAGCAGGTATTGGGAAAGGGGGAAACTGTGCTTATGTCAGAGGGAAAAATATGCAAATCTTCCTTTCTTTGCATGGCAGAACTTTAACAAAGGATTTCACTGAGAGCCCTATTCAAGCACGTTATAGGCTCTGATCCCTCTCTCATGCTACAATTGTCTTTGTACCAGGGCTCAAAGAGCTTGAGCTCTGGCTGTATCAAGCAGGATCCTATGCAGTATTGCAGTTCTATCACAAATGGTCAAAATGTACAAACTTGCAAGTATTCTTTTGAGCACACACCACCATTTTTATTTGCCGTGGGAGAAGTAATGAGTGGGGCTCCAGTGAATCCTCTCTGACTTTAGAATGGAACACAGGAAAAATTTGATTTATTTGTGAATCTCAATTGCAAGAAAAGACTGTCCTTTTTTCCTTTCACTGAGATGAAATGTAGCCTCCATTCTTCCTCATTTGTTTGTAATTGTTGATAATCCTGTTGCTTCCATGAGCAATACTATTGAATCTCAGTATTCGGTAAAGCGAGGTACCTACCTAAGTCATTGCTAGATCAAGGCCTTAATTTGGTACTTTTCAGGTAACAGCATTTTTGGACTGGCGAAAAAGAACTACAATGACAAGCCTGGATGTTGCAGTCATTTCTTTACAGATCAGGTGACAACTTTCTGTTGTATCATGTCTATTAATGTCAAAGGAGGGCAATATCCATGTCCATGCAGACATGGATTGATTTATACACTATTGCCACTGATGAGTCCAGCCCTACTGGGATACTCTGGGTTAAGACACCCCTGCACGAGTGAAGAAACTGGACCAAAGGCACCACTTCATTTCCCTTGGAGAACAACAGATTCGTGGAACTATAACAAAAGTTTTGGGCTGCTGGGAACCTTGCAAGCATTTCATCTGCAATCCCAGGGGCGGATCATTCCTCTGTCCTCTGAGCAGTACTCTGAGCCATTCAATCCCACTAAATGCAAAACATTTTCATTTCCCCTAAAAAAGTCAGTAGTGATTAATCCCATTTCATCTGAAGAATTATGTAATTCCCCAAAGTCTTGGAAGCAGGGACTTATTTATATGATGCCCTGGTGTGTCAACGATTTGAAAGACTCCTGCCAGCTAAGGTAAGACTAATGGTTTCAGAGTAAGCCACTGGTCTGGATTATCTCCATTTTGGACTGTCCAGCCTGAGGTTCAGTAAGCCTTCTCTTTGTAAGTACCAAGTGACCATAGCTTGGGTTGAAGGCATGGGGAGCAGAAGGTGGCCATCTATTTCTAAGATTCAGGTCTAGGCATCTCAAACTGGCTTCTCAGAAATAGACATTTCTAAAACAACTTTTGAAAATCTGGAACTTTTCATACAGGAAATCCAATTGTCAGCATTTAGGACTTGAAGCTATTCCCACTGAATCTAATCAGAATATCACAGTGGTATAAATTTTAATTTACTTTTTAAGGCTAGATGTTCCTCTTGGTTGGGTCAGCATCAATTTGCTTACTGGAACCATTGCTTCTTTCGACAGGCACATAAATCACTCCTGGGAGTGCAAGGGGGCTAATCACCTTGGGGACTCTAAGGACCAGAGTTGACTGAACATTCTCTGTGGCACTGGGTTATAACGACACTTAGCAACCCTCTTGTCTCAGGCAGCAGATCCCTCATCTGAGGAAATCTTCCAATTAAACTGTCAGGCTCTGGGACGTGCAGCTAAGGAGAACAACAGAGTTTGAAGGAACATATAAAGAAATATTTTTGATAATTCCCAGTGCAGCCAGAATGATGACATGCACTCTAGTTCTAGCAATCTCACTTGGCAGGCAGTTAGGGCTTTATATGTAAATATAAACATATATCTACATACTTCCTAGCATCTGCTTTGAATTTGTTTTCCCTTTGGTTCTATTTAAAGTATGTCTTGTCCTATTATCTCTGAGGCTGAAATTTGGAGGGGTCTGTTAATAAACTGTACCACTGCAGAACAACAATACAAACCTTCCCTCCTACTTTGCTTTTCAGCCAGGTCTACAGCTGTTCCTTGCTTATTCCTTGCTAAGCACAACAGTATCCTCCCAATGTGTGAAAGGAGCACAGTTTTCTCAGTGGATTCCTGCTGGGCACTGTATAATCTCATCACAGCTTCTACTGATTTATATTCAGTTGGTCTAAGCCATTTGTCCTGGGAGTCCAGCTTTTTAATTGTTCCTCCACATGGTGTCTTTGTTTCAGAGAGCAGTCTGCTGTTAGCTCAAGGTCTCATTTGCAGTTTCCCTCCTCTAATTCAACCTCAAGGAAGAAAAATTATCTACCTGCTAAAAGGCGCTAGAACTGGAGCAATCGCCGCAGAACAGGATCGTGCCTTAGGCCAATGATCTAAATAGTCTTCAACACAGAGTCAATGCCAAGGCCATGGTAAGTGCTACAAAAGCATCTAGTGAGTAAAATTAAATGCACCATACTGAATGGGGATTATGCCTATGAAGTAAAACTAAACAGGACAGCAAACAAGATTTAAACTAAGAGAGCAAGAAAGAGAAATTCTTGGTGTTACATAAATAGGATCAGGTGAATGGAGAAAGAACAAAAAGAAAAATCCGGGCTCTTTGATGCCAGTATTTCCGCACAGTCTCTGATAGCAAAGGCTTTAATTCTGGATGCTCAACTTGTGAAAGCCCAGGCCTGATTCTCAAAGTTGTTCAGTATCTAAAAACCTGTGAGAGTGAGCTGGTAGTAGAGCTGCTTCACTGCATAAACAGGTGCTTAGGATGATATCCTGACCTACAAGTATACCTATGGCCAACATCCACAGCTGTTTCTTTTTCTTATTTTTATGGCATTTGGCTATCTAATCCCTTTGTGGAGCTGGGCTTGATACACCTCTCAGTGTGAATCCTAAGACCAGCGGATAGGCTGGGCATGAGAAGGAGCCTTCCAATATTGCATAAAATTGCCTTTTAAACTGTTTTTTCAAAGAACATTAAGCATCTATGCAAATATGTATCACGGCCTTAGAAGTGCAGGGTTCTGTACAGCCAGATGATCAAAGGTTTTTCTGCACTGATGAATTTCCAGGAAATTTGGGGTGGGGGGAAGGGCTAGAGATAGATAGCCAGAAACAAAATGCTTAGATGATCTATCCAAAAAAGTTGCTTCTCCAGCCAGATTATTCAGTCTTTCATGAGAAAGATGTCTTGGTTTGGCAAGGAGCAAGAGACAGCTCCACCAGACAATAATAAAAATAAAAGCTCTAGCTGAATACTAAATACCATTATTCCAGGGGAAATGTAACCTCTTCTCTCCTGTGGTAGAACTTTCAACTGAAACTCTAATGCCAGGAACCCTGGAACAGGTACCAGAGAGCCTGGGCTCATGCTAGCAAACACCTCATTTTTATTGGCTCAGTAAATGCATTTTCTGCAGCTTTGTCTCCAGAAGCATCTCATTAAAATGAGATGTAAATCACCAAGAAAAATGCCTGACTAAATTAATAAGCTTCTCATACACACTAAAATGACATCAGGACTGAACTTCTCCCCCCACTGGACAGGTCATGACTTAGCCTGTACCTATAACTCAGGGTCTGGTCTTGCAAAATTTATTACTACTTATAGACTCACTAGCAAATTTGTCTGTAAATATATTTATATGTAATACCTGAAAACGCCATTTCTTCACCTTGATGTAGCACCTTAATTTCATCATCCCTGAAGTGTCTAAATAGAGACCAGAGTGACCTGTGAGAAGAGATACAAACACAAATCAAATAACAAATGAGCATTTCTATGCTGGAAAAAGTGCTATTTTGCTTTGCTCTGAATTTTGTTTTTCTTGCCAGCACTACAAAGTGGTTTTGTGATCCTCCCCAAAGGCTATGACAGCATTAAAGAAAGAGAGCTGCCTCCCAGTGTCTTGGTACAAATCCTCTCCCCCTGTGCAAGTGATTTGGGGTTGGTGAGCTTTAGGTAGAAGATCAGACTGCCCCGCAAGTTCCTGTGTTGACCTCTACGTGCTCCATGGCCATATGGCAGCATCACTCATGGTAAGGCAGTGCCACTCATGGGAGCTGGCCCCTGGATTTCGGTAAGTGTACCATAGAAGTCAGGGGGATCCCTGTCATTATCAAATTATGTACATGTAAGTGCTTTTGAGAATCAGCATTTGAGATTGCCAACTTGTCAAGGTAAAGGAAGAGTTATGAAGAATCAAGAGTGTTTGTGGCCGCTTTGAAAAACATACTACTGCTTTGTCACTACGCTGCATAGCTCCCAAGACTCCTCCCTTGCTTCTTTGCTCCTGTCTTGCCCAAGACATGAAACTTTGGCAATTCCTGAGAAACACTGGAATCCATATGGAACAAGCATAAAAGAAGACCAGGTCTGGCTCCAGACTTGCCATGCTACTTTGAATAAGGCACAGAGCACTGTAAACTGATTTCCTTTACTAAATAGGAAAATCAGACACCCACTTCACCACCACGCCCCAGGAGTGTGTGCTCTCATAGATGTATAAACATGTACATAATTACTTTTCAGTGCTTCTCACATATGTGCACAATATCCAGCCATCCAGAATTTTCTAAAAGTTGCTGGTTTTAAAACAAAACAAAAAAAAATGGTTTGCCCTCAACTTCCCTTTTTCCTAGTATGTGAAAAAAAAGTTGCATAATTGCTATTGCAGAAGAGACTTGCATTACATTTTCCACCATCCAGCACCCACACAGTTAGACCTTATTCACCTCAGGTACAAGCACACACGTGCTGACTCTGAATATGTGCCTAACACTTTCTGAGTCTATTAGCACACGGCAGCTAATCATTCCCTTTGCACTGTATTAATGGCTATTTGCCTTTCTGCATCATTTGCTTGTTCCCTCTATTCCCAGGAGCTGTTAAGTATTGATGATAAATAAATCTAGCACCTACAGCCATAATTCCTTGCTTTAAAAAGATCAAGAGAGAGAATGAATAGAAAAAAATGAAAGCCTGTTTTGCATGGTTTCCAAACCTTGGATCCTAATCCAAACCTCCTGTAATTTAAAAAGCAGAAGAAATACACAGCACAGGTATCTTGGCTGACTGAATCAAGGGTGAAGTTTAATGGTGTCTTGCTCAGAGCCAACTTTAGGACAGTGCCAACCGTTTCCTTTATTGAAAGAGGTCCCCAACACATACAGCATATCTAACACCCAGTTTCCCCTATGATGCCCACCCATTTTCCAAGAAAACCAATCTGAAGTCTTCTGGTTATCAAGGGGACTCCAAAATATAAAAACTAGCTCCTTTTTGCCTCTCACCAGCTGATTACTCTGATTGCTGAAAGCCATTTGACTTTAACCATCCCACATCTGACAGTAGCAGATGGCCACCAGTCTTTTGCCCAAACAACCCCTAAATTATACCAACAGGAACATTAAAATTGGTAATAAACTGTCCTTCCCCTCACCAGAGAGAGGAAAGGACTGTTGCAGCATGTCTTTGGGCTACAAATGAGTGGTGTTGTGTCTATTTGCCAGACAGCCTGCTCTTGTCTCACCTGCAGCACACCTGGCCCACAAATCTCATTTATTTTCAGGAGAGAAACCCTAGTCGGCTATTCTTCTCCACGAAACATTTACATAGCTGAAAGCCTTGGTTGTTTTGCAGTGCCAAATTGCTCATAGCACGGGAGTCTCTGTGGCCACCCGCATTATATTCAAGTGCACAAATGAGCCAAGAAGCTTTGCATAAATAACTTGGTAAAATTTGCTGAGATGCTGCTGTATTTCTGCATGACAAGTTCATTATTGTTTGGCCCCAGCTTATGCTGATGTAAAGTGAAAAAGAAAAGAGAGAGAGTCTTCATATTTACATTAATTTCATTTTATTTAATAAAAAACAGTATCAGATTAAAAATACAAACACTTTGGGTGATTATCCAGCGTTTTCCCCTGTGTGCCTCGTAGAGCTCAAACCAAGGATTGGGAAAAAAAAACAAAAAACAAAAAATAACACCAATTTTGGCCGGAGCTGTAAAATAATGTTGCACCAATTAAATTACACCAAATATATTATTATACCTTTGAAATGGCTTTCAGACCAATAAATAAAAAAAGACAAATTCAAATAAAAAAGTCAACTTTGTATTACAAAAAAATTAAATAAAAATCACAACACTAATAATAACAATGTGCAGTCAAGTTTTTTTCTTCTCTTCTAGGAATGATAACATGCCAGTAAACATGTAACATGCCAGTAACATGCCAGTAAATCCCTACGTAACATTTCCAGTTTGGCAGCAAGCAGTCACTCATTCATTCACATTTGTACACAAGGAAGCAGGCCTGGGCAAAAGCCTAGGTAGATATGAGCCTTCAGAGTGCTTCTTAGTGCCCTGCAACAGCCAGTTGAGTTCCCTTCCCTTCATCTTGGAAACTATATAAAGCAATTAAAGGTTTAGCACCAGATCTGCAAGGAAGGTGTCAATCAGCGTAACCCCACTGAAGTCATGCTCCATTATGTCAACACAACAGCACTGGTTTACACCTGCTGAAGATCTGGCTCTTATGCTCTGAGGCACAAGTTAAAAGCCATGGCTGTAAAGCACATCCATGTTTCAGAACTGCCATGGAAACTGTATCAAGTTGTTTTAAATGCAGCACAACAAACTTGTTAACTGAATACACTGCAAAACAGGGTATTGGTTTCAGATGGGCTAAAAGAGCACATACAGGCCCTGCGAGAAGACAGGACATTTGAGTATCATAGAAAGGTATCCATCGACAGAGAAATGACCTGAAGCTGCCCTTCTTGAGCAAATGAACAGTGAGTCTAATTTCACTTTACTGCCTGAGAGCACATCTGTCATAGATTTTTCATGGGTACTGATGCCATTTACTCCAGGGCCAAATTTGGTCCAGTGTTTCACAATAAGGAAAGGTTCTCTGTAGACTCAGATGAGCTGATAGAGGAAACTAAAGTTAATTCATCTTTACGCTGGATTTTCCAGTTGATTTCTAGGAGCAAATGGCAGACTTAGGTGCCATGACACACCAAATAAGGAATTTGCAAGTTGGGAAACAAGAAGTGAAATAGCTCCTTGCCCCTGTTTCCAACCATTTATGGGTTATTCTTGATTCTCCAAGAATCCCCAATGGAACTTGATACCCATTCCTCATGATCTCCAGGATTTTGGACACAGCGGGCCAAATTCTGCTTTTAGTTGTAATTACAAGGTAGGAGAACAGTTTGCCTCATGCTCCTCTGTTCTGGGTATATGTGCACACACAAATTTTAGAGCTGCGGATCATTTGACATCATAGGCTGAATGAAATCTGCCATTTATTCACAACAGTGCACCTCCAAGAAAGCCAAGGGCTATGTGCTCATGCAAATGAGACTGAAAGGGGCCTTAAGATTCCAGTTTGCCCAGGCCTGTCAAACACACAGTGCCTTTCTAACATAGGCTTACATTCAGGTAATCCAGTAGACCCATGTGGTACCTTTATGGGAGCTGAAGCCTTCAGTCTAGATATTTAGATATGTCTAAGAACACATACACATATCCTTCTCCTTTTTTTCAAATTGATATTACCGCACATGCAGTACCAGCTACACTGCACATAGAGGCCTGCAGTTTTACACTAACACTGTTATCAAATCTACCATCCTCATTTCATTGTTCCATCCTTTCTGCTCCATTACTACCTACTTAGAAACATTTTCCTTTGGAGAAAGGCACATTCCCACCAACTTTCTGACCTCTATCCATTTCCTACATGCTACAACCTTTTTTTAGCTAACATCCTGACAGCAAACTACCTGTCACCCTCAGATACTACAAGCTAATAGCAAGGTGGTACCATTTGCTGACAGTGACTGAACTCTAGATTGCAAGGTTAGTTAACCCTTGAGACAGTCTGTTAGATCTACCTTGCTCTGGACATTCATCTGGCTGGCAATTTGGAAAAAGTCACAAATCAAACATACAGGTTGAAATGCTTTTAAAAGCTGCTTATAATGTTCATGTCCTTTCACTTCCCATTATCACTTCTGTCATTGCATTTTTGGCTGGCAGGAGTGGTAGCTGGAAAAGATTTGGGGGCCTCCTGCTCAGTGAAGAGCAATACCTACGGGAAGAACCAAATCTGAATGCCTAGCTCCCCCGCTTGTCCATGTCCATCACATGAGGTTATACTGGGGTGACCCTCTCAAATTATCTGTCCCAGAATGGGTTCAGAACCTCTCAGGTCTCCCTGCTAGAAGTCTCCTGCATAATGCATGCCAAAGATTCTCAATGTGCAATTTCTGTACCCAGATTAAAAACTTCAGGGGAAAATAAAGGTTCTCTTTCTAAAAGAGATCAAAATTGACTTGAAGAACTCAGCTCATCTCTTGATAGAACCGATCTAATACTAATTACAAACCTACAAACCACTCAAAATGTGTGTGCCTCACTTCCAGTTTGAATTTTATCCAACTAACTTTGAGCCATTAGATCTCGATGCTTTCATCACATTCACAAAGACCACAGGTTTTCTCTGGGTAGCTAGGTAATATTTTGAGGAAACAAAACTAGAGAAGTGTGAGATGACTTTGGGGTTATTTTACACTTTGCTATGAATTCAGCTGTGTAGGTACAATCAGGTCCTTTGAAGGAAAACCTACCACTGTCAGCAAAAACAGTAACCGGGCTTACTCCAACATAAAGGTACTCAGAACAACTCCCCTCCCTCCCTTTCCATCTTCCCTCTGCTAGTTGAGCTTGTTGCAGATCTCTAGGGCTTTCTTGTAGACCTGAGTCACATCATCCATGTCTGCGAGAAGGGAAAAACTGCTGTCCCCCAGACGGTTGCGATAACGTTTTAGGTACTGTGGCCGTGGGCGGTTCTGAAGTCCTTCAAAGTCTTGGATCTGGAGGAAATTTTCAGCAGAGACACAGCTCCTTATCCTCTGTCTGTTTGGCCTATTCTCTTGCAAATCCAGCAAATCAAAGGAGTCACTGGACAAAATACTGTCATCACTAATCACGCTGGAAGGGCGACTGTAACTTCGAGGTAACCCATCCCCAGGCAGGACCACTTCTTCCATGGCCTCCAGCGTTGGTGTATCAGGGCTAATCAAAGCAGATTCAGTGCTGCTTGTAGAATACTTGCTGTTATGTTTTAGGATGCCCTTACGCCTGCAAGAATGGCTAAAAGACCCATTTCTGGATGGCTCTGTGACCCCTGGAGAAATGTCACTGTTTACTGTCTCATCATTATTGTCCAAGAGTTCAGAAGATTCACTTCGTTCTGGAGAGGAGTAATAGCCAGACTCTCTCTGCTGAGTCTTCTTTAAGATTCCTTTTTTTGGCATTAATGAAGACTGCTTAGTGCCATACTTGCCTGCTACCTCTCCCTCTACAACACTTTTAATGGCTACACCAGTTCTACACAACTCTTGCTCCAACTTAAAAGTGGAGGGTAACACTGGGCTGACCACTCCTTCAATGAACCCTGCACTGTGAGATCGATGTTCACTGTTGCTCCTTTTCTTCAGGATGCCTTTGGGTCTCTTGGAGGTGGGTTTAGATGCATTTTCAGCTCCTCCTTCCTGGATGGACTGTGCAATGTCATTTTCCTTTTTTGATTTCTTCAGAGACCTTTGTCTCTCTAGTGTGACTTCAGGACCTTTGGGCTTAGAAAGGCACTTAATTTTGGCCTCAGTCTCTGGTTGGAGGCCAGTGGAACGGTGATGCCAATCAATGAACCTCGCCAGCAATGGGGACTCAGAGTCCCTCATGGCATCACAGTCACAAACACTACTCTTGTAGCCCCAGTTAACCCACCAGTGATTGGCAATGTCTTCAATGGTTGCTCGGCGTTCAGGGTTCACCATCAGCATCCATCTAATAAGACCACGAGCATCTACGGACAAAGAATGGAATATAAAATATTTAAAATAGAAACACTGTTGTTTTCATGAGTTTAAAATGGAAATGTCAAGCCAATCAAATGAACAAAAATAATGCTTCTCACTACAGGAAAAGTTTAAGGGGGTAAGGCTTTGGCCATCAGTCAACTTTGGGAATTGCATTTGAATATTATTTCTTATCAGAATTATATGAACCACCCAGGGAAATATACACCGGGTCATCAAAGTAATTAATATTGGTACTGTTAAATCAATGAATAGTTCTATATTACTGAAGGAAGTCACTGATCACTGACCTTTCTATCAACTCTGCTTATCATAAAACTTGGAGGAAAACAAAAGGGAATTGGGATATTTTAAATGATCTACATATTACTGCTTCTATATTTATTTTTTTTCCAAAAAAATGTAGCTGTAGCCTTCTGAATATTTTAAAGGCATATTTTTGTAAAGAGAGCAACCAGGCAGGAGAAAATGGAAAGAGGTGGCAAACAAACGATGCAAGATAAATAACCAGTTAAATATAATAATATGAGTAGGGTTAAATATAATAATGTGCGTATTAATAAAGTGTTCAATTAATGTGTTATCCCCTAAGTAGAAGTAACTGTGAAAATAGCGGTATTTAATTCAGATTTTGGACTGGCTTCTTGGATAAGAGACTGCTTCCCTCTGACCATTCATCTTCTCTCTGCTTGTGATATACTACAGCATAGTTAGAGTAGAGGACTGATCTGTACCAGTATGTTGTATCAGTTTACAGCTTGTCTGAACAATTCCACTTGCAATAGCTAACAGATTTCCACTGTCATAGATCTAGTTAAAAGAGCCTGTTAAAGCTTCCCCAAGGCAATAAAATCTATCTGCTATAAAACTTTCATTTCAAAAGGGCTTTTGGTAAATGCTGTACCCAGATGGGAATTGATAGCAGATGAAGTCAGTAGGGGAATGAGGGATTCTTTTTCTTAGTCATTCTAATGTGACACCAAAACATGTTGGAAGAGGCAGGGTAAACCCTCCATTCTGAACTCTTGTCAGCTCAATACATTACCCTCGCTCTTTTTATATACCTGAGGTCTGTGTTGGCTCACGATATTCTCCACTGCTGATCTGCCTGATGAGATTTTTGTGATCAAAGCCGTCAAAGGGCATCGTTCCATAAACCAGAGTGTAAAGCAATACACCAAGGGCCCAGCTGTCAACCTGAAATACAGAGACAATGCATGTAAAAGCTAGGAAAGTTGATCTCCACCATTCTCCAAACTATTAGCACCACAAGAGCAGCCTCAAGTCCAGCTGTGCTTTCTTATGGCATACAGGTATCTAACATCTGACAAGCCATAAGCAAAGCAATTGAAAGCAAATGAGGGCAGCCTGAGAACTATCAATATGAGAGAGAATCACTCTAGCCCACATGTACTAGCACAAGGCACTATCATCAAAGGCAAGTCATTCTCATACCACGACCAAAAATCTAATCCTTCTTACCTCTGGGCCTCTGTAAGGTCGTCCATTAACTATTTCAGGAGAAGCGTACAGTGGGCTTCCACAAAAGGTCTGTAGAAACTTGTCTTTGTGATAAAGGTTGGAGAGTCCAAAATCAGCTATCTGCAAAGACAGTTACACAAGGCTTCTGTAGCATTAACAATCTTTTAATAAAATAGAAAATTCCTTATCAGGAAAGACTTAGCTATGCTTGACCCTGCTCTAGGGTAGGGATCTCGACTTGGATAATCTCTCAAGTTCCCTTCCTAACCCCCTTTTCTGTGATTTTACAACATTTCTCTCTAATTATATTCTAGAGAGGGAGAAGGATTCCCAGGTTAAATCCTTCAGATTAGGAACAAGGACACTTGGGTTCTATTCTCAGTCAAGTCACTGACTAACTGACTGCGTAACCATCAGTCGTCCAGGATGAATTGCAAATGTTTGCAAAGACAATCTTATGCCTTAGAAGGCACTGGGCCTATTTGCCATCTAATGCTGTTCATTGTGTATAATCATTAATATCAAGGGAAAGCAATACACGCTCTTGTGCTTGCAAGCCTAGAGCCAGGACCTTTAAATTCAGCAGGAGGAGTGAGGCAGGAATGTCATAGGAAACCAAGTGTAAGTTTACAGAAGAAAGGGATTTTTAAAATCATCTAGAACTTCTAAATTATCTGGAAGCGGGAGAGTGAGGTACTCACTAACTGTTCCAGATTCAGGGACTCCACACTGAGGAATCTGAGTTGTTAAACAAACAAGATGTCTATCATGAGATAATAAACACAAGTCTGGTTCCTAACTGGAAACAATGGGCCCAAATCCGGCTTTCCCAACACAAGTAAAACTCCCCTTGAGACTGTTAGGAATTTTGCCCATATAGGAATTGCAGGATTAAGTCCAAAAGGTTGTTTACTTCAGTTCTCTGCTCTTGTTCTTATAAAACAAAGGCTGAGAAGAGCAACACTAAATACTCCTACAACCTCTGAATGTCCTTTGTTTCTGTAGCGTAAGGCAGCACATCTCAATTTTAATCTTGTTTAAAACCAAAACATTTCTATTTTCCAAAAGATGCTTTTATTATGTATAACAAAAGTTATACGTAAAAGATGTAAAGCGCATGCATAAAAAAAGTATTATCAATTTATAGCTATAAGAGACAGGAGTTTTCTATTGGGTTTTCCTCACCTTATTCAGGTGTTTTATACCAGAAAGAAATTAAAACCTAGGAAGAAGTAGTGATTAATTGATATCACAACAGAAAAGTCAAGAAAAGACAAAGTGATCAGAAAGGAAAGGGATTTACCAACAGCATCATTCACTCCTGGCTTTTTAAAATGTGTATCATCATTGCTGCTAATACCTTTCTACCTGCATATCTAGCGAAGTCTTGGGAGACATAAAGTCTTTGTCTCTATTAACTATCTAGACTCCTACTACACCAAAAAAATGACAATCAAGATCAAAAATAAAAGAAAGCCGGTGAGGTATAGTCAGGAGATACAGATTTTCTTTCTTTTACCGCAAAATAGCAAACTCTGTGTGCGTGTGTGTGCGCGCGTGTGAGAGAGAGTGTGCTTGCTTATTTATTTATTTATTTATGTTTTTAAAATTTCACATAATTTTTTAAGGCACAGAGCAAATATAGGATTTCACGCTTCACACTTTCACACTCTCCTACTTTGATGTCCTGCATTTGCAGGTGTTCTGCTGACAATTTGGACTCATAATATCTGGCACAAAGAGCAGCCGATTCCTGTTCATTAATGTTAATTCATCTCACCATGACCCACTCATAGTTTGAATTTATTCAATCCCCCAAATAGGGTATTATCAACCCAGGACAGAAAACTCAACCCTTAAATAAATGTGGTTTGTAAAATCTTCATTGTATGGCTGGAATGTCATTGAAAACAGCTGGTGTACAATTGCAGTCTGCAAACATATTCTCATGGCTCAGATTGCACTTAATTGCCCTAAATTCCATTTTCTTATCAAGTCACCCAGACTGGCTTGCAGGAAGTTGGTTTTAAGTCTTATGAAGTGTGCCCTGTCAATCAGGGGAAGAATGGGATCGTTTCAGTGCTAAAACTTTGTGCTGGCCATTGAGTTTTATTTTAGTTCCGGATGCAGCTAAGACAGAGGCAAACACTGCACAGTATGCTTCCTTAAGAAAATATATTCCCTTAACACCATGGAATCTGTAAAATGCATGTAGATGTGCATGAATATATATAGAGATACACATACCATTCTTCACACTAAGAAACTCTCAGACTTGGACATTCATGTTTTCATTTTGACCATTCAGGAAAAGAGTATTTATGTTACAGTCCACTCCCATACTCACAGACTGATGTTTATCAGCTTTTCCCATTAAAACTGTCATGCCCCCCCCCAAACAAGATTAATAGAAGCCAACATTACTTCATGTTCTTGGCACTTAAATGGAACTAAGGCATCAAGTCAAAAAACTTCCTAAATTGGGAGGAGCTGGGAAGTGGAATTTATTCCCTTCGCTTCAGGAGGTATATGTTTCATATTTACTGTTAGCTATGGTAAATCAGATGTAATTGTGTTGCTTGATATAAGTTTGGACTGTAAATTCCACGAAGTTTGCACTCATGGAAATTGCCAGTTTTACACTACTTAAGAATCTGACTCTTTGTACTTCCAGATAGACAAATAATCAGGTCTCTCCAAGCAAATGAAACTTATGTGCAGTGGGTGAGACTTCCAGCAAGGTAAATCCCAATTACATATACTTACTGCGTATATATGAAACCCTCATGGGTTTTTAGTGGCTAGTCTGATTGGTGTCCCCTTACCAGCCCAAGAGAAAGCGTAGTTAGCAGGATTATGTTACTACTATACTTGCATTTTTCTCTCCTTCTATCACTTCAGGGTGGATCATATAGTTTACTTCAAGCTGTGCTAGGCATCTCTTTTAGGTGTGATTCCCAGCCCAGGAGCCGCCACAGCCCTACCGTGAGCAGGGAGGTTTTCTCTCCAGCGCACCAGGCTACATGCCAGTGGCCTCCCCTGGGGGTAGGCTGTGGGATGGGGGCAGAGGCACAGCGTTCGGATAAGCTGGCAAAAGGAACTGATTCCCTGGCTGCAGTACTGTGCAGCAGTTTCTCTCCAGCTCACCGCATGCAGGATTTTGGCACTAGAGAGGAGCTGCAGGGCTGCACTGTAACCACACCAGCCATCATCATGCTAAACTGCAGGAGCTACAAGTTAATGGGAGGAACTATACCCTCACCCCGCTGCTGTTTCTTTAACTAAATTCACACCTGCAATGAACCAAAACCTAACAGCCTACCATCCTCTGTCCCTGTAAAACTAATGGTGAGAAGATGGTGCCACCAGAAAGCTTTTAAGACCACCAAAGGCAGATGCCTAAAGTAGGTGTGAAACTCTTCCTGAATGTAACTTTCTAATTCACCAACTCAGAGGAGCTCTTTTGGTCCTTTAGCCCTGCTCTCTTTGCTTTTGTGCTACGATTATGAAAGATGATATCCTCTGGATGGTATAAAAATGTCAGGGAGAGACTGCTTTGCTGCTGTGCTGGTGTGGCAGCAGCTGTATCTCCCCATGGGAATCCAGGGCAAGCAGAGGGGGCAGCTCTGAGTCACCTAGAGCTGGAGGGTGGAAAGAAGAAAGTGGTGGGAGCTGAAAGCAGAACAGAGTAATTTTAAGCTGATCTGTGCTGTTAGTAGCTGGCACATGAATATGAGGAAGGAGAGGCGTATATATGTGGCAGAGTCCCTAATTTCACTGCCATGTTATTTAAATATTTGTTTTAAGTATGTGGCACTATAAATAAGGCAAGAAAGCAAATAACATTTTTCTACCCTGGGAGGCGGCAGTGTCTTGGGAAGGTTTAGTTTTAGGATTCTGCCCCACTGTTGTTCTCTACAGATAGACTAGTTCCCAGAAGAAACGTTCAGACTTGGGGTTTCGGTTAGATATGTGGGTGTACATCTGGGGAGAAAGACAAGGCACTGCTTGATTAATTGGCTGGGTGAACTCCTTGTACTCAACAAATCTGTGTGCATACTCAGTCTCACGAGTGCTTAAAACTCATTTTATTTGTTTGTGTTTGCTGCATTTAGCATAATAAACCATTAAATAATAATTTGCAGGAAATACTACCACGCACTCACTCAGTCCCTTGAAAACATGATTATGTAACACAGGTCAGCTCCCTCTAATCATCCTCCAGCTCCGGCCTGTGGACCTGCACAACTCTGCAAAACTTGTAAGTTTTTGTCAGCCTTTAGACACTGGTGTTTCCTACTTGCTGTGCTTCAATACGTGACTCTGTTTCCAGAGACTTTTGCTCACTGTTTAAACTAAAAAAAAAGCTGATTATTTCTCCGTACACTGCTCATCTGTTTCATGACCTACATGCAATTAGCTAAAATTTAAGAATGGTTCCAAATTTAACATTGTATTATTTAAAATGGCTCATGGACCTTTTTAGGCGAGATAATAATTTCTAATGGATTAATTGCGCTTTCTATTTCCTGCTCCGAAGGTACTGCTTAAGTTGCTACATATGGATCTACTTTTATGGGGTTTTTTTTCTCACATTACTATGGCATGTTTGTGTAAACCATAATGTATAGATAAATGGCTTCTTCAGAAATATGTATTTAATTATATGGTGCACCCAGGAACAAATGGATTCCTTCCATTTTTCCATTCTTAAAATCAATTTGTGAAGTTATAAGTGCTTTGTAAGCCATTGAATGAAATATAAATATAGGACTGGGAAAGTACAGATAAAACTATCACCCCATTTCTAGAAAATGTCTTCCACTGACTATTTGAAGTCTACCATCCATACCAAACCCTAAATTGGATATTTCTCTTTTACTGCCTGAATCAACTATATATAAATACTTTCAGAATCAGGACCTGAAAGATTTGCTTAGCTGCTAATAAATAGTTTACAGCTCCACACATGTTTCCTTGCCAATGGTTATTGTCTAGTGAAACAAAGAAAAAGTGGGAAACAAAATTCTATAGAAGTAACACAGAAACAACAATAACACATTCAGAGCTTCAGTATCAAAGCAAATAGTGTCAGTATGGTTAGCATCAAGTACTCAGAGCTGATGGAAAGGTGAAAAAAGAAAAAAAACATAGAAAATCATCTCTTGAAGTAATCCCAATGTAAGCGCTATTGCTAGTAAGATGTATGAAATACAAACTGCTTCCCAAGCTCGGTCTATTAGCTTCATGAGATCTTTTCTGGAAAGAGCTATCAGGAGACAGCAAGGCAGCTTGCAGCCACCTGTATGCGTATATCCATACCCAGGCATTCTTGCCTACTCATAGGCACACCTTACAGTTCGCAGTAACTGAGAAAAGTACTTGAGAATAGTAACTGAGAAAAGGCCGGAAACAGGCAAAATACCTATATGGCAGCTTAAACACACCTCAGTTCAGGAAAGACAAACCTTCAATAAAAAAATTAGTCCAAGTCATTGGACTAATGTGGGGAGTTGCAGCTAACAGAACTTCTTCATGTATTTCTTGAGTACCGCATTTACTTTAAACGACTGCAGCAGTACTTAAAATATTTAGGACTCAGTTGAAAAAGCTTGGTCCTCCCAAGGTCACCAAGAAAATACCACCTTCAATGGGATGGGCATGGATGCTAGTCCAGACTCCTGGTCACAAAAAAAAGGCCTGGCTCTATCTTGCAACAACCAACGGGTGAGTGAAGAGTTTATATGTTGGAGCCCTCTTTGGCAGTTTTTTCCTTTCATCTGTCCAACTTTCCCCAGTAGTGCCAGTCACTATGCTCACTATGATAGCTGAAATACATCTGTAGTTCTGAAGTCCCTCGGTCACCTAAATGGTCTGGACATAAATAAAAAAGCTAACTATCCCTGCCCCTTCCTCCTGCTCTCCCCAGCACAAAGATTAGGCTCTCATAAAAAAGACATAGGAGGAGGATCGAGTCTTTTGACAAAGCGCAGCCCCCTGGAGTCTTGGGAAAGTGATTGGTTTTGCATATGATGGCTACGCTTCTGAGGTCCATGCCATCACAGTTAGCAAATTCCCCAAATTCTTCTTTTCTCTCAAGAGTACTCTGATTAGCTGGGAAGATAGTTTGGTGCGTAATGTGGAAAGAAAGGTCATCCTGCCTGCGGAAGTCTGTTTCGTATACAATGTCCTATAAAGGCGACTTTTTGCTTTCAGCACCGCCGAAAACAGTTGAGCAGCTAGCGATACTTTTGGAACAGAAGTGGAGAGGTTCATTCTAATGCTGGATCTTAACAGCAAAATGTCCAAGTATTGCACAGGATGTGTCTTCTGTAAAAAAACCTATTTTTAGAGACCACATATTTACGTGTCTTTAATCCACTAGTTGATCCAAGTTAGCTTCTGTCATCAGTTTTACACAGATGGCAGCTACCATATGTTACTTTCCATTTCCATTGCACATCAGCTTAAAATGAAGACAATCTCGCCAGCGTAAAACCCAAAAAGCAGTGCACGCAGCCTTTCAGTGGAGACAAAATCAAAACCCAGGCTATTTAGAAGCTTGGCTACGGAGACAGTTCCTTCATAGCTTTGCTTTGTTAATTAAGCAAAGAGGCCCAGGAGCAGGCAGAAACTTCACCATCCCTCCCCCTGTGTTTGTTTGTCTACAGATCAGTGCTCCCAGCCACTTTCTCATCTAGCTGCCCAGACAGGCCTAAAGTTGAAAGTGAAACAGGTTCAGCCACCTGGAAACTTCACTAATCTCTGCATTATTTATCTTTGTGTTACAGCTATTAGGAAAAAAAGATGAAAAAGGGAAAAAAGGTCATTCCCATGCTTTCACTGGGGAGAAATGACATGGAAATGACATCACTGACATCACTATCCAAAGTATACGTTTGTGTCTGGAGTTCCAAGGCCATTTCCTAATGAAGCACATGTGCTTTACTAGGTTTATTTTGAAACTCTATTTGCTTATTTTCCAGACATGATCAAAAGGACATTCAGAGTGTACTGCAGGAGACACTTGAACCCTGTAGACCAGGAGAGTTTCTCCTAGCCTCGGCAACAGCCAGCAACAATACCATTTGTAAAATAAACCTGATTGCACAAAACGCTCTGCTGTTTTCTACCAGTAAATAGATATTGCTTCAGGAATCATGGCCCTTGGGTGGCAGGACAGGGCCTTCTCCCCCAAATTACACAAAGCTTCATTTAGTGTTTATGCCTAGTCATAAGTGGTGCTCTTTCCCCAAGCTCCAAACCCCTGAGTCTCTTGCCAGATGGTGTTGCTTAGTAGCTGTTGCCATAACACTGGCTCTTCTAATATCTTGGATAAAAGTGTTACAAAACATGCAAATCCATTCAGAGAAGCTGAGAGAACGAATCCTACCTTAATGTTAAAATTGTCATCAAGAAGGATGTTTTCCAATTTTAGGTCCCTGTGGACAACGCCATTCTGAAATAAGGAGGAAAAAACAGGGGAGAGAAGATGAGAAAATATGGGGCAAATTGAAGGTGAACTGGCAGGGTGGTCTTTGCACCCACATTTCAGGGCTGATTTCACTGTCATAACACTCACGGCCCAGTGACTAGTGACAGGAGATGTATTAGTCACTTGGTGTGTGGTTAAGAGAAGAATGACTGGAATCTGTCCTCCCACAAAGCCTGTAAAACAGCAGGGGGATTCTTTTCGGAACTTAATTCCAACTCGTATCCTACCCCCACTGTGTGAAAGCAATATATTCTTCCCAGGCACCAGAAAACAATATCTGTCAATGACGTTAGTCCTTACAAAAGCTCTCGTTCCTCCAGTGCACAGCCGCTTGGATCAGGGGAGCTATAATCCTAAAAGACTGTAAATGTTCGGGATGGAAACTCACAAGCTGGGTTTAGGTCAGAGCCTTCTTTAAAGAAATTTGGAAAACAATTAACTGTGCAGAGAAGGCCACTGTAGCTTTTCAGCACTGTGCAATGAGGACATTGCAAACCTCTCTTGCTTATCAGAATTCAAGCAGAGAATAAAATATTTGAGAATTGAAATAAAAAACTGTTAGCTGCTGGTTGCCTTTAGCCACGTGCACATCTACCTCTTTGCAATTGGTTCATAAGCAAAGACAAAGATAGCCAGTCAGTTACCTGTTTTTAATTGCGTAAATTGTCATTCTAGTGGGTGCTGTGATGGATGAAGACAATAGCAAAGGATTTTCCAGTGCTCCTACTACATCTGGAAAGTTACTTTTGCATATCTGGAGCGAGTACATGATGTTCAAATTTGAACACTTACACCTTTCTCTTGAATTTTCTTTTATATGTTTTATCTAAAGCTGCATACTTGCATATGCAAATTGCAAACTATCATTTAATTGAATGTATCATTAGCAGTAACGTTCTAGAAGTACTAGGGGTGCCATTTTTAGTTAATGTTGTCAATCGTTTCATGTCAGGAGAATAACTTCCAAAGCAAAAATTGGATGTATGGCTAGTATAAGGAGGCGCTGGTACAGGCCATAGCCCAACAAAACACCCCTGCTCTTTAAAAGCAAGCAGGGAACTGCTATCAGCAATTTTATTCAAGATCTCCTCTTGTACTGATACGATCACATGCTGTCATGCTTAATAATGAATGCTGTTGCCTCAGTCATGCTTTCAAATATGTAAGAGAGTATACAGTCTTCAAATACCCTTTTTTTAATATCAAATCCTTTGCTCACCTTGTGGCAGTAATGTACAGCAGAGACTATCTGTCGAAAGAAGTGTCTTGTCTCTCTTTCACTCAACCGCCGCCTCTCACTGATGTAATCATACAACTCTCCTTTACTTGCGTACTCCATGATGATCACAATCTTATCTTTATTTTCGAACACTGCGTAAGTCAAAAAAAGAAAATAAAAAGGTTGATCCAGTACATTTAAAAACTGATACTTCAGAGGGAGAAGAAGAATTAGGATGACTAAACAGATCCCTTGTCATCACTGCAGCCTAGAGAAATGTACTACCAATCCCACTGCAAAAAGTAAGTTCCAAAACTAATCTTTTCCAAAAGAAGATTACAACTTTCAAGATCAAGAGAAGGAAGCTGTGACTACCTTCACTTTCATATGGCTAGATGAAGAAAGGACTTCACCACTATAACATGGGGTCCCAGGGTGGAGAAGTCAACTTGCTCATAATGGGGTGAGGTGGGCTCTTGTGCCAGCGATGCCTGGATTCAGACTGGCTCCAACTGTCTAGTAGTCCTCTTGGGGCTATAGGAATCAGAAGCTATCACATCATTTGAAAAGGGTTAATAAAAGAGATAATAAACTCTGTCTTCAAGGACTGGCTGACACAGAATAGCCATCTGGCTGATCTGGAATGGCTGGTTTGCTTTCATCTTCCCTCAGAAACCAACAGAAGAACTGATGCTTGCATTCTTCTTGGGCACAACTCAGTGCAAGAGCATGGTGGGCACTGACACTGGAGCGAGCTGGGGCTGCAACTTGAATCCAAAGGCTGGCATCCAATCTCTTGTCAGCATGGCTCTGCACCCAATCTTGTGCACCTAACCCGTCCTTTAACTCAGTTATCTCATTACAGGGTAAGGTACTTACCAGATTGGGTGCCTCTGCCTCATGTTTCCTTGCATGCTGTAGACATGTCCTTTGCAACTTGCACAGAGCCAACAGCAATGCGCAGCTCCCACGTAAAGAGCACAAGCAACATTCATTTAATACACGTCATAACTTGACTGCTCCTTTGGGTACCTTGTGCCACATGCTGTCAAGGACTCCACTGGGCGTTGCAGATAAGTAAACACTTAAGCTAGCAAAATAGGCTGAGTAGGCTCAAATTGCCATAAAGCACTGGCTGCTAAATATTTTTTTCCCTTCTGACACTGAAAGTTCTCTGCAACTCACAGGAAACTTCCTGCACCTGCCGTAAATAACCACTGTTCACATTAAAACATAGTGATTTTCTTTCTCTTTTATTCTATGGCAGCAGCCTGCTGAGGCCAGGTCACACTGGCAACAAAGCTCCTGCAAATTAATGAGGTTATAGAGGTTATTACAAACGGATGCTAGTTTTAACCAGCCCTACTGGAGCGATGCTTTCCAATATCTCTTTAGCAAAGCTCAGCCAATAGTCCTTAGCGTTCGGAAAAAAAAAAAAAAAAGAAAACCACTTTAGTTTTTGCAGTGAAATGTGAAGCCACCCCTCTCAACACACAGATATTTGCTGCTCTTAGGCTTTGTCTCATGTCCTCTCACACCTTGTCACTCAATTCTGCAAGCCAAAGCCTCCGCAGTTCCCTCTGACACCCCTGAACCCCAGCCAAACAGCTCTGATAAAGGGGGGGAGTAAACAGCCAGATAAAATTGGCCGCTTACTCGTCTGCTGGCCTTACTGTACCCTGAAGCATAGACTCCTGCCAGCGATTACATCCTATGTGCATCCTCATTAACAATAAACTTCGGAAACTGGAAGAGCTGTCTCTGGATGGATTACACTTACAGTATCCTCTCCAAGAATGATAGATTGATATTCCCTGGGAAAAACTGAACGTATCCTGGGCTATATACTGAAGTGTTGTGATGTGTTACCAATGCAGCAGTAATGTGTATACTCTCATGTCTAAGCTTGGAAAGGGCTGCTAGCTAAAGAGTTGCTTAGGAAGGGAAAAGAAGTAGTTCCATTAAGCTGAGACAAAATGCTAAAAATGCTTTCATTCAAGAGATTTAATTAAAAAAACCAGCCAATTTAATGAGTTAGGGATTATTAAATCATCTGTGGATAGGTAAAATAGCCACACTGATCTCAAGGGTATCTCACAGGAGTGCACGCTCCAAGTGATACCAGGCAAGGACCATCCTGCGCTCAGGAGGACATCTGCCTTGCTAGATGGGCACAGATAGGCGAAAGGGGGTCCTTGGCCCTTCCCACCTCCATCTCCTGACTGCTGATGCCCTAGAAAGTGTTTGCTGTTACTGATGACAGTGATGTTCTCCTACAACGGGGCACTCTTCCAGTGCATGTTTCTCTGAAAGTTTTGCCTTCATCATTCAGTCATGTGAACCTTCTCAAATCGTCCTTGATATTCTGTATTTTCAAATTCCGATATCTAATTTCTCTAGACTAAAATGTGCCATATCAGTAACAGTCCTGATCCAGAAATATTTTCCTACATTTATACAGAAATGAAGCAGAGAGTATTTGGTTGGAGAAACATGCATTTAAAGGCATTCCCCATTGCAAATGTTCTTTGATGCCCCTCTAGCAAACTGAGATGATACTTTAAAGATTACATTTGGGAAATGATAAATCACTGTTCTGAATTTTGAATTTGTGTCACAAAAATACAATAGAATAAATGAGAATACAAACACCTCAGTATGTACACATCCTTTCTCTTCATGAGGGAGCATTATGACAAGGACACTACCCTTGGAAAGATACCCTAGATAACTCTACAGAGGCAGTCTCAGCATAATCGTATCTGAATGATTACAGAATTGAACAGTCATCCATCTCTTCACCAAGAGAAAAAAGGTGGAGGGAGAATCTTTCTTCTTAGAAAGGTGTGAGGAATATTTTTACAACTGAATCATTTCAGTTTAGAGCATACCCGTCCCATTAGCTGAATCTCATGAGAGGGTGTGTGGCTACTTTTTTCCAGAAAGAGAACTGAGTAGTAGACAAAAATGTCTTAAATGGGAGCTGCCACTGAAGGAGCTGGGAGTGGAAAGGCAATAGGATTTATGTCTACACACACACACACACACACACACACTTAAAAAGGAATTCAATGGTCAAAACAATCAGGCAGTGATGAGATGGTATTTTGGCAATTCTCAGAAGATCAGCCATGTATACCATGAATTTTTACAGCAGCAGTTAGGATGCCAGGCACGTTTCATACAGACACTTCTAAACTTCCCTTTTGAGCACAGTATGTAGTTGTATAAATATACGCTCCAAGAAAGCATTGTGGCCAGTGGCTGGGGGAAGAGAACAGGGTATTAATTAAAGGCTGGATTTACTTACTGCAAATAATAATGAGGTAATAAATATACTGCCCTGTTAACACCTGGGTTGTAACCTGCAGGCTGATGACGGACAGATTGCCTCTATTTAGCTTCTGGGACTGCTTGGTTCACTCTCTGTTTTCATTGCATATGATTTATTATCTGCCATCCTAGTGCATATTCATTCTGCAACTCGCTCCTGTCTAGAAGTGAGCCTGAGCCCTGGCTGCAGCCACTGATTATAGAGCAGCATGGTTTAGGCAGGATATCGCACTCCGGGAATGCTCTACAGCTTGCTAGTGGTGGGACAGTCACCTCATAAAAGTCTGCCTTCAACAGCTCCTCAACCCCTGATTAAGGTCAAGGGAATGAGGGAGGTTATGTGTAAGAAAGGTGGGGTTGCTCTTGCTTCTTTCAAAGCATTGATACTCTGCAAACAGAGCTGACCAAATAAAATAAATGGAGAACTGTCAGCATCAACACCCAAGCAGGTGGTAGTAGGAGAGATGCTCTGTCAATCAAAAATCAAGAGATGGGGGTTGCCTAGATACGAGACGGGCTCCACATATTAGAGGAGAAGGCAGGAGAAGAAACACTTGCTTCAAGCTCTGTGTCCCACCGTCTGTGTTTACTCGCTCTGCTCTGCAAGCTGCGTTATGCTAAGAGAGCTGCAGTAGGACCTCAGTGGTGGGAGGGCTGCTGTGCCACCTCAGCTGTAGTGCTCAAGTAGTGTAATGTAGTGGTTGCAATATGACAATACTCCTTTTCAGACAAGATGAACGACTGACTGACTTCTGAGATTGCTACACTTCCATCTGACCACTGATGAGGAGGGAGGGATAGCAAATCAGAAACTGGGGAACAGGGAGCAGTAACAGGACATACCAGAGGGTATGAGTAACAACATGACTGTATCCCCAGGACACGAGTAAGAGTACCATGTTAATGTACTAAGACATAGCTCAAGTCATTGCAGAGAAAAAGTATTTCCCGTGGGCTATGAACTTGCTTCAAATCTCTGTCCATCCCAAAGAGCCTTAGCAAGAGCAGGGCTCTGCACAATCAGCAAAGGCTGCTTAAGTTCCAATGGTCAAGAAAGGACTTCTTACAGCTTTTCTTTAGTTTCTTCCCTTAAATGTAACATAATTTGTTTATTTAAAGAAATAGATAATTGAAATCAAATCTGTTCGGCTTCAGAGCTCATTGAAGAATACAGCTGTGAAACTGGGAAGGAATTTAACTTCTCACTACCAAAGACATATCTGAGACAAAGTACATTTTGTAACATCAACAATCAGTCTCTTTCACAATCTGTTCTACTACAGTAATAATTTTTGGATATAATCTCTCCACTTATCTATATTTAGAGGCCATGAAATGATGAGCTCAGTTTCTATCTACAGCTTTACATATTCCAAATAGCACTGGTAGTGTAGAGACCTCTCTTTGATCAGTGCTCTTTTCTTTTCAACTCTGCTGCTAAATTCTTCCCTTTAGCTACCCAGAAGTCACCACTGCTGAAACTCCAGAGGACAAATCTGACTGGATGGACATATTCAGTATCCGTCTTAAATGCTTCTGAAGACAGAATTTAGGCCTAAATGTTGAAAACACACATGGACATTGTGCAAAGATCAGTCAGAAAGATTTAATGGTACATTGAACATCTCTCTATTAGCATAGTTCACTTGGGACTTATTTACTATCAAATTTAAAAAGCAAAACAACAAAAAAATTCTTGTTCACTTCCTCCAGGCTTACAGGATGCAAAAGGCTGAGATAATACTTTAAAGATTACATTTGGGAAATGATAAATCACTGTTCTGAATTTTGAATTTGTGTCACAAAAATACAATAGAATAAATGAGAATACAAACACCTCAGTATGTACACATCCTTTCTCTTCATGAGGGAGCATTATGACAAGGACACTACCCTTGGAAAGATACCCTAGATAACTCTACAGAGGCAGTCTCAGCATAATCGTATCTGAATGATTACAGAATTGAACAGTCATCCATCTCTTCACCAAGAGAAAAAGGTGGAGGGAGAATCTTTCTTCTTAGAAAGGTGTGAGGCAGACTGAGTGAGGGGCGGGGGGGGGGTTGGATTTTTTTTTTTCCCCCCTTATTGGACTACCTCCTTGTGGGCTAATGCCATTTGGTTTACATGTAACCCTGGGGTAAGAATTTTAGTTTGTTAGTTTAAGAGGGGCGGCCAATCTCTTTGCATTGGAACCATTTGAATTCTCCTCATGCCTTTGCTCTCTATCAGAGCAATCTCCTAAATTAGTTCCAGTATGTTGACATTCCTTCCATCTGGTGTCTTTCCATTCAGCGGTATTTTTATTACTCTCCTAACAGCCGCAGACAGAAGTACCTTTCCATTGCTACAAAATGCTCTTTTATTAAAGGTCAGCCAAATCAAAAGAACAAGCAAGTTTGTTTTTAATTTTAGAGATGCAGACTAGAATAACCTTTTCATTCAGAAGAGACATGTATGACCCAATTACCTCACTTGTGTAACAATGCACAAATTATTCTTCAAAAAGACATCTGAATGCTGAAAAGTGTTTTTTTTATGTTAGAATTTCAGTCCTATGTGTCTTCTGTGTTCATAAATACTTGGAAAGCTTTGTAGCCCCTTGATGTAAAAATACTTCAGAACTGTATTTTTTATTTTATTTAGTATTATTATTTGTTTATGACTGTTTTTAAATAGAGCATACAGCAGGCATGAAAACGTCAAGCAGGTTTTCTCCCTCCAGCGTCCAATTTAGCAAACCACTTGGATGTGTATGCTTAAATTTATGCACGTGCTTAATTACAATTAAAGTTAGCGAGATACAAAGTATATGCTCTAAAGTTAAGCATGTGCTAAATTGCTTCCTTGAATGATGGCCTTATTCATTTCTCTTCTTAAATTAAAGGAATGTAGTTAAGATCCTGCAATAATCATTTTAAATCAGACAGCATGCTAGAATTAATCCCCAGTGAGGGGATTAAATCCAAATGAAAACCATTAGGCTTGCCGATTTTGTTTCTCAGAGAACGAGACTGAGGATACACAGATTTTGATGGTCTACTATTTAAAAAGGAAGGAAAAATGAGACTTGCTAATTCAGCCACAATACTACATGTTACACTAATTGCCTTTTGTTTCAGCAAAGAATACAAGAACTAATTCCCCTTTTATTTTTAATTATGATTACAAACTGCTGAGGAACCTCAAACAAGCAAACATTTACATTGCAGTGGGAGGCCTGTTTAAATGAAGGGATGCAAATAAATTTTTTTGATTGCTAGGAATCATTTAGACGTCTGAATTGAACTTGCCAACGTCCTCACACATTTGGGTTCACATCATGTCAGAAGAAGCATTGTTTAGGGGATGATCCTGAAGGAGAGGAAATTCATAAAGTTGGGTATGATAACTAAAGAGTTAGGTTTGTTTATACTTGTTTCATTATTACCTGCAGACTCTAGAAATATTACTTTATGTTCTTGTTATCAACTGAAAACAATGGAACTAACACACTCTAAGGTCAAAAACCTACATAATTAGAGGAAGCCAATTAGTAATGTGGTTAAACAGTGTCACTACTGAAATACTTTCTCTTGGCTAAATTTCAAAAAGTCATTCCAGCTTTCCAACTTTCATCATTCTTGTTAAAAGCCCAGTCCTTCACATGACGTTGTAAGGGACTCTTAGTGACCTTTTCAGGTGTTTTTGCGTACAGAAGGGATCGCACAATTAGGCACTAAACTTTGTTTTCATTACGTCTGAAAAATACGAGATAGCGTAGGCTGGCACCATCTCCACAGTATTGTTTCCTCAGATATATAACTTAAGTGCTGCATTTAACCAGACTGTTATCTGCACACCAAAAACTCTAGAGCAAGTGAACTACAGTTTCAGTCTTGAGCTGCCTGGCTCATCCAAGGATATGCACTGAAGCTGACGGGCTGAGAGTACTTGCTGGAGGCAGCACTGCTGTGGGGAGGCAGGTTGCAAGCAGTGGCTCAAGACAGCTCACCTTGCCAGCTGCTACCCAGGCACTCGTGCACCGTTTTTTCTGCAACGTGGCTGCTTTCACTCACGACACAGTGACTGGGCTGACACAACTCAAACAATACTGCGCTGAAGACATGCTTGTGGGTATTTGAAATGTCAAATGTTGATTTTCTTTTTGTTTCACAGAAGTCTGCTATGGAATGTGAGACTGAACGTGTATTTTGCAAGTAAAATTAATATTTGTAATACTACACACCAACTGTTATATACTGTCAGATTTTCTTTAATTGTCTTTGGACTTTGAAAGTACAAAGGCTGAAATAAATTCCTGATTAACCAAAACAAGCAAACTAGCTCAAGTCACTGTGTACTTATAGATATATGATGGAGAATCTTTGTGTTCTTTTTCTTTATTTCTTTTTCCTATGAATACCAAAAGTGCAACCTACAAAAATAAGAAGTCCCTTTTACATGGGAAATTCATGTTTAGAGCTTTGCTGTTGTAAAGAGTCCAGCAGAGTGCTGAGCAGCCTGGCCCCAATCCAGCCAAGCACTTAAGCACGTGCTTTCCTTTAGTTATTTGTTCATGCTAATGCCACCACCTTCCATGGACACTGAATTGTGATCCTAATATTTATTCATTCATCAGAGAACATCTTCATTAAACTACTTCTACAAAACTGTTAGCAAAAATTCTGTTTATTTTGTAAGTGTATTTTGCAAATAGATGGACTTTTCTGTATGGCTATGCTGAAAAAGGCCCGCATAGGTCTTCCTGTGCACAGAAACTCTCACTGTATTTCATACTACAAAAGCTCATCCCTGAATGTCCCAAGCACAACTCTACTCTCATGATTGGTCCAACACATGTTTAAGTGTTTGCAGGATCAGGCCCTATGCTCTTCCCCTGGTTCAACTTTTATAAAGTATTGCCAGATGGGATAGATTTTGCACTCAAGCTACCCCTGGAAAAATATGTTAGCTCTCAAAGGCTTTATTATCGAATCCTGGAGTTTTCAAAAGGAAAAAAGAAATAGAGTAAGAGAGGTGGGGGGGGGGGGGGCAGATGGGCAGAAAAAAAATGGACAGAGGCATTATTCTATAAATTAAAATTTATGCCCTGAAATCAGAACAGTTCTAGCAAAGCCAGCTTCATTTATCCAGTCCCTTTCAAGGAGTTTAAAGTCACTTGAAAGAGCACTTCCCTTGCAGCCACACTCGACAGATTGCCAATTACAGCCCTGCTGAGAAGATGGAATTTCTTTAGGCTCAGAATTGTACGTCTACCCTTGCAGTAATGGGCAATATGAGTTCCTTTTGGTTAGGTTACAAAAATTATCATTATACTGGAAAGCTTTGTATCCATACATTTGGATTTGCTCAGTATCCCCCCAAAAAAAAAAAAAGATAAGCTTGTGTTTACATCAAGTTGACAGATTCAGAGGTTAATTGCCTTTAAGCAGGCAGGTCAAAAGGATACCTAAACAAGGATCCCACTTAAGGAAAACACATGTTTGTAAATGCAATACAAAGAGCTTACAGAGATATTCGAGAGAGCTGAAGCGCTGTCCATGCTAGGTAGACTCACTGCAACCTGGCACCTACAGCAAGCACTGTCAGGAGAATAGTGGTAGTCTGAATATCTAAAAAATAGTGAGAGAGGGGAAAATATCTGTGGGGCTACTCCAGTCCAGAAGTTAAGCATCTGATCTAAGTTAGTCAGCTAGACTCCATCTATAGCCAACAGAGAGATACAAGCAGTTCCAGCATGCCATTTCTCCCACCTATCTGAAAAGTCTGACCCCAGGAGGGAGCAAACGACCTTGATCTCTCTTGACTACAGAAGGAAGCTAGACCTCTACTACACACCAACTGCCTACGTGTTGGATGACTTAAATTTGGGGAGATGAAGCCCACCCCTGAGGACTTGAGTAACTTCAACATTTTGTGCCAGAGGATAGCAGTAATATCACTTTTTGTGCATCACTCAATAAGAATGGCCATATATTCAAAATATAGCTTCAACAGGATACAAATATTGCAGCTATAGATATAGTCCCATAACTTCACTGCAAGTACTCTTAGGCTTAAAATGAAGCACATGCTTAGAGGTCACTGAACTCACATCCTAATCTCTGGGCAGTATGTAACTGCATCTCTAGATTTGGCTGTGCATCCACACATCTTCCCAGTACTACAATATATATGTGACAATATTGGCTGCTAAAGGCAGAACATCGATTCTGACTGCTTGGAAAGACTTGATGAGCTATATAGCAGCTATACCTCTGTTGTCCATAATTCCTTGTTCCATTGGACTACTGTCAAACCAACAAGCTGACTTCTGCTGCTCATCCCTTCAGGCCATGACTTAAGCATAAGAAGCCATGAAAGGCTGCTCTGCTTTCTAGATACCTATTGTGTTACAGTAAGAGAATAGCTTTTTCCTCACAGATCATGCTAAGAGAAAACAAATCAGAAACAAGCAGAACAAAAAGCTTCCCCGAAATGAGAGAAAAGTTGCCTCCAGGTCTGTCACTGCAAAGTGCTGCTGCTGGCTAACGGATCACAAAAGCACCATGCTGCCAAAGTTCGTGGAAGGAAACGTCACTTGCCATCTGCACTCGCCCTCCTGGAGACTGGATGAAACCTCCATTGCAAAACTTGACTAGTTGGGCTGTGGAAGCAACGTTCCTCCCTCCACAGGGCTGGAGGGGAAAGTTTTGCTCCCACAGGATTTCACCGTCTGCTTCTTAAAAATGCTGTAATCTTTTTAACTTTTACAAATGTTTTAACTCAGTAAAAACTATTTAAAGTAAGGATGAGAAGGGCAATTGGTCAAAGCACTACAACATGCTTAATCTTTTTTCTTTCTGAGTTCCCGTGCACATTTGAAATAACTTTTGTTCCATTTGCAACCCACATGCTGACACAGCATCCCTCCCCTTTTCTGTTCCCAGATCCTGTTTTGAGTTTATTCAATAAAAAGACAGATATTCATCTCTTTTCAAGTAAAAGAACATGCTTTTGAATAACTCAATATGTGATACTGTAACAGTATTCCAAGCCAGTCCTTGTTTTAATCAGTCGTATCAACTCTCAGAATGGATTTGCCATATACCTATCATCACCTTGTGCATTTACCTTATGGGTATGTACACATGAAGGGCTAAACGCAGGCTGCCTCTTCTGCATATAAGGAAAGATGTGATCCCCTGAGACGAAGCCGTTAGGCCTACATCCTTCAGTCTCTGGAATTCACACCCGGCGTCCTCTCTGCAACTGAGATCCTAGCTTGGGGCCCTGGGAGCAGACCTCTTGGTCAGCGTCTTTTAGCACGTACCCAGCCTGAACTATTTAGCTCTAGCTGGGATGTTACACACTTGAAGGAAGGAAGGAAGGAGGAGACGTTTAACTACATGGTGATATTCTATAAATATATAAACAAACAAACAAGCAAATAAATGAAGAATGTCTCTGGCTTCCTGCTCGTCTCTCCAGACTAGGGAGCAGCTCTGGAGCCAGGAATTACCAGCTTCACTCCCATGTCCCAGGAAGAAAGGAGTTAGAGAGCAAAGGCAGGATTAGGAAACAGGAATGCTAAGCCAGCAACCAGACTGACAGGAAATAGTACAGAGACAGATCGGAAGCAGATGCTCAGATTCATGGGAGAAAAGCAGCTATAACAGAACCAGCAAGACAAATGGGCAGGTAAGGAAGGACCAAAGGCCTAGACCAAACAAGACTGGTCTTGTGAAGTCCAGAGGAAATAAAATATATGAAGATCAGTTTTGGGGTTGGGGAACACAAGCTGACATCAGGTTGGTGTGTGAGTGAGGGTGAAATTAAATTGAACTTTCCAACAGGAGCAAGAAAATTAGATGGTATATGCAAAACTTTCCCGTCTTCCATGGATATAGCTCTTAAGTCACTCATGAACAAGTTCCTGCAGGCAAGGGCTTATGCCATTGTGAAACATTATGATTCAGAAGGAAGGTAGTGCTTGAAACAGTCCCTTGGGTAAGAGATGGATTACACTAGGAATAAGAGTTTGGTGCATGTTCTCAAGAAATACAAACATTAGGTCTGCAAGAACATAATAGAGCAGCTGGGGAGGAGAATCACATTCACTAACCTTCATATATGGTGATGATATGAGGGTGGCTGAGGGATGACATGATCTCAATCTCCCGTCTGATGTGAACCATATCTTGTTCATCCTTAATTTTGTCCTTACGAATGGATTTTATTGCAACCTATAAATTCAGGAAATCAAGCATTACTCTTGGAACTGAACACATGCACATAATCCATTAAGGAGAGTTCAAAAAATAAATACAGATGTTAGATGTTGGCAGAATGTGGAATGACCAAAACAGAGCTTTAAAATACAAACCTCCATGCCCCAGCTCCTTCACTTTATAGTAATAAGTACACTCTCATTACAGTAATAGGTGACATGAAGTTTTAAGGTCTTTAGGTACTAGGGCTTCATTGAGGGGGAATGCACGATTTTTGAAAAGGAACTCTGTTAGCCAAAATCATCTTCAGCTGAGGTAAATGGTAAAAATCTCAAAAGACTGATGGGAACAGCATTTGGTTAGACATGATTACATCTGACATTTTCAAACAGAAGCTTTGGAGACAACTTCTCTGAAGTAAGGTTAAGATCTCTGATGGAAAGGAGGCAGATGATCTCAGGTGATGATTACAAATTATATGGCCATGTTAATACAACGAGGACCACATTAATACAGGTTGCTCCATGGTTCTCTAAAGCAGGCTCAGGAGTTATGACTTAGTGAATAATTAGAAAAAATGATTCTTTGAAATTCACAACTAAACTCGTCCTCACATAAACCCTAGGCTTTCATGTCCTGCAGAGCACTTATGCAATCACTGCAAAACCATATCCTTCCTGCATCCTTCCTCAATCAGGAACCTTTTTACAAGCACATCGTGTGACTGGGTATCTTTCCAAAAGGCAGGGTGGGAACAGAGGAAGTGATAGCTGAACTTGCAGTATAAATTCAAATTATAACAGCCCTTGTGAGTGTGTGTATATTGCCTGTGAAAAAAAAAGCTTATCTGAACAATCCCATAAGTAATTGCAGGGGTCAGATCACGGCCTGCAAGAAATGCCCAAACCAACAATGGAGAGAAGCTAGTGTGAGAGGTACTGCGCATTCTGAGTGGCGGCATGGCCTTCACTGTAATAAATATTTACCCTATTTTATTTGTGCAAGCCAGAGCTCAAGGAATGAATTACCAGCTAGTTTAAAATCAACAGTAAGCCTTTGGAAAACATGACTGACCTGCTGAGGTGACCACCCTTTTATGGGTAAACAACACTTTTGTCATTCTATGCAGCCAACTACTGTGGACCTCTCCTGGGAAAACATTTGTAAATCTGTGATTTATGTGATTTCCCTAGTTCCTGCACAAAAATAATTTCACTGCCTGCTTCAGTAATTGCAAGTGGCATGACTGGTATTGTTTTCATTATATGATGTAGCATCAAGGATATTGAAGAAAGAAGGGGAAAACTTACAATATTATAAAATTGAAATGTACATAAACAGGAGCTAGTTTAAAGGATCAGGTTTCCTACAAAGGCTTCAGCTCTGAAAAGTAACATTGTTTAAAAAAAAGCTTTAAGCACATGCCCAATCCCCTTCAACTCCCACAGATTTCAGCACATGCTTAAAATTAAGCACATGCGCAAGCACTATCTTGCTTTGGGAACTAAAAGCAGAGCGTAAGGGACAAACACATTTGTATGTCAAAACCAAAACAATTATTTTCTTTCTCTTGACCCAAACATTTGGTATAGAGATTGCAAAAGTAACAACATAGCTTTGTTCTTATCTACAGTGCACATACTTCTAGCAAAGGCAATATAACAGATCTTAATTGACTGAGCGATCAAGATAATGACCAAGCAGTTCTAGAGATGGATAAAGCAGCTAACATTACAGACAAGTTGGATTTTTTCCCCCATCCCATGTTTGCACTGGGACAGGCTGCAAATGCAAATAAACCCTGTATACAAGAAGGATGTGGGTGGCTCTTGGAGCAGCATGTGCATTCCTGCAAGAAGTAAATATAGACATGGGTAAAAACACATTTTTTTATTAAAAGATAGCCTTCTACTTGGCTCTGAGGAAGAATTTAAGACGACTTTCATTGTCAAATATACAACGGGGAGCAAGCTCTTCACCATTCATCGCTGGTAAAGTAACAACAGCACCCAGGAGGGCATGCCAGTCTCCCACTAACTTGACTCTAGGCTTTGCAGACAGGACTTTTGTAAATCTATACATAATTACTGCAAATGGTCTCTCTGGAATTACTGTACATGTGAAAATATTTTTTTAGATACAAAAATGCAAACGTGATTCAAAGAGTGGCAGTGCTATAAGTGCTGTAAATATATGGTTGAATGTATCTTCAAATGCAAACAGATGTGTTGCCTGGGAATGTATTTTTCAAAAGGGCCAGGGAGTTTACAGTCTCTCACCCTGTGTTCAAATGTGATTAAGCCACCTAGGAGCCTTAATTTATAAAGGCTATGTCTAAAAGTTTAACTGAATTTTGAAAATGGTACTTAAGCTCTCCTGAAAATGTAACATCCCGTCTTGAACCCCAAACTTAACATCTAGGGGATGAATTTACCAGCCTGGTTGAAGTATTTGGGATTTTGTTTGTGACATCCAGGGTCCAAGACTTCTCCCCATCATAGAGAAAGAAAGATGTCAAATATACCCTGGGGTTTAATATTCAAGGCGCTAACACACAGTTTGACTTCTCTCCCTCAACTGCTCCAGATGGCAGCGACTGCCATTTAGAAATAGGGAGCAACAACCAGCAGGCAATGCCCCTCATCTGAGGTACAGTCGGTTGCCAGTATGAGCTTTCTGTATCAAAGGAAGACTCTAGATACTTGCATGTAATAGTGTTTTATACTTGCATAGGACATTACCATGCTCAAAGCACAGTACAGCCATAAATTATTGAAAACTCAGGAGGCAAGTGGTGAAACAGGACTATTCACTTTTAGGAGATGGGGAAATTGGAACAGAAAGCTGATGTGACTTCTAAAGGAAATAAGAACAGTAGCATCTCAGAAACTGTTGTCTGCCTCTCCCTCCCAAACCTTTTCTGCCCTGCTCAGCAAATCATAGGATTATTAAAGGCTAGTTTCCAATATCTTTCTCCTGTTCAGCTGCTATTTTCTTTGCCTCAAAAAGAGCCTCAGGGAAGTGAAAGGTGCATCTCTGTGGCTCAGACAGAATAAGGAACCTTTCACTTTTAGGCTCAAACACAGCTTGATAAACATTTTTGCCCCGCGACGTCTGCCTGGTGACCTGCCCGTTCACCTGCCTCGCTTCCTAAGTGGACTGGTTCCCCATCACAAAAATTATCAATAGCGAATAGCCTTGCAGGCAACCTCACCCAAAGGCCAAGCAGTGAGTGATCACTGTCAGAGGACCTTCGCTGGCAGAGGTGGCATCCCAAAATGGGATTAACAGAGCAGCAGAACAGTGCACAGCAGTTTATACTGGCATTCGTTCCAGCTCTTCTTCTGTAAGTGACAGATTTCTGCCAGCCAAGTGTCTTTCGCCTGCATCAGTCTATCCAGACTGTGTCAGCAGGGGTATGTCGGCTTAAGTCTACTGATTTGAAAGAATAACACCAACAAGAATGCAGTCTAGTGTTTTTTTAATATTTCATAGAAGCATTGTAAGTCATGGTCACATTTTAGATATTTCACAGAATCACAGAACGGTTGAAGTTGGAAGGGACCTCTGGAGATCATCTAGTCCAACCTCCCTGCTCAAGCAGGGTCCTCTAGAGCATATTGCCCAGGATCACATCCAGACGGGTTTTGAATATCTCCAGGGAAGGAGACTCCACCACCCCTCTGGGCAACCTGTTCCAATGCTCTGTCACTCTCACAGTAAAGATATTTATATATATATAAAAATATAATATATATATAATATATATAATATGATATAATATAATATATATTATATTTATAGATAAATATATTTATTATATATTCCATTGTTTTCATCTCTTTGAGTAAAATAAGGTCCCTGTCTGTTTGTCATGATATCAACTTGTAAAACAAGTCTCTCTTCTAAGTAGTCTAAAAGATCAAAAATGGAATTTCTTTTACAAACTGTATTTTGCTCAGAAATATATTCGGGAAAAAAATAAGTCCAGAGTAGGCTTATGCTTTTAACACCAGACAGAGCTGGCGCCATTTTTCAAAACCTCACAGGACTGGTGCCAGATATGGTACAGGATGAACCTGAACAAGTTAAGCCTAAGAAGAAATAATCTCAATTGAGAAATACCTTGTGAAAGAACTTGTTCGTTCATTCTTTGGGTCCTGTTCTTGTCTGCTTGCTTTCCTTGCTTTCTCTGAAAGCAACAGCTCCACTGTGTTCACCATGACAATTTATTAAGTGCACAGTATATGAATCAGCAGTATGGCAAATGCAAATACGCTTTTTTACATCAGCTCCATTAACTACTCAAAATATTCTCATTGGAGATCTGCAGAGAAAGTGCTATTAGTCGCTTCAGTAGTCTCACAACACTGTACTTACACCTCTATCACTGTCTCCCTGCATTTTACTGGTTTGAAGATTCAGATTATTTAATTATGGTATTTTTAGTAACTTGACTAGTGGAGGAATTTGTATTTTTTCCTAGCTTCTTGTCCTGATGAGAATTTCAGATAACTCCAAGACCTTGCATTCAGACAGAGTGAGAGATCAGATTCTTAATAATGAAATCTAAAGCCTCTTACCCCAGCAAAACAGGTCCAAGTTCACCCACCGTCCCTACAGACGAAGGATCCAATCTGGCAAAACACTTTAGCACATGCCTAACTTCACACATGTGAGTAGATCATTGACTTTTGTGGGATAGCTCACACACATAAAGTTAAATACGTGCAGAAGCATCAAGGTCACAGCTCAGAACTAGACCATGTGATGGTCCCTACGGGGATCAATACTGAACAATTTGATGGCCTTGATCTAGTTGCTAGAGTTTACTGCTTACATGCATGCGGGCAAGTACACGTACACACTTTCCCAGTTAACACTAGCAGAATCCTTGTGAGATAGATACATATTAAACAAAGGTTTAGATGGACAGACCATCTGGTTTAGATGGACAGACCATCTGGACTACCCCTTCAACACTGAACTGGTCAGAATTGAATCACGTTCATCTGGTGGGTCTGAGAAATATTCAACCCCCATACCCTTTTCTTTCCAAGAAAGGGAAAGAGGAGTAACTAGCATAAATCCTGTACCCCTTCCAGAACAGCTACGTTCACTCCAAACATGAAGGAAAATTAAAGCAAAGCCATCTAGCAGTGTTACCCACTCTCAAGGAAATAAACTTGCCACCTCCAGTGGTAAGAGTTTGGAAGAGGGCTGCTTGCCCACTGACAAGAAAAGAAAATATGCCTCAAAGCACAGCCTCAGAGTAGCAACTTCTGAGGTGAGAGGGTTCTGCAGGGCAGCCACCCTTACAAGAGATCTGGAAATTAAGCTTTTGGACAAGCAAAAAGCCTGAAGCCCTAGAGCAACAGAATATGACGACTGTGTCACACTCCCTCTCTGGCTGTAGGTAACTAACACCCTCGGTACCACCTTGGCAACTCTGACGGCATTGTGGTCCCACAGCCACCTACAGGATAAGAGAGGGGAAAGGACACAGGGAAGAACAGCACCAGAGAGGGACCAAAGCCACCTTCACCTCTGCTGCCAGTTTTGGCTCCAGCTTCATCTCAAGAGCAGGCAGAGAGAATGTCCTGTTCAAAATGTATGGTGCAGCAGAGAGAAAGCATGGGGCTGTGATTCTCTACCATTTCCAGGCATTTCCAAGTGGCTCCACAAGAGCACAGCTTCATCAATAAGCAGAAAGGAAAGAGGGAGCACAATTTTTGGCTTCCTACCCCTCCGTGAGTCAGCTTGCAGAGCTTGCTGGGCAGGAACCGTGGAGAAATAAGCTGCTCTCTTCAAGGCTGCAATAAATTACTTGTCTCCATTTGCTGGAAAGAGGATTTATACTTACTCTCTGAACTGGTGTAGAGAGATTATGAAGTATTTTCCAATACACTTCATGCTTCTTTGCTTTTATTTGGTACAAATAACTTGAATTGAGCTACAAATACTTCAAAACCATGACAGTTGCAAAGGTCTCTGTACATTCAGTCCTATCTGTAAGAGAAATGTCTCTCCACCTTTACAAACTTCTAGGCTGCTGGGCAAAGTAAAATGCTTGGAATTTGCCTTTACAGAGGCAGATCAAGACCATTATGCACAGTAAAACATCTCAGACTCTAAACGTCAGGCAAAGGACACAGCAGCGGGTAGGTGACTATTTCCATACCAAACCTCTACATCCGCGGAGTCATTGCTGGCATCGCGATTTCACCAGTGTACCTGTGTGGCTGAAGCATCATGGGATGAGCAACAAAGCCATATTTTCATCAAAGCATAAAGCTGTTTCCCTTATTTTCAGGAAGCTGGTTCATATGTTTCCTTGTCTTAATGTAATAAACCTCTGTCTTCCACATGAGATGTGTGAATAGAAACAAAGGTAGATATAGCCACACTGCATACAGTTACAGATTTTTAAAGTCAGCTAGCGCTGTAGCCTTGACTGAGCACCTGAATGAGACAAGCTACAGACCCTACCCCAGCAGTTTCTGCATGCAGCACATTCAGTTTCATTGAAAACAATCTTCCACTCTATTCTCTATCAAAGCTATTTTTGGGATTGCGGCTAGATACTAACAAAGTGCTTTTTTCCACTGCGGGGGCTGTGAATTTTACGCTGGTTCCAGCTCTTGTGCATACCAGTCATGCTCTGGAGCAAATTCCAATGGGTTATTGCAATGGTGCTCTGGAGCGCAGGGAAAACGACGTCAGGAAAGGGAATGCAGCCCCCTGAGACCTGGAAACCAGCTCACTGACACTGTGAGACATATCGGAAAAGCAGCTTAAAGCAAATTAGTGGAAGCAATTTTCTTGCTGGGGCTGGGGAGAGTTAAATATACATAAACCCCTACTTCCCTAAAGCTGTGAATTGAGGCCAACCCCACCCAGCAATGGGAAATGGGTGAGCCCAGCCGGTTTCACAGCTCTGTTTCCTTTCTTTGAGACTCCTAGATGGGAAGTGCAATGGGCAAGTGCCAACAAGGATAGGGAGGTAAAGAATAGGTGGATCAAGTAGGAGAGGAAAAGAAGGGGAGAGCAGAGGACGTTTAGGGTGGAGAGAGAAAAGGCACATTGTTCCTTCTCCACTGCCACAGACCTTAGCAAGGAAGAACAAAGTCTGGCACTGTGTTAGGTTTTTTTAGGGGAGTCTCTGCCTACGGTTCTTGGCCCAGACATCATCAATGCAACAGGAAGAGAAACAAAGCTCTGAAATTGGGTGGTCCCTGAGGTCGCCACAATCAGATGATAAGGAAGGGGACGCTGATAATGCAGCTGCACTGAAATGGCTCTGCCAGAGGCTGGCCAAGGAAAGGCAGGGGAGGGGCTGAATAAGCGTCTACCAGGTGTCTCGGCCTGCGAGGTCGCGAGTGGGAGCCACAGATATTTCTACAGGGAAGCGAAGCACCTAAAGGGTTCTGCAAGGCTACCCTCATGCAGACTTCTTCTCACAAGCCTCTTTCCCCCATGAGTATTTCTTTGCTGTGTTCCCTCAGGTGCAGGAAAAAAGGGATCTTGAGACCCCAGTCCCAGGCCAAATTCAATAATAAACAGCAGCATGCAGACTGTGTAAGTCTAAGAACCAGCTTCTGCACAGTCATAGAAAACACTTCATGCACTGACTGAAAAGCTGGACAAAAGAGCATTGTGAGCCGATGCAAAATTAGTGCCTGGCCTTGTGCATTTGGCTAACATATCTCCAAGAGCTTTCTCTTTCGGAGAGAAAGAGTAAGGTCAACACAGTGCTATTGTTTTGGAGATTGTTACTTTTCAGATCCTGAAAGTCAGATCATCTCCATGGTGATACTGTCTGGGAGACAAGCATGCAGCAAAATCCTAATTAATTATTTATAAACAACCCAACTCTACTGTCTGGTAGGTTGGCAAACTATCTAATGATCAGGCAAGTTGCTCTAAGCAGTAAACGGTGCCATCCGCACCCAATAAGACCCTGCTGGTTTAAACCTCAGGGCTTCTGCACATTTCTCTTTTCCATTGCATGTTTGTTCATGTCATTACATGGATGTTATCAAAGACAAAACGTTGTTGTTCAAAAGCCAGCAGCTGCAACAACAAGCACATAAAGGGTGAGGACCCAGGTGCCACGATGCACCTTTTGAGTTCAGTTGCTCTGAAGAGGCAAAGGTGTCTTTCACAACTGCCTCCTTCCACGTGGCAAAAGCATATAGCAAACATCAGCAGCTCCCTGCTTCCTCCCCCTCTTCCCAATGGATCACCTAAAAAAGATTTTATTTCTGAAAACTGAAGCCGATTTACTGCTACTGTATCACGACCTGTAGAGAAACTCACTCTTGCACCAAGACAATAGACGCCTCGAGTCTATGTGATAAGTGTTAAATCAAAATTTTATTTACATGAGCTGAGGCACAATGTGCCACTGCCGGTAGCGAGAGCCAGGATACTTTTATCTCTATTTTAATCCTCCTTTTCCAACTCTGCTGGATGTAGTGGCTGTTATCGTATCACAAATGGTGATTCAGCAAGTGAAGAGGAATTTATTAATCATAAACAACAGACAAGGGCAATATACCTTATTTCTAGTTCCACTTTTATTCACAAAGAAAACTGCCTGTGGAACTAAGTTTTAATGAGCAGTGGAAAGTACCAGATTAACACATTTATGCTGTACATATACAAAGTGGGTGCCAGGAGGAACATGCACAACACCTTTCCTCCACTTCTTTCCTCACCCCCGCATACAGTGCCTGTTAACAAAACTTGTGTGCACATTTCCTGAGTAACTACCGCCTGACTGGAAAATTTATATCCCGTCATTGTTTGGTACCTGCTATCCTCAGCTATATATATGAAGCCTGGCATATTTACCCCGTGCATCCTCTGACAAATTTACCTGGCAGACCTTTTTTCTTTTAATGCAGAGAAGCTTGGCCTTGATTCACCGTTACTTCCAAATGGATCTGGCAGCTCCGTAGTAATCATTTCAGGACTGATTTACCCTTAGGAGTAGGATTGATTTACCCTTAGGAGTAAAAAAACCCATTCACCTGGTTTAGCAGAGATCTTCTCTCCAATAGCGTTTAAAAACGTAGGTTAGCAACATGGCTATTGATTTTTCATTTTGAGGCAGTGATTCTTCAAAATAGGGAGAAGAAGGGAGGGCTGCAGATTTCAAAAAGGAAGTCCAGCCCTTTCTTTCTAGATTGTCAGTGGTTTCAGCCCAGATCAATCTAGCTAGCATTTGATAACTCTTGAATTTTATAGTTTTCCCAAAGGACAAGAATGTACCCCCTCAAACCAACACTTCTATTGATATCTGTCAGAACTCTATTGAAAAACACCTTTCTCTTCCCAAAATAAAATTTTTTAATATGGCATTAATGAAGTCCCACGTTGCAGAAATGTTCAGGTTTAGAAGAAAGATCTTGCACATAAATCACTACTCTCAGTAATAACAAAGTGGTTCTCATGGTGCTAAATCAAGTTCCCTCCTCTCACCCCTGCCAGCTGTCCCAAAGGCATGCTACTGCAAATCTGCATCCACTTCAATCTTGCATGATCCACGCTGAAACAAATTTGCCCTGGTAGCAGCAACGGTTACAAAGGATCTGCTGAAAAGTAGAGATCTCACACAACAGGGTTATTAGAGATGTTTGTGGTCATGGGCTAACAGGACTAGAAGCCAAGAGAGGCATCCTGGAAGAGGCACTGTAACATGCAAAGTTTATCTTCCCAGTGAAAAGATTGAGCGTACTTACTTTTTTCCTAATTCACTTCTAAATGAGGTGGAAGGAAACCTGGAACTATTGGCCAGATCTGTCTGACTATCCAAAGATGCAATATCTAGCACTTTGAAATGTTCATAACCTAGTCTGCAAAAACACAGACTTATGATCTAACTCTGAAGAAGGACTAAAGAAGAGAGAAAAAAAAATGGCCAAGTTGAAGTTTTGGGGTTGTCATGCACAGATTCATGGAACACCATCTACTTTCCAAAGTCTAATAACTCACAAATATCCCATCCAACTACCTTCAAGCTTTCAAGGAAAGTTCATGTCTTGGCACATTAGAAATTATATCTGGAAAGAAACTAGGGTAGGGGATTTCCCTGAGGCAATGGAGATTCATAATTGTAACTAAAAGAAAAAAATGCTTTACAGCCTCAACTGTGGATCACTCCTCCTTAATCGATGTTAACCAGCACAGAATGCCACATTCACTGAAAAGATGAAAACTGCATTTCTAGTTAACTTCTGGTGAAGTTGCCAAGCAGATGTTTATTTTTGGCTTCCACATCTACTAAAGCCAAATGCTATATTGAATTGGGATTTCATAAAGTCAGATTGCTTTTCTTCCAGGTTACAATTTCGTTGGAACAAAAAAAAAAAAAAAAAAAGACTTCACTTATAAGGTGGAAAAAAACTGGTAGCATCCGTTTCTATCATGTCTGTTTATATGATAGTTTAAATAAGGTTAGAATTGTGCAATCATTATTGATCAACTTCCAAATGCAGCACAACTCCATCCAGCACATGTGCAAAAGAGGAAAAGTCACTGGAAGTGAATCATGTGTCAGCCTTTTAACTTCTGCAAGTCTGTGTGCCAACTGTTTAGCACTAATTAAATTACTGGGAAGTCAGGTTAAAGAGGAGTGAAGGAATTCACAAGCCCCAAGTTTACTGTTCTCAGTGTTATATAGGTATTACAGATTCCCCCTCCAAAAACTGGAAGATAGATTTCACATTAATCTGAGGCTTGATCTCACAACTACGATAGCTGCTGATGTAATGAAAAATCCTAACTTGGGGCAGCAGAGAGGGACTTTAATTTAATGTTGTTTTTTTTTTCATTGTGAACAAGCAGTGAACCACACTGAAGTAATCCCCCGAAGCAGGAGTGCACACTGTTCAAGGCACTGATTTCGGGATGAAATGCAAAACCAAGATTCTGGCTACTTTCTTAGAAAAAGCCCTTTATGACTTTCTTAAGAATCCTGGATCCAGTTCCAGTTTGAAAATAACAGTCTCCTGCAATTCCTCCCAATAATTTAAAATGGAAATGGGGTTATTCACACCCTCTAAGCGACCATTGCAAACTACTGCAATGTGCTGCTAAATAACTGCTAAATAATGGTAACCTCACCAGTTACCAGAGTCTCTAAAGTGATTTTGCATATGTTTAGGTGAAAGGTGCTATATCAATGCAAGACTGTAATTCACATTAAACAAAGGAGGGGGTTGGACACTGTTTAAAGTCTTTCTTACAGCTAGTTTTTTCCAACAAGCCACCTGACAGCATGTTTTCATTAGTAAGTCCTACTTAAGGAAGTTGTGGGTAAATAAATGTAACTTAGCTTATTCTCTCTTTCATTAGAGTTTTTTTATGAGTTCAGAGAAGCCTCAGAACTGCTGAGAGCTTTTTACATCTTTACAATGTCCCTTCTGTCACAAGTGGTAAGTCATCTGGTCTTGTATGGACATTTTAATTTTGCTCTTCTGGTTCTGCAGTCCTTCAAAGCAGGTTAAGAGTTAATTCGACTGAGAAAGAATTATTTTGCTGTGAGAGGTACAGCAGAACATGGAAGACTTGGGAAGATTCTTTCTTCTTTTCAAAGAATTTTCATACTTTGGGGCACAACAATGGTAATTCAAATCTAGTACCGTGCTGCTCGACCACCTCAAATTCCTAGTAACTCGGTGAGATTTTTTAAGTCTGCAAAGATTTTAAAGTCGAGTTTAGAGTTCAGGCTTTTGGATTAACATTCATGAGTTGGCATTCATTATGCAAGGACAGTGGACCACAGAGACCACATGACAGAATATACATAGGTGTATGTAAATGGGATCGTCAGAGGGGTTAATGACAAAGGACTAGCAACTCAGAAGCAACTACAACCAGTATAATTCTCTAAATTAGTCTCAAATGGATCAAAAGATAAACACCACTTCCTGATGGGAATCCAGTGAACCATAGTCCCACATCCTATCTGGAAAAGTACTTCTGAAAACAAAAAGATTGGCAACTATGTGTATTAAGCCTCACCCAGGTTATTTTGCTCCAGGGCTTGCAGATGACTTTGTAATATTAAATTTGTTTTTGTAAAAGCACTACTCCAGTATTACATTGTCCAGCATGGATGTTACCTATTTAATGTTCCATTTTTGGAAGGGACCATCCTAGAATTTATGACAGAATATAGTGGAATTGCTACAGAGGGAAGAAAAGGACTTTGCTAATATTTCTTCCCCTTCCTTCTCTGATTTCTAAGAAATATTTTTACTCCTGAAGGTAAAGGAACCTCCTGTTGTTCCTTTCTATTTATCGAAAGTAAATTACCAGGGCCACCCCAAAGGCTCAGTGGAGAGAGTAATATAGAAACAGGAACGCTCTGGCTCCCTACGGCCAGTTGGGCTTGGAATAGAGAGTGCTGTGACAGGGTGAAGAATGAATTATGCTTTCCTACAATTAAGTGGCTGGCTATCAAGCAATTTTGCAGCCTTAAAAGCATAATTCTTGCTTTTCCTGCTACAAGAGAAGCTCACGGATACAGGCTGTTGTTGCAAGTAGTTACAGGGAGAGGTAACTTTGGAGGGGAAAAAGGGCAAACCAAAATTTTTTTTCTAGATGAAAAAGCTTTTGGCAAAGGACTCCCCCAGACTGTGATCTCCAGGACTGCTGCCCCCTTCTTCAGCCTGCACAAACACCTTTTTTGGCATGTGCTTTGGCCAGGGTCAGTCGAACGGGGGGGGGGGGGGGGGGGGGGGGGGGTTAGCACTCAGACTTCTGGGCTCCCTTTGCCAAAAGCTAAGATGTTAGGTAGTGCTACAGCAGCGACGCAGGCTTCCCACTTCACCCTGCCAGTGACCTTCGCGCAGACTTGGATATACCACCTTCCTCAGGGTGAGGAGCAATTCCCTCTCACACTGCTCAGTCCAGAAATTCATCTCAGCAAATACCACAAATCATGTCACGCCGAGGAGAACTATTAAAGCGGTGCTGTGCAATGTGAATTGCTGTCCGCAAGGGACTGGAGCGAGAGACTGCCTAACCCATTTTGTTTAACTTTTACTTAAACAACCCTGAAAGGGGAAGCTGCGTTGCTACTCTGGAAATTACAGCTTTCATCTCATTTGAGCCACACATTCCTCCGCTAAACTGCAGAAATAATTTAAGCACAGACTCCTAAATAAGACTGTTTTCAACATTTCCTACATTTCCTGGAAACATATTGCCTCTGATGTCCTGAATTAAAAGGAGACTTACTAATTTAGCCAGGTTAAAGTTCTTTTAGTAACCCCAGTAAACTCTGATGTCAAGCTAAGCACGTGGATTTCACTCATCGTGCATTTTCACATTCCTCAAAACAACAACACGCCACACCACTGTAACGCTGATCAACTCCAACTCCATCCTGCCATTGCGTTTGTACATACTGCATTCATCGCTCCCTTGCACCGCGTTGCCCAGGGCAGGAATCAATAGAAGCACACAAGCGCCTTGCTGCGAATAGAGCGAGCTTAGTTTCCCCTTAATGACGATTGCTTTCTGAAGCCTGCTTTAACGTGCATGTTGCAGCTTAGAGGTGCCAACATTTACTGGGTTGTTTAAGCACCGTTTAGAGTTTTGCTGGGCAGATAAGAAGAATAACTTGGGTGTACAGTGAAACAAAGATACAGCTGTTTGTGCCAAACATTCAGTTCATGGCAATACTTCATAGGAATTCCTCTCTATAACAACTGAACTGTCATATCCTACAACTACATCCCAGGCAACCTCCCAGCTGAGCTCACTAAGGCTGCTGTCTGATGTGCTCTACGTACAAAAACCCAGAACTACCCAGATGTTCTCTATGTAAAACATTTGGGTTGAAACACGCAGCACTTCTTTCCAAAAAGCCATTACATTTGTTTAATGGACTCACACAGTTCAACTAAAATATCCTGGAGCAGACATTTGACTGCAACTCTACTCTACAAGCCCCATCTGCAAAAGGAAAAAAGAAAGAAAAAGTAAATGAGAATGCTTTACATGATTTATGCTGTCTTTATGATCAACCGGTTCATAAAATACAAGCTCTGCTCTACAGACAATAACACAAATTGCTTTCAAGTGTATTGTTTAGTCCTTGCTTGTGTTAACCAAATATTTCAATTGAGACAAAGGGCCAAATTCTACTCTTCAGTTTACAACAGTGTTAATGTAACTGTGAGCAGCATTTTACCCACGGACACATCACAAGGGATGTGATTTTTTTTGCTTTACACTCCAAGTGAGTGAATAATGATATCCAATAATGATAACCAGTTACAGTCATGGCTACAGAGTTTTCTTTTCATCTGAGAAAGGCTGGAAGGAGGTTAAAGTACAGAATGAAATTCTTTTCCCTGACGAAATCCTCTCTAGTAATACGCAATCTACAATGAAGCATTTCATAGGTCCCATTAGAACACATTTTCATAATGAAATGCCAGACAGGATGAACTGAGAGAACACATTTGTTTCACAGAAACAGAGAGATGGAGAGCAAATCCTCATAGTGTACACAGAATAAACCCGCTGTTGAAAAAGAGGGCTAGTCCATGGCCTCGATGTAAATATACCGCACAGTCTAGCTGGAGGCCCTTGTTCTTTCCAAGTCCTAAGGACTTGAAGTGGCATGGAATGGTGACCAAACGGGAGAGATATATAACAGCCTGGAGGAAAAGGTGGCACCATCACTTCTGACACATCCCTAGAGTATGAAAGAGGATGTTACTTTAGCAGTTACCTTCCTGAGAGAGAGATGGTTACACACATTAACACAAGACTAGACTCAGTGAAGCACTGAAGCTGTGGTAGCTCAGCCACAGAAGCTCTGGAAACCTCAGGGAAACCACTTACCCCCTCGGTGCTCAAACTGCAGCTATAACAACAGAATCCTACAGGAGACAAAGCTTAAACCCACAGAAGAGTGTTGCTCTATTTCACCTTATTTCAACACTCCAAAGAAAACATTACCAGGAAAGGATATCCGTGCTTGCCAGAACTGCTCCCACCGTTCAGCTCCTGCTCACCCCGGGCTGGCCTAGGCTGCAACTTTTTCAGCTGACTAGCAGACCCAGCTAAGCTGATGCGACATTTAAGTATAGATATTACCTCATTTCCTCTTTGGAAAAATGGAGAGAATAATTCTACATACTGATCAGAAGAACTGTAAGGCTATGAGAGGTGCTCCGATAGTAGGGTGATGAATGACACATAAAGGCCTATAAATAAATAAAATGAGGGAAAGTTGAACTGCACGAAAGGAAGAGGCAGCTTAGCGTAAAGGACACTGTATGACTCATGTATAGGCTTGGTTAAAAATTTATCTTCCTGAGTGGATGATGTGGATAATGTGGATGTCTCTCAGTTGTACCCTTATGTAGGTCACCCAAGCCCATGCCAAATCTATTCGTGGCATGAGAACCAAGTGAATTATAAAAATATATACAGACTCTAACTAAGCCACCCCCAAATCTAGCTAATCCTAACTATCACATTACAGTTGTCAAGTACGGATATAGGTCCAAATGTCCTGCTTACTACTGTATCTTAAATACCCTTGTGCTCAAGCAGTAGTATTGCCTTCCAGCAGGTATTTCACAGGCATTTTTGTCTTATACTAATTTGAAGCTATTTCATGCTCTAGGCTTAGAGGGTTAGAGCATGCAGGGTTAGAGCATTCAACAACCAGGAAGGTTTCACTCTTCTGTGTTCTCCTACCAGACAACGTTTTCCTGTGCCAAAACGTTTCAGCAGGAACAATGACCTGTAGCACAGCCCCTCTGAAATCACTGCTAAGAATGACTTTGTTTCAAGTTTATGAAATCTTCAGGTGCTCTAGCTTCCAGGACTACCAGATAGGCTAACAGGCATTCATTCCTTGCAACAGACACAAACTCCATTCTAGAAGTTACTAGATTGGATTTATGCAGAATGCAATGGCAAAAATAAACAAATAAATGAAAACTCCAAAAATATGCCATAGGAGTTGTTTTTTAACAAACGCTTAGCAAACTTTCTCCATGAAACTTGTGTGCAAAAGGCTTAATCTTTTTGTATCAGTGACAACAAAACACTGCGTTTAACAGAAAGGAACGTTTGCTTAGGACCACACAGATCAAATAGATATTTTCATCCAATCCTCGTTGCTACCTTTTGTGATCAGCATCATAAAAATACTCATACTCACTTTTTAAATAACACTTGTATCTCAAGTAAAGGGAGATATCATTTATCATCAGGGGTTTTGTGGAGATTAGAAATTGTAACAGAGATTAAATCGCTTTTTTGTGCGTGGGAAACGTGATATGGAGGCTTTGTGATTTCCATTTACAGCAGGACTCAAATCTTTCTGATCTATCCATGAATGGCTAAATTTAGTCTCCAAACTTGGAACAATATCTTTTCACAGGAACAATGAAATCCTTTTCTTTTCTTTCTTTCTTTTTTTTTTTTAAGTCTAATATGCCTTAACTACTGTCCCTATTCCAAGGCACTAGTGCTTATACCCAAATATGCTGACTCAGCTCTCTATCACAGCAAGACATTAGCATAATTGCAAGTCCCTCAAGCAGCCAGACCTCAGAGCAAAGACATTTGGCTCCTCCAGTGTCTCTGCTTAAGTTGTCCCACATGCCAGCAGCAGGGCCAGAGTAGCTATGGGCCTCTGGGCTTAACACAATATCTAGGGCTCACCACAGGCAGATGTCCCTGAAGAAGGCAAGGCAATAGGGAGGGAGCTGCCTTTCCGGCGTTAATGCTGTGTTAGAGACAGCTCCACGCGGCATGCAAGACCTCTCCCCTTGCTCCCACAGCATCCCAAACTGCCCTTGGCCCACTCTGAAACAGTGTAGTGGGAACAAGGAGGGTTGTTAAGTGACCCATACAGAGTTGAGTGGAGTTGCGGAAAAATATCTGGGCTGAGCAGGAAGATGAAGTGAGTAGCATTGTGAAGAGGAGAGTTTTCTATTATAGATGGGGCTGAGGTGAGGTGGGAAAGGTAGCGAGCTAGAAGTGAAGCCTGAAGAATCACCCAGAAATTAATAGTTGTGTTGGTCGAATATTAACTTGAACACCCTCAACTGTCTTCTTAACAAAGTTTTCGGTCTGGTTAGTAGAGGTCACTGGAATAAGATTCTGCAGCCAAGAAATAAATCATAAACCACTAAATAACCTCCACTTCGTTTGTGATTTTGCCTTCGCCTACAACTGGCCAGGACTCTTCTGAACATTCCAGTCACGTCAAGCCCTTTTCCCATAGCTGCTTCACTGTTTTGGGTTTTTTTGTTTAATATCTATAAGAAACTAGGCATTACCGTATTTTATTATTCTCCTCCATGTGTAAGAACAGAGCCTGAAAAAAATCACACTTGAGCAAGATCCAGGACTTGTATCCACTTGTGGGCCAGTGACAGTTTTAAGGGCTGACATCTTGTAAGCCATCAAAGCTAGTAGCAAATGCAATCTGCCTTTGGAGAGTTAGGAGACTCTTAAGTATTGCATTAGTTTAAAACAATGAATTAAGGTGATTAGTTCAGGATGATCGAGATCCATGGTGATTAGTTTAAAATATGAAAAACACTGAGCTAAAATGAGACCATTAAACAGTGTATCAGCAATAGACAGCTAGAGTCTGGCACCCTCCACCCATCCCCCATTGTAGCATGTAGTACAGGTTACAGGAGGGCCTCTACATCTATCCAACATCTGGCATTTTTGGTGTGGGTCCAGACTGTTTGATCAGGATGGCCAGACACCACAGCCTCATGCAATATCTCACCCAGCCCCCTAGTGTTCAAAGGTCTGGGCTCCTCTAATTTATACAATGTACCATGTTGTCTGAGAAGACATGGTGATAAATATATTCTGTTTAAAAGCAGATACTTCTCAAATCATAACTTGCAGATGCTCAAAGTCTTTCATGTGGGTAAGACAAATGAGAGCCATAGAGACTGATTTTGTAGCCAGGGAGTACAGGAAGCAACAGCAGGAGAACACCATTGAAAGCCTGGATACACTTATGGCTTTAATGAATTGGTCATCAAATGTAACAGCACACATATGCAGTTTTTACCTTGCTTTGTAGTTCACTCCTCAGCCCCTGCCCTCCCTCCCCCCCGCCCAGCTATTTGTCATATATCTACCAAAGTGGAAATTATTTTGAGTTTAGTTTATTAAATGGACACACATGGTACTCACATCTGTTAGAAGACACTTGAGAGAAACACTGACAAATATCATTTACATATTTAGTAACAGACCTTTTCATCTGAGATACATTTTCCCCGAAATACCAACTATTCCAAGCACATTGACCCATCGGATGTAATAAAAATAATATTTTCTATAAAGTATCAGGTGCACGCCTGGGCACTTTAGGGACAAATCCTGACTTATGAAGGAGGCAAGCAAGAGACAACATCAATGCTCTGTGTAGGTCAGAGACTACCACACTATAATATGCACATCCCTGCTGGCACGCAAACCATCAAAACTGTATGTCAGAGCTGGGCACTGGCAGCAGCTACTGGACACATCAGGAGCTGTGGATGCTCCAGCCGCTCTGCGCAGACAAGGAGTTGGCAGCGGCTACCGCCACTTCTTGCTGCCACCCCACATCTGGAGGCACACCTGCACTTCTAGCTCAGAAGCATCAGCTAGGGCCAAGGCAGAAAACATGGTTTTGGTCCCATTTTACATAGGTAGAGCGTGCAAGAGGACAGCAAGGAAAACAATGATGTCCTCGCATGAGGAACCTGCTTGTACAGTAGGAGGGGATGCTATGGCGCAAGCCTCCTGGTCTGGGAAGACGGATGGTACGTAAGTGTGGTCCAGGAGGCTGGGGACTGAGGCTCCTGTTGCTGCCACCAGCCAGGGAGGTGCCCGCATCAAGGCAAAGTCAGCACTCAGGCAGACTGTGTGGGTGAATCCCTGGTATATAGCATTGGAAATGTGCCCCTTATGCTCTAAATTTTAATTATCACACCTTTACTCATGTTGACCTGCCTGTGTTCAAGACTGATATACCTGGGACTGTTTAACCCACCTACAGCATTCCTCCTCGGCTCTGCTGCGGCCACCACATGCCTCTTCCCAATTCTTCAATCCAGCAAAAACTCTCCAGTTATTTATTTACCAGACAAAACACAGACTAACTGCGATTACAGTTTTATAAAGGATAAACAATTGCTAGCAAGAACTGCACATTCCAAATGGTTTTATTCAATATGTATGACCCCGAACTACAATATATACAATAATTGTCTCCACATGTCAAATCCACAATGTGGTTCTTAAAAAAAATAATAATAATTTTTAAAACACATGCCACCAAAAACGCAATATATTTTATCTATATCTAATGAAAGACATTGTACAAGCAATTTCCATTCTGTTGAGTTCTCTCACATATGGTGCTTAGAAACCATTTGTAAAAATGCTTAGGCATTTTACAGTGTTTTAAGCTGAGGACTGCATTATAAACATTGGCTCAAATTCCGTTACAAACTTCAAATGTAGTAGGATCACAGCGGCTACATACCAGGCCCAAATTTGCTCCATTAATTAATCTAACTTCCCTACATTAAGTAGTACCCCTTCACAAAGGGATACACCGAGACACAGGAAAGTTAATTGACCTGCTGCAAATTGTTCAATCTAATGAAAAAAGCAGCAATAGGCCCTCAAAACCTTCCAATTCGTCCACCCATATAGGACTCCAACATCTTTGAAGGAATATTACCTGACGTCCACTCAAGGCTGAGGAAGAACATGCTGTTCTTTAATTTGGTAAAAGATTTGACAAGCTCATATATTTGATGACCCCTTACTGGCTAGTCATTAATTCAGACTTTTATACCACTGAACTATATTCCTCTGAATCAAACTGCTTCTCTAATGGGACTTTTCAGCGCAGAATACAATTATTTTGGACTAATGTCTTTCACCTAATACCCTGCTGTAATCAGTAATTTCTGCTGAAGTTCCTTCCTTGAAGTTCAATTCTTCTTTGACATTTCAGTTATACAAGCATGCATGTGAACACTGAACGTAGTAATTTTTTACAACCTGACAGTAACTCCTACCGTAGTAAGCCTACAGTATTCATTACAAATCACGTGAGAGTAAATCTGGTGTTTTTCTTTTACCTTTCTTTTTAATTCAGAGTCTCAGAATACAGCTAATAACTAGGGATGGAACAAATAACAAATTAACAACAAACCTATATGCAAGCCCCTATCCTCTTTCCAATTTCCATTCATTCCAGATCTGGAATTTCCATGCTTTGGTACAAATTGTACAGAAGACAACCAAAGTTTCAGGAACGTTTCTTTACCAGCATTGTGAAAACGTGTCCAGATTTAGCCACATTATGCGTCTCTAAAAGAACAGTTTGCACATCTCCAGGAAAAAAAAAAAAAAAAACAGTTAGGTTTTGCCACATACGTTTTGCAAGAACCCCCTTCCACTGAGGGATCTCTGGCCACATATAGCTGTTAGGTGGCTGGAGAGGTGCGTGCGGGACCCATTGCAGCCTGCACGGATTCTGCGCTGCAAAGCGGTGCACGAAGCAACACCTTCCGTGCGGGTCACAGCACTGGCACGCAGAACAAAGGCAGAGGCACCAGCACAAGCGCGGTGCAAAGAGGTCAGGAACGAAGAGCGACGCTGCATGTCATACAGGGACGAAAGCTCCAGGCAAAGAGAGAGAGCAGATTGTGAAAAGGAAGAGAGACTGAGCTCTGCCGCTCAGCTGTCATCTGTCAGACTCTGATGTTACATACTCTACATGTCTGGAAAATCAGGTGTTAGGTTGCGCACTCAAAACTAGCAGATACCTCTGACGATTTTGGCTTTAATCTACAAATTTTTCTTCCTCATGTATAAAATGGGGGTAGTGATACAAGCCATTATTACTATTATTCACGTGTATTATCACAGCTGTAGAAGTCACATTCACGAATCAAGATCCTGCTGTGCGAAGCACTGTGCAAGCACTTCACATCACAGCAGTGCTGAGTAGATACTTCCACCATGTCTGCAATAAAGGAAGACAGTTTAATGAAAACAGCAAAGAAAATCTCCAAAGAATAAACAGTTCTGTGCCCGATTTGGACACGATTCTGCAAAAGATGCATACTGAATGACCAAGATAGAAATCAACACGAAGTAGTGGCCCACGTGCTAAAGGAAGCAGAAGTTATGAGGAAAAAAATGGAAGTAGATCACGTCATTAAAATCATATGATAATTCACATGTGCAAGAGGGAAGAGAGGGATACTGACATTTTCTATGTGTGGAATGTTTGACTTTGCAACATGAACACGCTTCTAACATAACTTTTTTTATTCACTGGGATAGTCCAGGTCTTGAAGGCTGCCAGAACACTTCCAGTTCCTCATATGGGAGATACACTGAGAAAAAAAAAAAAGGAGAACGTGTGTCCAGGCGATCAGTAATGAGCCACTGAATCACAGCGTACGGCCGGCTAACCAGGCTTGAGGTTCCTGGCCAAAGCGCTTGAAAGCAGCAGACAGCCACCTTCCTCCTTATGGCAGCAGCAAAGTAACAAGAGAATTGGGACAAACGTCCTGCCCGGCTTTCACTGTCCCCGGTGACCCGCGAGCACATTTTTATCTCGTCATTTGGAATTTTTAAAAACCACACTGCAAACAAACAGATGGTTGCGTGGCAAAAAAGGCGTTAATTCCTGACGTGACAGAGCTGTGACTGTTGTAATTCATGTTTTGGTTTTGCCATAACACAGAGAAATACAATCAGCAAAGCAAAGTCTTCCTTCAATATATAATGTTTCTGTTTCAGAGTTTCAAAAACCCTGTGTGGATTTCCCAAATCATCACAAAGCAGAGTTATTTCAAAGCGAAGATTTTCACTTGAATTGCACATGAAAATAGTTCTGTTGATCTAAGGCTTTTTTTTTTTTTCTCCTCTAAAATATTAATTTAGAAACCAATTTAATCTGGCAATAACCTTCTACCTGCATTTCTATCCAAACAAGACAAATAACATGCACCACTAATTGTAATGCGCCCGCACAAATACGCACATGCCTGTTTTTCATATTGGGCTGTAGCTTGGCATCAATTCCCAAAATAATTAACTTGCTAGACGAATGGCTAGAGAAGAATAGTGCTTCCTCCACCTGCTGGTGAGGAGGAAGAAAAGACGTCTTGGCTCCGAGGAAGAGAGAGGGACGTAACGCGGGGAGCAGAGGCCCCCACAGCTACTCCCTATCGCCTCCCAAGTGCAATCTCAGGAAAGAAAGGGAGAAAAGCTCCTTGCTTTCGCAGAGCGGAAAAATCTGTCCTGTGGACAGATGGTAATTGAAAGGAAAAGCAGGTAACGCTGGCTGTTTCGTGAAAGGTTATAAAGAACGACAGGCAATGCTAGCAAGCTCCACATCCAACGCTGGAAAGTAGAAGGAACGACTCCCGAACAGGCCGGGGTATTAAACTACTGAGCTCAGCTCTGCTGCAAGTGCTGCAGGCAGCACAACAGGCTTGCTTTCACCTGGTGTCTTCCCCATTTTATGGAGCGACATACTGCTTTGCTAAGATTAACAAGAATGTACCCATGCAATACTAAGCATTGCCTTCTATACAGTTTCGGAACAGAAAAAGACAGATAAAAAGACTGGAAATGCCTATCTGTAATTTAGAGTTGCACTGCAAAGAGTATTTACTCTAACGGGACCATCTGCTCACAACAGAATCGAGCAGCATCTACCTTCTTTGTGTACTTGGATGCGAATGGCAAGAGACGGTCGATACCCAGCAAATCCTCAATATCCAGCAGATCTTACGCTGACATAAGTGTAACTGAATTTCTTGGCTAACAAATACTGAACGCATAACATGAACCAAAGTTCAGTTCTTTGGTTTAACATGTGCAAGGTGACAAGCAGAGAAAACAAATGTCAACATGAGTGCTACTTCATAAGCTTGCAATATCATCTCCTCATCCTTACACTTACTAACAGGTGCATTCATTTCAAGTATCATAAGTTACCCAGTATATACTGAGCCAGTACTAATGAAGGAAATCTTGCTGGCAAAATTGGGCACCTCATACGTCATGCGGTGAGCATTATTTTAACTGCTTCGTGCAGCACGTAAAACTGTCTGCGGTCACTGTGGTAACTAACACACAAATTCACATACGTTGTTTCCAAAAACAAACTACAATCTACCCTAGACCTTTATTGCAGGAAACTTTACGATCACATTTCAGTGAGATAAAAGGAAAATTAAGGAAACTGTAACAGTTGGAATAAACATACCCTGTTGAAAAGTGCCAAATATTACTTCCATTCAAGTCAACAGGGATCTTGCTATTGATTTTGAATGGCACAAGACTAAAGCATATATGAACCACCTTGGATTGAACTGTCTTCTCACCCTTTTATTTCATTAACTCAAAATTTGCCCACTTCTGTTTCACGCTTGAGCTGTTTATTGTACCCACACAGATGGCAGCAAATCCAAAGTTCACGTTTCATACTAAAAGCCTGGCTAACCATGCAAATATCTTTACAAAACACTGTGCAGCTAAAGAGATTGTTAGTGAACAAAACACGGAAAGGCCAAATATGAGAATAACTTGGACAGGGCTGACTACTGGGAACACAGTGTTGCTTCCAAGGTCCAGGTTTGCAATCTGTTACTATACAGCTTCAAATATCTGCTTACCGCTGAGTAAAGAAAGAGATGATTAGCTAAACCAGTAGCAGAACGAGAAGCAAACAGACTAGACTAGAGTGACCTTGGGACTCCTGTTACCTAGCTTCTGGTTTTAGGCAATTTGCATTGGAAGTCACGGTGGGACTGGTGCCTGCCACACTGCTCTCTCTGTGCATCCCCTGCTGGACACACCGCAGCATCTAGGCAAACTTCTTCACACTGTAAATGCTGGTGACTAAGAACAGAGGAGAAGAAAGGGAAGGGAAGGACAAAACCTGAAGGAGAACTCTGTCCCTCTCTGACCAATCGTCCTGTCAGTGCTCTCTGCTCATTGACGGAAAGCAATTTTCAGGGGAGGAATTAATGCTCACTGTAACAGTCAGACAAGGAAACTGTCAGAAAACAAGAAATGTTTTCTATTCGCTTAGGTCTGGCTGGATTCCTGACAACTAGCTTTTATTCTGTAAACAGACAAAATGTGGATATTTTACAAACACTCACAGATGTGGAAGTTCAAACAGAAACATTTCCCCCGAATTTGACTGTAGACTAGTTAATAATCATGACGTGCCATACGCCAAGGGTTATATTACTACTATATAAAACTAACACCCCCATAAGGATATGTTTAGTTTCTACATACCAGTTGATAGAGTGGGTGTTACATTTTTATCGCACTTAAGATTCTGTGAGTATTTTGATTTTCACTCTCTCCATTTCCAAGATCATATTAGCCACATAAATTCTGCTCAGACCATATCATCTAAGTATCACTAGCTGCACAGCTTAAAGTGCTTGACAGTTAACAAAATACGGAAAGATCAGATACGTTGTTAGCTTAGAGTGGAGATAAGTCTACACTACATCCTTTCTTCTGAGAGAGCCCTTCCCAAAACCAAATCTGATTTAAAATACAGTTGATTTTTTTTTCAATTGATCAAATCTTTAAAAAAGGTATTTTCAATCTATGCGCTTATTTGCTAGATTGTGTAATCCACCTCAAAGTTATTACCTATAAAATGATACTTACTAAATAATACAGCCTAGGAGCTTTTGTGAGCCTGAAACTGTAAAACAGCCAAGACAGCAAACTTTAACAATCATACACTTGGAGTGAGCATGTGCAAAGATGTCCATCTCTGGTTTCTCTTTAGGCAGCCTCCACATGAGCTAATAAACTGAAAGCATACATGATATGACTCTACAACTTGGCTGAAACTCTCATTTTCACTGTCGACACAAAGATATTCAGTTGCAAAGTAAATATCCCTTATTAAACCCATTGCATCTCCAGTTTCTTTTTCTGTTTTACAGTTGCTTCTGCCTCTGGGTGCGTGTTGAGCTTGCAGACAACCGAAACAAAAAAATGATAAATGAAACAAAACCTGTAATGTCAGTAGGAAAATGCCTTGCTTTTATATGAAGTCTAGTGAAAAATCAATTAGTCTACTTCATTATCAAAGGCTGCGTGAAGAGCTCTTTAGAAAAGCATCTCTTTCTCTGGGCAGTCTTTAAAGCAATCCCTGCCTCTCATTCGCTTGTCCTCTGTGAATGGTTGCATATTTCAGTGAAGGAAAAATGACAATAACTCTGACTAATGTGTACATTTCTTCAATTGCATTTTTGTGCTCTGCTGGAGCACTGTACCAACGAGGAAACGCTGAGGCTGAGTTATTACAGGACAACCTCGGGGCTGCTTTTAGTCTTGAGCCAGCCGGCACAACTGAGCAGTGAGAGGGATCGTAAAAAGCAACGGGGCTGGGTTGCAGGCCCTGCAATTTTCTTAGGTGTCAGCAAAGTTCAGGTCGCAGAAGTATGACTGAATCACAGCGTTTTCAGTTTAAGGACCGACATTTAACATCCGGGCGGTGCTTTGTGAGCTGCTCGGGTTGGCTGGGGAATGCGACAGGTCTCACTAAAGCGTTAATTTCCAGTCGGGAAAGAACAACTATGCGCGGTGCGCCCAGGTGTAAAAATACAAACAATAAGCCACCTCCTTTTTCCATTCATAAAACATCATTTTTAAAAGCACTGATGTGTAACTACAATACCTTCTCTCTCCCCCCCCCCCCCCACAAATTTTTTTTGGCTCTCTGGGATTTGCACTCAAAACACTGGACCCAAACGAAGGCGCGTTTGGGTGCGAGGCGGAGCTGCTCCCGCAGGGGCCGCGGCTCCGAACCGGCACCGGCCCCGGGCCGGGCCCCAGGGCGGCTCTCGCCCGCCGCAGGCTCCGCGGCGGACCGGCTCGGGGATGTCTCCCCCACCCCCCGCCACGGGTCTCTCCCAGGATACCTCAAAATCGGCTTTATTGTGAAATAAATGTTTTAAAAAAAAAACAAAAAACCAACCAACACCACCACGAAGAGCAGCCGGCCAGCCCTCCTTACCACTCTGCCGGAAAACCTCTCGATGGCCCGCTTGACTTTGCCGTAGGTGCCTTTGCCCAGCGTCTCCTGCAGCTCGTAGCGGTGCTTCAGGTTGTGCTTGTGGTGATGCCGCTTCACCCCCTGCTGCTTCCTCGGCTCCGGGGCTGCTGCTGCCGCCGGCGCCGCCGCCTCCGGGCGCGGAGCCTCCGCGAGCGGCTCCTCCATGGCGGCGGCCGCCGCCCCGGAGCCGCCGGCGAGGCGGCGGGGCTGCGCGGGGCTGCTGCTGCTGCCGCTGCCGCGGGCGGCCGGCTCGGCGCCCTCCATGCCCCGCGGCGGCGGGCGCGGGTGTGAGCGCCGCGCCGGCCTCGCAGCCTCTGCCTCAGCCCCGCGCCGCCACCGCCAGGGCGGGCGGGGGGCGGCGCCCCGGCTCCCCGCCCCCGCCGCCCTCCCGCCCCGGCGGCCGCTCGCTCCGCGGGGAGCCGGCGGTGCCGCCGCGGCCGTTGGCGTCGCGGGACGCGGCCGTGCGGAGCGAGCAGCCGGAGGGGAGACCGGGGGGTGGGGGGAGCGGCGCTGGCGGCCGCGCCCCGGCGGCAACGGCCCGGCCGCGGCCTCCTTTGTGCTGCGGCGGCGGCGGGCGGCTGTGGAGATGGCGGCGGGCGGCGTTGCCCAACGGCCCCTCTGGCCCCGCCGTGGGGTGGGGGGGGCGCCTGGCCGCCCTGCCGCTCGCCTGGGCAACGGCCGCCCAGGTGGGGCCCGCAGAGGGGAGGCCCACGCGCGCGTGGGCCCGGCGGCGGTTGGCGGGTGGGCACCCCGCCACCCACGCACCCAGCCGCCCGAGGGAGACGGATGGGTGCGGGCGGGCGGGTGCGCTCGGCCTGGACAGAGGCCCAAAGAAAACACTACCCGGCTGAGATCTAGAATTTTATTTTATTTATTTTTATTTTTGGCCAGAAAACACTTAATTTTCCCCAGTAGCCGAACGGGCTAGGGTTTCCTGTGGGGTTTCCCTGTAATTAGACCTCCCAGGAAAACACGGGTGCACCCAGCCCCTGGCTGCCCTTGGCAGGGGCCAGGCTCTGTCATGGCGCTCCGGGAGGTTTTCCACCTGCGAGAAACCTCTCTAGGCCCAAGCCGTGCCGTGACTTTTACCTTCGCGCAACGCAGGGCCAGGATCTGGAGCTGACAGAGCCCTCACCTCCGCTTTCAGGAACCTTGAAATGCGAATGAGTGTCAATTTTACACTTCTCCTGGTTTCAAAGTAAGCTGGTTATTTCTCTTGCAAAGGCGTCTCGAAAACTTAAACCAATGTGGGCACATCAATTATCGCCAGGGTTAAAATGTATCAGATGTTTCCTTTAGAGAAGAAGCCCTCCCCAGCTCTGTGACCCTGGAAGATTGATGGTCCCTGTTTTAGCAGAAGGGGGAAATTTTTTTTTGTGGCGTGGAATCACTTCAGCGTTTCTCAACGGGTAGGTTGCTAGACAGATGCAAAGGCCTACATCTGAAAATCCTGACTCTATGTCTCCTTCTCCCGGACAGTCTTTAAGGTACAGGTTACAGCTGGTACAGGTACAGTCTGTTCTGCAGAGGGAACGTATAGACCTTCTGAAATCCCGAGTCCAGCTTTGCGGTTGCCGTTCAGGCCCAGAAGTTACTAACCCCATCCTTGCATCCTGCTGGGGTAATATGAATGCAAACGTCGCTCCGTGTGCTCAGCCTACTTGACTAGCTGGCTCAAGTAAAAGCTCCGGCTTGTCAGAGGCAGCTAACTCAGGGGTGTCAACACGATGGGGTGATACCCAGACACAGTGAGGTCTCTTGTTCAGCACCTCTAGCGTGCCAGGCTGGTGCGGGAGGCTAGACTTCCTCCGGGTTTCTTACTGAGATAGTGATCAGGAACATACTTTTCTGAGGTTATAGCCTTAGCCCCTCTAACTTGATAAACTTGCAAACGCAGGTTTCTATGTAATTAGTCTCTCTACCTTCATTTTAGCATCAGCAGAATTGCCTGACTAGCTCTAGGCAAAAGTCTGTCTAGTGCCTAGTGTCTAGTGTCCTGTTTCTGACAGAAGTGAGCACCGTGCTGGCCGTTTTGAGGAAGAAAAGGAAGAATCCTGTAGTGGTCAGAGGAGAAGTAATGCCTCCCACATTAGGTTCTTGATCTTTGGGAGCCAGATATTGGCTTCCGCCCTGAAGAATGAAATTTAACCTCTCTTCCACAGAGTGCATCACAAACTAGATATTCCAAAACAAAAAGGGTAGGGGAAACCTCACTCTGTTATTACACAAAAGGGAGAGCTGTGTCCTCCTATAACTCCGTCCTTTACTTTAATGATGGAAAGCATGGAGGTTCGGTGGTCTTCCCTTTGTAAGCAGTCAGACTACATCAGTAGCCCTCGGTCTTTATTTTTATTTTAATACTCCAAAGTGCTATTGCATTCCTGCCGGCTGACATAAAATAGAGCAGTGCCTAGGCTACCTGAACAAACAGGAGAGGTGGGTCTGGCACTGCCTCAGTTACCTTCTGTGCCCGCTCCCTGCACACCTCCGGTTTGAAACCCCCATCGGAGGAACTCCTCCAGCTGAGGGCAAGCCCCCACAAAAAGGCCGTGTGAAGGAAGAGAGGGCAGCACTGCACGTGGGGATTGCGCAGGGGTGGAACGGGGAAGGAGCAGCACTGAGAGGCCAAAGTGACCTGGGGGGAGGGACAGGCAACACAGAGAGCCAAAGAGGTGCCCTTATCTGTTGGGAGAAGTGAGAAGTTGCTCTGGCACGGGTTCACCTCAATGCAACCTCACTTAAATGGATTAGATCAGAGTTTCAATCTTGCTGAGTGCAAAGGTGGGGGCAATCTGTTAAGATGACATTAAAACTGCCTGGTTGTTTTGCATATGCCATGCCAACCCTAGTCCGGCCAGGAATTAGAGCAGTCTGGCTTCTGCTCTAACCTGTGCCAGTTGACTGGGGTTTGGACTGCAACAGCAGCTCAGGAATGGCTCGTCCTTCCAGAACGCAGCAGGGGGGAGCGTCCAGCTAGGTCCATTTCTGACTGTCCGGAAGCTCCCTTTAGGCTGGAATTCAGTATAGCCAAATCCAGCTCCTTTACACTTCTTTAATAGCCCGAAAGCAGTGATCCCCATGAAGAAAAAAAGTTTTCATTATGTTATAGTCATGAGCCTTATTAATATTCCCAGGAGACAATTCTCTTTTAACTAGCTGGAAGTATGCACCACCAGTTACATAAGGAAATATGTCATGAATCATCACTATATATTGCGGCTGGACAGATATAAAGCATAATACATTTCCAGAAGCTCCAAAATGAAAAATGCCATTTTTATAATGGCATAAGTATAGGCACTGTGTAGTATTAGAAATACTGTTTTTCCCTTTAAATTTGCACTCTCTTACAAGTGCGAAGGGCATTAAGCAAATCAAATATGTAAATTAAAGTGGGACACAAGAAACTTCACATACTCATTTGTAGTAGCAGTGACAACAGAAAATGGTGATAAATGTAGAAGTACGTATGATTAAAATGAAATATTTCCTTTTAATTCTTAACATTCTGTCAGCTTTGCAATCAGTATTATCCTTGTCACTGCCAGAATAATAGTAGCAGAGCAAATAGTAAATCGTGTCCTTCACAATATGTATAATACCAAGAAGTCAAAAAACACAGAGGAAAGCAGAAAGAATGTTAGAATGGGCACAGAATGGACATAGAAGGTCTCAAATATGCCCTTTTTTGAATTCTTTAGACAGTTTGCATCATCCTAGTTATTCATGTCATTGTAAAGAATGTAGTATTTTGTTATTTCTGAAACAAACGTTTGGTAAGAATTTCTGCTCTCTCAGTTTGTAGATACCACCAGGGAATTCTTCAGTTCTGACATTTATATTTTATGTAAATACCTTTCCTTGTTAACAAGAAGGAATTGTTCTCCCATTGAAACCAGTAGATTTCCACTAACCACCTTCAATGAAAATAGGATTAGGCTCTGATTTGCAAGACAGTATTGGAAGATATGTTGCACCAAATTTAAACGATATAGATGATGATGATAATAATAATAACAACAACAACAATAAAACCAAAGATGTAATAGGTTTACCTTCTGTAAGGCAATGTGAGTTGGAAAAGAATCTTAAAAGTTTGCAACGTGTTAGGAATTTAAATTTATCATAAAACTCAGTACATTTCTCAGATTAATTTTTCCCATGTCCTTTCAAAATTGTACAACTTATTTGGTATATGACATAGAAACACGGAGGATAAAAAACCCTGGCCTCCTAGCTTTCAGTCAAATGTTTAAGTCTTCTCAGAAAATCCACAACACGTGGAAGGATACGTAAGATTGACAGAGCTGATGTCATTTCCTTCCATGCATTTCAGCTGGAAGAATTGATCGCCACATTTCAAAGACATTTCCTACAAGTACTTATTTCAAAAACTGAGGCCGGATACTTTCAGAGCAACAATTTTGTGTATTGCAGCTCAGCTGGGTAAGGTGGTATCGTTTGTACATAAACAGATTCTTTGCTCATAAGCACACTTCAGTGTTTGTAAAGCATTAGAGACAATATTATTGCTATCATCCTTGCAAAGCTAGAACTGAGAGGCCTGTTGGAGAACTGGATTACGCTGTTGGGCTGTTCCCTGCAGCATCTGTAGAACATAAGAGAGAGGAAAGAGGAGGCAGCAGTATGAAAGGGATTCCTGGGCACAATGGGCATGTATTCTCTAAAGCTCTTAGGTTTCAGTCCTGCCTGTTGAACTCTAGTCCATACCCAGAGAAAGGCGTAGCCATAGTCTTGGAGGCATTGGAGCAGCTGCAGTACAGTTGCCTTGACTGCCTATGCTGGGTGCTCAGGCTGAGTGTAGGCATAAGCCTTTTGCTGGACCAGGCTAAAGTGCTCGGCACCGTTCAGTTTGCAAATCTAAAGATTACATAACTGCAAATATTTGGAGGATGTCGGCAGGCAAAACAAGAGGACATCCTTTCCACAGAACTTTCTCCTCTGTTTAAGTACATACTAATAGAGAGCTTTTTGGTAGGATGAAGTGAAAGCATGTTAATGCGTTCCACTCAGTGATAGGGATTATCCTTTAAAAAGAGAGGCGGCTGGCATCCATCTGTTTCCTGCAGTAGGTATCTGCATATTATCTACCCTGACAGATCACATCCCATCCTGGAACTTACATTCTTTATGGAAGCGATTTATAAAAATCACAAGAGTCATGCAAGTTCAGGATTATGATTGTAACACCGATTTTCTCTGTCATGATCCATAAAAAAAAACCTCTACCCTGACCAGAGCGGTTTTTGAGGTGTGTCTCAACCAGGCAATCTTGTTTGCATACTACTGATTTCATTTCACTACTAAAACAATACTTCAATCAAGTCATCAGCACCAAGGCGCAAGCCCAGATCCTGGATCTCCATCCAGGGTCCGAATTCAGAGGGCGTAACTTGCATCTAAATTAATGTCACTCCTCTTATCAGTTGATTGCCTCTAGGCGTCTTGCGATGTCAGTGCAACAGGAAACCCTTGACACAAGCACTTAAGTGGAGTTATGCCTTTTGAATCTCAGTCCTGGACCCATCACAGAGCTTTACAGGCAATGAGAAAATGGAGAAATTGCTGTAATGTCTGTTGGGAGTAGGAGAGGACTCTGAAATGTTTACACTGGGTTCTTCTTAAGGGTATATAATACAGTTTCAATTGGAGATGAGTCCTGTGGCCATGAAAAATCCTTAAAAATTCCATTTCTAAGCGTCAGGTGCTTGCTCCAATGAGCAAACGTGTTATCACGTGATGTGAGCATGTCATCATTTGTTCTTCTAATATTAGTTACTTCTTTTACTTGTGACTGTGTTTTGCTGGAGTATCCCTAGTGCAGAGGAAACCGATTATCGTCTGAATTTAGATCTCCAGATCTGGAGATTCATTGACATATTTAGAAAAGGCGCATGTGCTGGTGCCTGTATATGTGTATACAAACACACACATACATGATTTTATGCATGTTAGACCTGCTTTTCTGTGCTCAACAGTGCTGCATGACACCTGAGCGCCTCACAGCTAAACGGCTAAACTGAGCCGTTCGATGCCACAGTGAAGTGAGGAGAAACTCTACCCAAGCTTCAGAGGAGAGAAGATGAAAATGTAGGGGCCAAGGCCTAAATTCTCTTCTACTGCAGACCACAGGACGATTAAACACACACCGTTTCCAGAAGATTAAGCACACACAATTCCTTTGTTTTCTCTTGCTCTCGTATTTCTCATTCAGCTCAGACAGTCTTTCAGTAAAGCTTGGAGATAGCATAAATGTTTACTGTGTTATTTATATATTATTTTTATTAAATAAATGAGCCACACAATCCAAACTACTAACCCCCCTCCTTTCCCCTGGACATTAATCCTTTCAGGATTAGAGTCCACATACATCAGCAGGCTGGAACAAGGAAAACCAACATTGCAGCTTTCATCATCATTCAAAGGGAGTTGCAGCGCGTTACAGTTGCTGGATTGTATATCTCACCAAAGGAAACCACAACAAGAAGTAAAATAAGTAATTAAGTCACTCGGCACCACGTTCCTCTCCTCTCATCATTTCCCTTTCTTGCCTTTGGGCACCTCCCTTCCGGCACCGCTGTTTTTCTGCCCTTTTCCTGTGGCACAAACAGGCTGCCTCGCTTTCAACCGCCAGCATTCGAGGCCACGAGATCCGCACAACTGGATCTCAGCTCTTCCCCTTGTGCCCACAGTCCGATCTCAAATCCAGAACAAGCCGTCACCGGCGCCACTTATCCCCGCGTGAGATTTCTGCAGAGCGCCACCGACGGCAGCCATCCCTCCGCCACCGTTTCGCAATCTGACGCTGCGCCTCCTGATGCGACGGTACACGCGGTGAAAAAAAAGCAAATCGCCTTAAACATGGGTTTTCAGCATCGCTGCCCCGAGCCCTTGGCTGGCGAACGGGGGCAGGATCTGGCAGTTCCCGTGGGTGGCTGCAGAAACGTGTGGAGTTGTGTGGCTGCGGTTGGGGCTGGGAGGTGGCGGGGGCTGCGAAGGGGAAGCGGCAAGAGAAACGCAGCTGCGGCACCAACTGACTTGGGGCATCCTGCCGCAGGCTCCCGGTGCACCCCGGGGGGAGCTACGCCCCGGAGGAGCCTTCGCTCGGCGATATTTGTATGGGAACATAAAGGGGAAGTGTGAACTTTTGCCATTTTGACCCCTTCATCCTGGATGACTCATGGATGAGATGGGGCAGATACGTCTCTATAGGACTCTGGGATTTCCTGCCCCGTCTGATCACACCGGAGCTGCCTCCTAGCCTTGCTTGCGGCATTTGAAGGGCGGTCTTTGCACTGGTGCCTGTGCTGAAGCAAACTATATGTGTGTTTTGCTCAAGATGTTTGTTTTCATGTTGAGGTCTGGCGATCTGGGTCTAGGCTGCGTAATTCTTTCCATGCAGCAATTAGATGTACACCTTTTTTTTTTTTTTAGTTTGAGGAAAGCCTACTGTAGTAATATAAGTAAAAAATAAGTATCTTTTTTTTTCCTATACATATATTTCTTAGAGTGAAGAAGCTTAAACGCAGTATCTTATGCTAAGACTCATATTGGATATAGCATTAATCAGTTACTGGATGTTAATGCCATTGGATGCACTCAGCCAGCTTTTCCAGGACACTATCCCAAATGTCTGCTGCTCAGCGACAATGACAGCAAATCCTGTCCAGTCACTGTGAATTGACCACATGACACACAGAAAACAATATCCATTCTGATACCTCTTCAAAAAGAACAGCATTCATTATATTCAACTGGTAATTTGCATCACTTTCCTGGGTTCAGCCCTGGCTTAGTGACTTGAATGTGTGGTTCAAGTGTAGAGTTGAAAAGAGCGTTATGCATCTGTTGCTTCTTTTAAGAGATAAATATGTGGGAATAACTAGCAAAGTGGCTTTCTATTGCCTGTTTCTCGCATATGCTGCAGGCTGGCTCGCAAACTCCTTCCCTCAGTAGGTCAAGGGGAGCAAGGACTGAATTGTCCCTTCCCAAACGGCCACTCTTTCCCCTGCTTGGGATGTTTCTGGGAATGGTGGAGGACTCCACCCCTTGCCCTTGCAGCCCAGCTCTGAGGAATCATCCCTCTGTCCCCACCACCCCCAAAATTCCCATTAAAATATTGGAATTCAGCACAGTATGTATCATGGCTCTGCTTCATAGCTGCAATTCGGTCTGCATTTTTTCTTCAATGATCATTAGTTCCTCAAAGTCAAAACAATACCAAATTAGAAAATACATTCAGCACAAAGGCTGCCAGCTTCCTTTTGTTTACTTTTTCATTTGTCTGCAGCCACTTCCTGGCTTTAGAAAATAGCGTTGTCTATGACTTGTAAATAAAATTAGGTCAAATAATAAAAATGTTAATGGCAACATAATCGTTTTATGCCAAGTGATTACAAAAATGTAAACAGAATATTATGACTTTAGGATGTGTAGCAATGATACAAAATGCATTCCACAGGAAAAGGGCACACTGGAAAATCTGGGACAGCAAACTACAAAGAGCAGTTAAATGGCAGATGGATCTGTTCATACGTTGATGCCCAAGAATCAAATATAATCTTCCGTTAGATCTTTTTAAACTCCCATCCTTTATGCATATTGTCTAGCAGAGAGAACCCGTTAAGTCAATAGCGAATTAGCTAAGTGACACACATGATCAAAGACTCATTATGCATGAAAATTTCATTTCACTGGCTAGGGAACTGCAAGGGGGAAGACTCCGTGTCTCTCTAGGTTTCCTTTGTGCTTCTGCTGCCGTATAAAGGGAATAGGGCACTTCTGAGCCCCCGCAGCAGGCGTAAGGGAGCCGGGGATGCCCCCGCAGTGTGCTGGAGCCTGTGAGGAGCGATGCGGCAGCCCCTCTGACCCCAGTGCTGTCCTCAGGGCTGTGCCCACAGCAGGGTGTCAGGATTGGGGTTGTTTTAGGGATGGGGAGGAGAGGCTGAGGCGAGCTACGTTCTCACGGTGTTGAGACGACAGGCCGTTTTCTCTGGAGCTAGAGCAAGCTGGTCCGCACAACAGCCACCCCTGGGCTTCTCCAGCCTGCGCTGAGGCCACTCATGACACTCGTGGCTCAGCAGCCCTGCAGAGGAGCAGGGATCCAGCCCTTCAGAGAAGATGCCGCTACGATCCTATGGGGAGAAGCAAGGCAACGTATCGATGCAGCCAGTTTCGCCTACCAATGCGAAGCCCACACTGCTTTGGGTAATGCCAACTGTAGGAAAGAGCTCCCATCCTCAGCAAATTCCTGCAGACGCTGTGGGACTCCGCCTTGTCTTCCCTGAGCTACGGTGAATCAGAAAATCTGGCCCAGTGCCTAAAATCACTTTTAAACTTGTCTCTCCTTATCTCCCCTACAGAACTGGAATACGCTTTCCTGCCTCCTAAGAATTATACAAAAATAAATCTTCTCAGATCCGCAGAATGCTTTGCTGACACTAATTGTGTTATAAGAAAGAAACAGATATATTTTTAATGGAACAGGACACTCATTTCTAAAGAACACTTCCGAGGGTCTGTTACCAAAATGAAAAAAGTATTCAATGCTGATAGGAGGAGCAATGTGACCTCTGCCTATTTCCTGTTGCTTTAGCAAGACCAAATCCGTCTCCCTTTACCTTAGCTTGTGCTAATCTCCAGGAGGGCTTCATGCACAGGAGCCTTTGCCAGCACCTGAGCCTACAAAGATGACATCAGTTAGCCTGCTTAGGGTCAACCAGATGCTACTGCAAAACTGCCGAAAACTATTAACCTTCCTTCTCCACTCATCCACCATCACCACGATATTGTCCAAAGTCGTCTGTTCGATTCCCCCATGCTTCCCCTCAGCCCCTCTCACTTGCCACGGGCAGACATGGCAGGGCTCTTGCAGTCATGTCCCCCTTCGGACTTAGGCACAAAGCTCAAGAACGTTGCTACACCAGGGCTTTCATTGCCTTTTTGGCCTTGCTTGACAAAAAGGAGGGGACTATTTGGGACTCCATTCTCCCTACTCGCCTTTGACCTCCACGGTCAGGTGGCACCCACAGGGTGTGCCTGGGGTCTGCCAAGGGGCCCGGGAGAGCTCGCTACCTGGCTTTCACTGCCTTCACACAAGGTGGTGTGGAACATGTTCATTTTCAAATCAGTGAGTTCTCATGGGATGCCCCTGCCCTGCAATTTTCAGTATGGTCCGTAACCTGAGGTTGTAACTTTACACACAGAGGACAAACGTGACAGCTGGTTTTCTAGGTTTTTAACCTGACCATCACAAAGGCAATGTTCATATGAGAGAAGAGAAAGGGGAAAACGTTAAAAGGTGCTTCTTGCCACAGCTTTATCTCATGTGATCTGTGGCTATGGTTCACGAAAGAGAAGAAGCCTGCTTTGCTTCGGAAAGGGAAGCAGATCATTTCTGCAGCACCACCAAGTGGTTGAGTATCTGCAGAAAAATCTGTCAGCAAAAACCAAAGCATGCAGCTGTGCTTCACAGCAACACTTTCCAACCACTTTACAGCATTTGAAGTGGTAAATCTTATTCTCTGCATGCAAGCTCGGATATGAATTGGGATTAGCTTCACTGAACCCAGCCAGAGTGTGGGTGAGGACAGTATCAGACATGATGAACTCAACGTTGTAGGAAGGAGGCTGATTCACTGTTATCGCTTATTCATTGTTATCGTGGGTGAACTGATGTCTCCAGTTGCAATTCAGGACCTTGCTGGATTAGGAGTGCTACAGACACAAAGAGAAAGCCAGGTAGGTCTCTGTTCGCAAATTTTTCACTGGGAAAATGGTAAGAAGATCAGTAGTAGGTGAGATCTTTTTATGCTTCTTGAGCAGAGTTTACCTTTCTTCTCCTGAAAAAAGTTGTGTGCACTTTTTAATCACATTTTAAGGCCTTTGTTTTCACTGGAAATAAACACAGGCTCTGGTTCCTGGCTCTGGGAAAAGCTCCTGGCATAAAATTGCCCTGTATCAGTGATAAACGATCAGTGAAACTTGTTCATGTCACATGTGCCCTCTCGCAGCAGTCTGTACACCCCCTGGTCACTTCTCCCATTGCCCGGTCCCTTGCTGCTGATGCCATGTGCTCACCCCATCCCTGAACGGTGGCAGCAGAAGCGACGGAATCAGTAAATGGGGAAGAGAGATGTTTTGGGGACTCTGCATACGACTATGTGCTACTCGAGTACCACTCCTTTGCTTTGAGGCTTCTTGTGATGGAGGGGTCCTATAACAGCTTTCCTGCTCATCCTCATTCCAGCCACAAAGGGATCTGCAGGGAAAGGGAGCACCTGCGATGTTCCTTGTAAAACTTGGCTCCTGGTGTAGCTCTTGGGAGCACACAAGCACCCAGCACATGAGAGCGTCTACGTTGCCCGGGCCGCTCGTGTCGTCCTGATTATGTACCAACAAATCTAATTCATGGAAAGACTGAAAATACATCTCCCAGGGCCAGACCATGAGGCTACATCTATGTAAAAAAATGTAAGTGAGCTTCAATACACAGGCAAAGTCCTCGCATCTACAATAATTAAGCTTTAGTAAGATATACCGTGGAATATGCCTCTCAGCTGTCATATCCCCCTTTAAGTGCTGCATTCATCATTTGTAGGGATCATTAGGTCTCAACTCACAACAATTTGCTTCTTGGCCAAAAGGGACGGCCCTGAGACTTGTGTTCACCACAACAAGCGCTGACCTTTTACAGTGCCTCGGCAAGGTTAACCCCGTTCTACCTCCAAAAATACAAGGAACCAAAGGCTTCTCTGCCCATCACAGGTGCAAAGAGCCACAAGAGGAATAAAACAACACCCTCTTCCGTACTAATAAACATTCCTGTGCTTAATAAAGCTTAATAAAGCAGATGCTAGATGGCCAGTCTCTTTGCCTGCCTACAAACGTGCAACGCAGTCTGAGACATCTGAGGAGCTGCTGTTTGGAAATGCAGCAGAAGACCCTGGACTCCCGATAACAGGGACTTGCTTTCGAAAACACGTTTTTTAGCACAACAAGCAAAGCTCAAAGGAGCCTTTTGAGCCTGAAGTGAAGCTTTGCAGATTGATTTCTCAAGAAAAACAGCCACCAGTGGTACAGTTGTTGGACTCAGATCCTCCAGTGCTGGGGGGTGCCAGGATCCTGCAGAAGTATAATGGAATATTTTTATTGAAAAGAGAAACACCAGCAGATCAATACCTGTCACAAACAGACTTGTGATTTTTGGAAACATAATTTTCAGAGGAGGTGGTTGTGCATGGCTGCCACTGCATTTGATGGCAGCAGTAGGTACTCAGCACTCCTGAAAAGAAGGCGAGATTGACCCTGAAGGAAAGTAGATAAATTGACATGGCAGCATCTAATTTCCAAGGGAGAATTATAATCAATAATAACTGCATGTGTGTGTGCAGGTGTCCATATTGGCAAACATATATATGAGTATATATAAAAACAACATATCTACATGTATGTATGTACACGTGCAAGCTCATACTGCCTAAATAGCTATTCCAGAAATCCTGTCAATATTAAACATCAGTATTAAACATCCTTTTATGTTTATGTTGATGCTTGAGGCCCTGCAAGTAATCCCAAAGCCAAAGTTGACAAGGAGCTGCAATAATTGTCACTGATAGCTCTAAAAAATGTAATCACGGTAGAGGACATCGTGATGTTCGAACCAAAGGCAAGCTGCCTGTTTTAACACAAAGCTGTGCACCCCACTGCGGCTCTGCCCATCTGCAAGTATTCTATATTTAAAATGGAAAAAGGCCTCAGGGGAAAATGAACCAAATTCACCATGGGTACAAACAGGCATGGCTCCTTTGAGGTGTGTGGAACGTATTTGCTTACACCAGTAATGCATTTATGCATTATGAGACCTCATTTTTCATTGTGTTTATGCCAGTGTAACTCCATTTTGATAGAAATGATACTCATTTATACTAGTGTAAGTCACAGGGAATTTTTCTTTTCTTTTCTTTTCAGCACAGATGCTAGATAACAACGCTCAGAGCCTGTTTCCTCTCTTGCTTTTCTCTAGTTTTTCTGCAGGTAAATCCCCTCTGATTGTTATACATTTACTTCAAGTTCACTGAGTCTCAATGAGAAGGCCAGCAGGCCTTGGGTGCCCGATCCAATCCCTTCTCCTTGGAGCGGATACTTTCCCCTAGTACGTATCCCATTCCTGGTGCTGGGGATTGCTCTGTTCCCTACTCCCTGCAGCTGCAAGCCATCAGAGCCACAGCCACGCCAGCAGGGAAGGCTGCATCCTCCATAGTTCATTAACGCTGCTCGTTAATTGTCCAAAAATTGGAGACAGAGGGGTCACGCTCCATGTGCACAGGGCAGCCCTTCTCTTCCTTGGGGGTTGGCTGCGCAACCTAACTTTCCCTGGAGAAACAGCTTGCAGTTAATAACATAGGCCATGTCAATGTAACTAGGTAGAAAATCACGAAATGGCTTAACAACATAGTAGTGTGCAAATAGCAGGCAGCATAGTGGAGCATCAGAGCCAAACAAAAGGGCATAAGATTTGGTGGTTGAGAGAGCAGACCAGAATGAAGATACTCTTATCTATACATGCAATGCAGGTAGCAAAAGCAAACACATTTCTCTCTCTGCCTCTTTCATTATCGCGCTTCGCCTCGCTGGACTTTCACTGAATTCCATCAAAAGTGCATTTCTGTTTCCTTAAGGAGCCATTTCTGCTTGCTGAAAATCAGCCACAAAAAAGGTAGACTGATTTGAGCTATTGACTTTAAATAGGGTACTAAAAAGAGAGGAAGGCAGAAAAGGCTACCTAAGCATCATGCCGAGGGTGCGGTAGAAAAGGTTAAAGTACAAGCCACCTTCCTTAAATGCCTGTCCTCTCGCTGACTGATGTCATTTCCCCCGATAGCTCCGGCATTAGCCCTCTTGTCGATTGAAAAATGAGTCCCCAAGGAGCCTAAATTAAAGACGCCCGTACAAAAGTTGCAGGGCCTGACCCGGTGCAGCTGTGCCGGGGCTAATCCTGATTCATTGTGCCGCTCCGTGCCACGGGCCCAGGGCAGAGCAAGAGGGCAGGGGAGGGAGCCGGAGGCAGTGGGGGCTGCTTGCTAGCTCATTCAGGGCCACCTGGCATCCCGCCTGCTCCTCACGCTTCACTGCATCCCGCTCCTAGGGTATAGAAAGCCCCCGGCTTTCGAGAGCTGAGCTGCGCGGGCTGGACAAAGACCAAAATTAAATCCACAGCTGCCCAGGAAGAGGCTTTGTCTGTCAGGGGTTGTTATCGAGGAATTCAGATGAGAGACCTAAGCGAGGAACCCGCTCTGCTTTGTCACTTCCACTTACAGATCTGGAAGGAGGCGTTTGCACATGTTTTTCTTCTTCTGCATAAGTAACTTGGGCCACTCTTTAGCCAGCGTGGACTGTCATGACTCCACTGACCCAGTTTAGCTCCTCAGTTTTATGAGAGGTAGGTGACCCGCTGCGTTCACTGCATTTGGCTGTACGACTGACACCACTCGGACTGCGTACAACCTGAAGGAAACTTTTAGGGTCACAAGGCGGTGAGGCCAAACACCCATATTGCAGCTCTTTCAGCCTCGGTTAAGTTGCACCAAGGGTAAATCTGAACTGACAAGGGCCAGCTTTTCTTCTCAGTTACCCCAGAGAGAATCTGGAATAGCTTTATTAGCCTCCAAGGAGTTATTTTGGATTTACACAGGCATAAGTGAGAGCAGGATCTGGCAGCAAGTTTAAAGAAGCAAAACAAAGAGAGATTTATGTAAAACTAGAACAGTGGCAGGCAGCACCTATAGGCTATACAGCCCCAAGTTTTGAAGGGGAAAGAAACATAAAGCTAACAGAAAACCTTTGTGGCTGCTGAATATATTTTAGTCTTGAATCGTCTGTGGAACCAATCAGTCCTTTGCCTTATAAAAATAGATGCAACAGGTGTTGGTTTGCAGACTTTTCTGCCTCATGTTAAAGGGCACTAACGAGAAGTTTATGATCAGTGAGACCTAGCGGAGAAACCAGGATTACAGTGGCACAGTTCTGCTCCGCTACTTCAGAGGCCACCTGGAGCAACACCCTTGACCAAAGGAATTTAAATCTACCTCTCTAAAACTTTGCAGGCCTGATCGTCATTCATATTATCACTGTCTAAATAGCCTCACGCTGGTAGCCTGACATATTTCTTTGGTGGCTGCTGCTTCTGCTCTCTAAACCTAACTCACTCCTTTCAAGGCAACGAGGAGGAGGAGTGTCCTTATCCGATTTTCTCTTGATTTCCTTCTTTACTCTCATGTGTTTCCTATGTCTGTTCTTTGGGTACATTTACTAAATTGCAGCTCTTTAAGACAGCCAAAGACAAGTTGCTTCTGAGGGACCGGTGCTCGCCAAGCTGCAGCACGGGAGGTTGCACGCTATGCAAATAGCAAGACATGGAGCCGAGAATGGGATTATCAAGGCTGCTCAGGGGATCTGGGACTGAATCCCATCAGACTTGCAGTGAGGTTTGGCAACCTTGCTTTTCCTTGCTGCTTTTGAACAAATCCCAGCACAAAGCTGAATTCTAAACCTTGCATGAAGCAAGACACGCTGTTACTCCCCCAGGACTGAGTAAGTGCTGCCTATTGCTATTACAGTAGCTGCATTGGAAGCTATAGAAGAATCCCCAGGCACACTCCCATTATCGTATGTAAGGGTATAAGGAAATACAAGGAGCATTTTGGCACTGTCTGAAGATATTATCAAACAGAGTGCCGGTGATCTGTCCAAGTCTGTGCAGGCAAACCAACTAGCCAGATAATTGCAATCCATCCCTGTATTTGGGGAGATCTGTACATGTTTGTAATTGTGCTATATTTATAAAAAGTGATCAGTGCTCTTCTTCGGAGAGCTGTGCATGCTTTAGCAAAGGGAGTGTGAATTCTACATATGATCTCCTCTTCTGCCACAGAAAACCCAGTCAACAGCACCCAGCCTCCCTAAGCAGTGCTTAAGGCAGCAAATGGGCAATTCTGTTCCCATTGGAGAAGGCTAAGAGGCAGTTAATCAACATGGTTTTTAGCCTAGAGATGGGCACTCCCAGGCCTGCTCTCCACAAGATCTTAAGTAATGTGAGATCTTGACCGACTGCGGGAGCGTTTTGACTTTAAAGTACATTTACACTGCCAGAGTGATGGGAAAGGACTCTAATGTCTCAACAAGCCCAAGGTACAGAATTAAGGGCTTTAACGTCACATCTCATCCTAAGGATCCTGCAGGCTTCTTTTGCCCTCTCTGCAGGAGAGCAGAGGCAGCACAAGAAGGAATATGCACTGCTGAAGCTGAGGCTCTACATCCTGCTGTACCCGAATGCTCTGGGAAGGTCTCCCCCACAATTACTTACTTGAATTTAGACTTTTAGCATCTTTAGATCACTATAAGAAAGTGCATTTTCTTCTTGTTTGCAGGTATGCAAGAGTTCTTTGGTAGGTAACAAGCCCGCTTTAAACAGGTTTATTTTTGTCCTTGAAAAGTGTAAATTGAGTTGAACTGATTTGAAATAAAATATTTGTCTGTAACAAATATTTCAACTGAAAGGAGCAGGAGAAGGTAGGAAAAGAAGAGACAGACCCTACAGTTAATAAACAGTTAATTAACCATAAGTTAATACAAAGTAGAGAGGATTGATATTAAAGAAAAAAATTTGTTTAGAATAAACTTACTGGTAGAATCTGCATAGAGATCTGCCAAAGTACCCAACCCTTTTCCTTAAGGAAAAGTAGACTCAGAAGTACAGCCAATTCTGATAAATATATCAGAATTGTTCATATTAGGACTAAGATCAAAATGTACAAAAATATTTCAGCCACACTCTCAATGTTGCCACTGTTATTGAAAAAGAGGTTAATTGGTGGTCCTGAGTCCTTTGCTGCACTTAGGATTTTTCTCCAAAGGAAATTTTCCTTAACTACAAGGACTTGCCAAACCTTACTTGACTGGGAACAATGTGGGAAAAAGGGGCTTTCCTGCAGAAAAAAACCTTTTCAGCGGGTACATTAATCAGGAATGCCCATGACCTAAATAGGGGGAAGCACGTAGCTAACAGGCTGGAACAGAGGGAGACGGAACATGACAACGTTAAAAAAAAAAAAAAAAAGTGAATTACAAACATATGTGTAAAACGTACAGCAAGAAAAAGCAAACAAGGAGAGCCTGGCAAGGATCCTGTGGCAAAGTGGCCAGTGGCGAGCTGTCATGCCCAAAGCCACAGGCTGAGGCCTGCAGCATTTATTGCTCCCAGAGAGTCATTTTTCAAGGCAAGGAGCAATACTTCTCCAGCATAAATGAAAAATTCCAGGCAGCAGAGGGTAACTGAAGCCCTCCTAAAACAAAAGCATCATTGAAGAGGGACTAATAAATCACCTATTGACTTGAATTTTTTCATTTGCAGTGGAGAACTCCTCTTTCAAATCAGGTCCCTGGGTCAAGGCCATCCCTGCGGTTTTAACAGAGCTCTTTGGGGTGTGTTTATCTTTACTTAGTGCAAACTTCAGAGGGACATAAGCACATTGCATGGGTCTGCAAGTTTTGACCGTGCTGGTGGGACAGAGAGCTGTTAGCTGAGCCCCCAGGCCCTCTTTGCCTGTATAAACCAGCAGTCAAATGCTGCTTCTGCTTTCTGGATGCAGACGGGGAGGGGAGAAGAAAGAGGGAGCGCAGGCTCCTCTGCCCAAATGCATACTAAAACCACCCTTGACTATGGGCTTGTTTCCAAATAGTTTAGACATGAGGGCAGTTTGGACTCAGACATGAGCTTGCACTCACGCTCAAAATATAGTGTAGCTACACCTTTCGAAACTCCCTTCCCTTTTGCCGACCCTGGCACTAAATTTGCCTGGATTCACTAAAGAACGTGGCAACAGGCATTTGCTTGGTGCTTTTTTGAGTCCTTTTTGCATGAATCAAGTGCAGACAGCTAGCCGTGGCCATAATCCTGAGATAAATTTGCCTCACAGGGAGGCAACACTGGTCCAGGGAACACTGAAATCAGTGTTGTGTTAAACCACCGGGGCAGCTTCTACTACTTTAGACAAAAGTGCAAACACTAACCTTCACTTGCTACAGTGCAGCTTTTCTCAGCTTGCTTCCCTTTTGCCAACACAAGCAAGCACACCTAGTCCTGAAATTGGATTGTACAGTGAACGCTGTAACTTGGATTTATTTTGTTGCTCTCCAGGAGCAGGATGACTTTTTGTTAGGGTGACATGGGAGAAATGGAAAAAATTGAAAACAGTGTTCCGAAAACTCTTTTTAATAGATGTACTTCTTTTTATAGTTGAGATACCTTCCTATACAGGGATTTAGCTCCATGCAACCATTTGAAAAAGCAGCTCTGTTACAGAGTTCATTTTAGAGGTAAACCATAAATATGAAATAGCAAACCTTAAGGAAAACAAAAAGCTTTGTGGATAGAAATAAAGACAAATCAGGATCTGAACAAAGGATAATGCAATGTTTTTTCTAACAGTTAGTGGGTTGGGGACAGACCTTGACACGCCAAAGAGCTGCATTACACAGCTGTGTTCAGTAGACAGCCAGTACGCACACTGCAAGGTGCAGGACCAGATTCAGCGACCCATACTCCTCTTCCAAAACTATTCACACAGCTTCTACTTCAGCAGCAAAGTTAAATGAGAGTAGTGATCCCCCCTCCTGAAACTGGAAGAACAAATGAATGAAATCTCAGCGATCTCCGCAGACTTTCGTGAAAATACACTGATTCCAGAAAGTTCAAACATGTGATTTCTGTCTCACCTTACGGAGCTGCCAGCCCTTCTGAAGCACATCGTTGCAATGCTTAAAGTTCTTGATGCCTCTTACATGACCTAAACCAAACGCTATTTTGAGGGTTATATTTAACAAATAATACTGGAGTTCCACTACCTATTGCCAACTACATTATAAGTGTTCCCTGACCATACTGAAAGAATGGACAGAAGAAATAGAAGATTCTTTGCCCTGGAAGAAGTTACTAACTGGTAAAGCTCCCAAAACACTGGAAAATATGTAATGAGGCCGGAGACTGGAAAGCAGAGGTATCCATTCTGTTTGGTCCTTGCAAAATTTGCTCTGTAGCCAAATCCTTCACCCCCCCCCCCATCCCATTCCCACATGTAACCCATCCAATGACTATGGAAATCAACAGAAGTGATCCATTGATGTTCGTGGGCCTTGGCTCATATCCCATAAAAGGTGTGATTTCACCGAAGGCAGGGAGGGGAGAGTGCAGAAACACTTAAAAGTTAACATTACAAAACCATAACGGTTATAGTGGCTGCCGCCAGTCACCTGGACTGGCTGAGCTCTCTCTGCTGTATGCCACATCCCTTTAGCACACTTCTTCTCCAGCCCTCTGCTCTTTTTGGCTGATTAGCTGCTTTGGGGAGATCCTCTCCTATTACGTGAGCATACAGTGAGGGAGGGAACAATGGCACAAGGGACAAATGTCGCGAGCCCCACAGCTACATTATATTACCCTGTTTTGTTCCAGGATAACCCAAAAGTGCGTGTGTGTCAATGCGTGGCACTTTGAAAACTTTAAGATGTCCTGCCCCTGGTTTAGCAGTGCCTCAGATGCAAAGGAGACCATGAGGAGTCGTCCTGCTGCCTCTACAGCTGCTGCTGCTTTAAAAGTGAAATAACTTAGGGAGCAGGTAGGGGGCTTCTTCCAATCCTGCCACCAACCTGCAGTCACAGGAAGGACCTAACATTCTTCTAGGATGTTGTAATGCACTTTGATCACTGAACGCATTCAAGTACAGGGGTATTTTTCACTGGTCTAAGAAGTTATTATCACCTCTGCTAATTATCTCTGAGGTTTCAGACTCTAGCAAGCGATAATTATCCTTCCATCAGTCTCATGTTCACAAAAGCTTAATAGGGCTATTTTTAGAAATACAGATGTCTCCTTCCTGAATGGAGAAGCTGCTTCCTTATTGCCTATCTTATTTTTACATGTTAAACACATTAGATAGAACTGAATCTTCTCCTCTGTCTTAGAACCCATCCTAAGTATGTATAATAGTTAATGAAATTGTTAAGAACACTACCACCTTCAAACCTGAATATATGCTGTTAGAAACTGTATGGGAATGAGACAAAAGTGATCAAAATGGGGTGCCTGGAGTCCACGCTTACCCTACCAGATATGCCCTTGGGAGAGCTGCTTGGTGCCCAGAGCATGCCAGCAGACAGGTGCCTAAGCAAGTCTCCTCCAGTGCCTGCTGTAATAGAGGTTGAGCCTCTGGGCAATAGTGTTACACACATGGTGTAGGAATAACAATAGCTTCATTCACACAGGGCACTGCATTCAGATCCCTCAATGTCCCTTTTGTTTCCAGTTCTGCAGGTCATGATGGGATCTATGAAAGCATCAGCTACATGTGCACCAGCGTAGTGTGGCCTCCAGACAGCTGGAAGCAATTGCATCGAGAAGGCTGAACCTCAGTCAGGTGTTTATTCTGGAACCTAATGATAAGCATTGGGCTATCTATATTGTTGACACTTGCAATCATTTGAGCAGAAATACCTAGTAAATATGTCCTGAGGCCCAGTTTGCTTCCCAAAGACTATATACTATATTTGTCCTCTAGCCTGTACTCCCCGCTTTGACAATGTTCTTGTGTTGCTGCGTCTAGACCCTGAGAAGGGGACTTCAGAAACAAAACGAATGGGAAAATCTGCTAGCTATTAGATATTCTGGTAAACAGCTCTTATGGACTCATAGGAGAGGACAGGATTTTTGGAACTTTAGGTACTGGAAATTATTCCTGGGTATATTACGCACTTTCTGTGTGGCTTTGGACAAAGTGCTTTGGCCTTGACTTTGTACCAGGAAAGGAAATGGGAGTGTAGCTATTGATTTCAGTGGGATCTGGATCAGGACCTTTGTCTCTCCATAACTTTTAAGTTTCCCGTCTGCATGTAGGAATTATAAAGGAGTAGGTCAGAAGTTTTGTTTTAAAACCTCACTGTTTTCCATTTACAGACTTCAAGCACGCTGCAGAGAGAGCCCAAACGAGGCTTCCCAGATTCCAGCTCTGGTGGAGCCTCTTGGGCTTCCTGGGGCTCTGGCTCCCAAGCAGACCTCCTTGCAGGTTGGGTCACATTCCCTTTTGCAGAGAATTTTGAGTTTCCAAGGCAGCAGAAGGCTTTTTTAGCCAAAGCCTGAAATAGCCAAAACATATTCTGGGAAGAAATTACCTTTCTCCTTTCTTGAATATTTCCTTCTTACCTGCTACCAGCAAGTCTGTCAACTAATCAGTTCAGATAATGTCTCTTGCAGCGCTCTCTCTAAATGTGTGGCTGTACACTGCCTAACATAGGAAGCCCAAATTTGCTTGTGGCTTCAAATTATTGCTGTAAAACAAATAATATTAAAACACCATATTCTGCATCCGCCTGACAAATATATACTTATGGGGCAGCTCAGTCAAGAGGGAAAAAGGGGTGGGGAATCATTATCAGAACTTCATTCAGAGCCCTATAAAGATGGTTGAAAGAGAGTTTCAAGGTAATCCTGATTCTTTCTCTGCTTGCTGTGTTTTCCATCCTTACTCATAACTTCAGGACTCCATCCCAGCCCCAACCTAAGCAGTATTGACAGGAAAGGATTATCCACAGGAATTTGACATATTTACGTATAGAGAGTGCCAAGGGAAAATCTTTCTGAGTGGAACAAAGCCGGCCTTATTTGAACCAGCTTCTTCCTCTGGAATTGTGGATGGACACCAGGGTGGGGCACAGGAGGTAACTGGGTAATAAATATTTAACCTAAGCTAATTTTCCCGAATGGGATAGGTAGCAAAGTGAGAAAATGTTTCTTTGGCTTTTAATTCTGATTTTTTATTTCTAGCTTATTTCATGGTGAAATTAGAATCTCTTGAGAAAAGATTTGTTCCCCAACACTAAGCTGAGCATCTAGATAGCATCCCCTTGGGAAGGATTCTGAAATGTAATATTCGTATAAACGTCTCCACCAAAGGAACACCTGCTCCACATGCTCCAATACCAAGAAAGAGCAGAGTTCAGGGACCTCTCTCTTAGGTCTAGCAGGCTACAACTGCCACACTGCACTATACATCTTTTACTGATTCTGAATAGCTCTAGGTGTCAGTATCTGCCTTATAAATACAGGAATCATCGAACCCTGTTCCTATAAACAGACTTCTGATTTCTCCTTCTCAAGTGTGGGCAGGCTTTGACCCCTGTGAAGATATATGACACTGGGAGCTTGCAAAACATTTTATACTAAGAGATTCTAGAGAGCAAACCTTAGAGAGGGTTTGCCGTGTGAGCAAGCGGAAAATACACTTTTTGCTTTGGTGTCTGAGGCAGAATTACTCTTCGAGTATCCGTGGTCAGTGTTAGACCAAAGGGATGCTTGGGAAGAGGAATCATTTTGCGTGTTCTTTGGCCATCTCATGCCAGGATTGGCAAATAAGTGTCGATAAAGACCTATGTGTAAATATCCTGACTCCCCATCGCTCATATCCCTGAGTATCTGCTCCTGGCTGGCCGAGAACGATGACAACTAAAATGCATGCCAGAAGGGCCGGGTAACAGCAGCCTAGGAGCACTTTGAGGCGCACCAGGGAATAGCATCCCACACTGCTAAATACTGTATACGGATGATATTAAAAACAAGAGCAGAGCAACCGTGACTTCCCCCTGCCCAAACAATTTATAAACTAAGCACTTCACGACACAACAAATGGGTCAGGGACCAGTTATTAGCAAAATGACTACATTTGGCAGAACAAGTAGCAGTTGCTTCTATAATTAGCCTAGCACTGGGTAATGCTGCGATGAGAAATAAGGACAGGATTTTTTTTTTTTTAGGGGAACGGTATAACATAAGAAGAATATTAAATTTGGCAAATGATGTCGTTGTGAGACTCAGATAACGTGAGTAAACTTCCTGTGTCCTTGAGAGCGAGCAGAAAAAGATCCGGGAAAGCAGGCGCTTTCAAGAGGCGCTGCGCTTTACAAGAAGAAGATGCCACTTCAGCCATCTTCTGGGGGCGTGTTGAGGGAAGGGTGCCGGGGTAGGGTCGGTGGGACGGGGCGAGCCGGTGCCGGGGGCTCGCTTTGCTTGCCCGGGGCGGCTCCTGCAGGCAGTGCAGGCGCAGCGCGCTCTCCCCCGCCGCCGCTGCCGCCGGCCGCCGCCGGGGGGCAGGCCGAGCCCGGGCGGCGCTGGGCAGCCTCCCCGCAGCCGTCGGGGCGCCCCGGGGGCGGGCCGGGGCGGCGACGGAGTCGTGTCCGAAAAACATAGAAATAAATTAAAGAGGGGGGGGGGGGAAAAAGAAACCTCGGCTGCGTGCAAAGGGTGCGGCAAAACCGACGCAGCCGGAGCCCCGATGTGGGCAGCCCTCTCTGGCAGCGAAGCTGCGCTGCAGCGAGCGCTTCAATAGGTTCTTCCTGTACCAGTGAATTCAACGTGCCCAGGACGCGTCTAGCCTAGCAAGCAGTCCTAGCTCCGAAAATGTCAGATCTTTTGGTTGTTCGAATTGGCAGATAAATTATTTGACTCTAGCGGAAGAAGGGGCATGGTCTACAAGGTACGAGAAAGATGAGGGGAAGCAGGACGGCCACATTCTGCTCCTGACCTGTGAGAGCCCTTCATAGAAGTCAAGGTTTGGGAAGATCCGTGCAGGTCTCCACTCCCTGCCCTCCCCAAAGGTTGCATCAGCTATACTTGTGTCTTAAAAACTGTTTGCCCCACATATGCATAGAGGCTTGCAGTGATGAAGACTCTAGTCTCTCCAATGCCATTATGCTCTCCTTTTCACTGACTTCTTGCTTTTCTGCCTATAAGGCTTCACCCTTTGGACAGTGAGAAAAGTAGTTTTCTACCTTTCACATATTTGAAGATTGTTTATTGTTCCCCCCTTCTTTACTCTTCAGTACTCCCTCATTTTCCTTTTTTTTTTTTTTTTGTCTAAAAGGGCTGAATTGCTCAATCTTTTCTCATAGAACATGCTTCTGATCATCTTTTGTTTTCTTCTTCTAAAGCCTCTCCAATTCTGCCACATCTTTCTTGAAGTGCCCAAAACTGGACACAGCCCATCCTTAGCAGTGCGGAGCAAAGTGAAGAGACTATGCTCCACGCTTTGTAGGCTATTCTGGTGTTTGCACGTATTAGTATGCCTTTGTTCCCATAGTTGTTTAATTTCTCTGCAGCTTTGTTTACAGTAGGGAGTTTTACTGGCTGCATTATGTTAAATAGCCTAGTGAAAAAATTAAATCATTAATCCACATGTTAACCAAACCTCTAACATATATATTCATGCCACCAGAAATTCTTTTTAGCGTTATAGGCTATTTCACGTGAGATAGCGGTGTTACCCCTGCTGGGAAAAGTCGCTTTAACAGTACAAGAGCTATCTCCATCCATCAAGTTTGCCAGTGTCGTTGTTATTTGGGCAAGCCCTTCCGAGTATAACCAAGATCATAGTTTCTTGGTCTAATAGTTTCTCCATTTAAAAGAAGGTGAGAGCTGGAAACGAAGACAAATGTTAATGAACTGACTCAATCAACATTTATCAATCAATTGGACAGTACCAGGTGAAAGCTGTTACAGGAGGAACATGTATTGATGAATTACTGCAAATGTCAAAGAACACTGGTAACAGACAATGACTCATTTGAGACCTTCCCCACTTCTTCTGTCGGAAGCTGTAATAACAATGCTAAAGAGCAGTACTAGGTCTCGATGTGCTCTGTGAGCATTTACTAGTGAATCGGGAAATATTTGTGTTCCGTGAGGCTGCCAAACCAAATATACAAGCAGAATCTCAAGCCTGCCAAGAGATCCTTGCAGGCAGTCCCTGCCTCCAGCCACATGATTATTCATGGAAAATTATTATTACTTATTTAGTGAAATAAATAATTTCAATAGTTTGCCACAGAATTTTAATTATTAGAGGTGTTGCTGGTAATTTTTCATTTAATCTTTGAGATCCAGCTTGGCCTAGGTGCACCAGTGACTTCACAGCAACTTTAAGTTCCCTCGTCATGGGTCTACTGTCCTTTAAAGCCACTGCATGCTCATGACCAACTCCCTGCCACAGGGCTCCGTTGTGTCTTTTTCAGATGGGAGGGCTTGTGCGCTTCTCTGTCTTGTCTGATACGTAGGTAGTCTACTAACAGGTATTACCTGTCTCTAGAATTTGACCTCAGGTACTACTAGGGCATGATGATGCCTATGCTCCTTTCCTCAACACCAGAATCAGTACAGAGGAAACAAGATTTGGCTCTCACTATTCTAAAGCTACTTGTACGGTAAACTTGGGTTCATCCATGTGGGCAATCAGAAGGAAATTAGCCTTTCCCAAACTTTCGAAAGCCAGGTTCCCTTCATGAAGATACTGCCAGTTTATGGCCCTCCTGATTCAGTGTTCAAAGCAACCCAAAATGAGCAGCTGCTTTGGAAAGATTAGGCAGGTCCTTTCTGTATGTTACTTCTATTCTGCATGTTTTAGGCATTGAGAAAATCATGAACAATGGCATTTTATAAAGCCTTGATGGTGGCACCTGAGTTAGCATTCATTGCACAAATCACATATTTCCCATCTCGGCGCAGTCGTCTGGGGGTTTCTGAGCCTTCTAGTCCACACTGCTGCAGTGATCAGGCTCAACTCCTGTTTTCACTAGTTTCTTCATAGCCGCAGCAGGTAAGACTACCTTCCTGTTCCACTATGAAAGCTGAGAACAAATAACGGTCTGTGTGCCCTCTGAACATAAAGGTCTTACACTTCCCCCAAGCCATTTCCAGTATCCCAGTGGCAGCATTCTGGGGAACACTAGGTTAAGTAAGCAGCAATCCAAAAAAAAAAAAAGGTGCTAAGAATGTTCCAAATGTTTATTATGTATTAAAAATACCGCAAATAAGCCATACAGTTCATTTCACAGTAACCTAAACAACATTATTCAAGAACTTGAGACGTCAACAAAGAACAGTGCAGTTCAATCAGTGACAACAAAGTTATCTTAATGTCTTGGTCCCTCTTACTATGTCAGCAATTCTTTCCTATTTACAGTGGGAACACCACTAGATATAGCTGAGTATCTTATTTACCCTAGGGAACTTCCTTTTACCTGCACTGTTCCCACAAACTTACCACTTTGTGGAGCTGCTATTTCTAGGAATTTCTTTTTGATGTAGCCAAAGATCTGGCTTGTCCAGGCTGAGGTGGTCATGACCCACCCTACAAGCCGGCAGTGGCCGTTATTTCAAAGGTATCCACATACAGATACCTTTATCAAATGTCTGTATAACTTTCAAAACAAAACTTTAAAAGGAGAGATATTAGAAATCCTTCCCAAAGAGACAGAAAACCAAGGAAGCTCCATGAGGAAGTGGTTTTTAAATAAACATCAACATCTAGAGTATCAGACACTTTTTCTCATTCTCAACCAGTCAGTAGAGGGATCCTTTACTACCAGTGTCCCAGGCAGAGGCCCAGTGACACCAGTAATAATCAGGCCTGAAGTCCTGAATGCGATAATAATAATTCAGGTCACTGTCACCTATGGAAGAACTTGGAAATGTATATGCCTTAGAAGCAATTCTGCTGATTTCATCCTGATTTTCCCCCTTTTGTGTTTTGGAGCGTATTATTATTATCATCAGCATGCTCGCTGTGCAAGGAACACCAGAGTTGTGATTCCAGTTCTTCTCTCTCCTCTTTCAAATTTGTGATCATTTCTACGGAAAGTCCTGTATCACAGATGGGGATTTAGGACTTTGCAGGAGAAACACAGCCTGATCACTTAAACAGCCCAAAAATATGACAAAAATGTTACTGTACCCTCTTGAAACTAATCCCATCCTTCAGCTCAGATGTCCCTGCTCAGCACTGATCTTCTGCACCAGCAGCTAAAGATGTTGGGAAAGAAGCCTATGATCGTAAACAGTAAATCTCTCCAGCCATGCAGTGCACCACGCCTTGGCATCTTCTTTCTGCCTCCGCTCTCCTTCGTTCTTGAGTGCAACAGTCACAACTCGCTTCTCTCTTCCCACTGTAAAACAGCTGTAAAACAAGCTACTACTGCTTAGCAACTCGCCACGTGCCAGCTGGGCTGTGGTAAGTGTCCACGCGTACAGTCGCAGCCCTAAGCAACGCCACTTACCTCAAGCTTGTCCTTACCGTGGGTTTAGCTAACGCCTGTTAGCTCCTTGGCACAGGTTAAGGACACACAAAAATGTACTACAGCTCAATCGATACGTGGTAGACTGACCATATGGCTGAGTCCTAAACTGAAGAAACAGATGAGTGACTTCTGGCCTGCACCACGCTCAAGTTTACCGGTATAACAGTTTTAGCTAGAGGTGTAGTTTTCTTCATCCATGCTTCTTAACCCAAACACACCAGTCAAATCCTCAATGTGTACAGCAGTATGGTTTTCATACCAAAACAGCTGTAGCCCTCCTGTGTGGGACATCTAGTGTCATAGTGTGAAACACCTTCATACCATTAAATATGTGCCCATGCTAATGAGGCTGTAGTGCCTTAGTTACACCACAATAGTTACAGCGGTGCAACTTTCTAGAGAAGGTGAGCCCTTAGAAACTCAAACCCCAACTAAATTCATGTTTTCATAAAACAAAACAAAAAACTACACAAAAGAGAAATAAAGGAAATAAGCAGAACTGTCTCTATTATTAAAGTATTCTTATTCTCTTTGGAGGTATCAAATTGCTTTGAGAGAGAGTAAAAAACTGGGCATACAAAAGCTATTCTCTTTAATCCAATATTTGTACAAGGAGCACCGCTACCTAAACTTTCTCATGTATTTTTTCTACTTTCACAAACAATCTTTCCAGATCGTGCCTCAAGTCATCTATCGAACTCTTCACAGACTCCAAGTTGTTCTCATTATTTTCAATTTTCACCGAGTAGGAGACTAAACTATCCACTGCAGTTCTTATCATTTTCAAATCAGAATCAACCTGGCTGACAGAAGATCTCAGTTCATCTACAGAGCCTTCAACAGAAGAAAATTTTTCGAGATAGCCTTGAGAATGTGTTTCACCCGTCTGAAGAGTTCCTTGATCCAACAAAGTACTAATTTGTTTCTGGACATCCTGAAAAGCACCAGAGGATGGCAGGTCACTAATACTTCTTCTCAAGTTCTCCACATCATTGTGCAGTGAGGTCTGTGATTCACCAAGATTTCTCAGAACGTCTGTGATTGAAGTTACGTCCATATCTGAGATTCCCTGAAGAGCGGTAACGCTTTGTTCTAGGGTACTGAGCTTATCTTCATATTTTGCCTCCTTAGAAAGGAAAGACTGCAACTTTTCAGTATGTTGAGCAGCAACAGAAGTTAGAGACTCCAGGCTCTCTTCTATGTGTCTCAGTCGAGACTCTAGCCCTTCACTGTTCTTTTCAGAAGTTTCTAATGCTTTTCTGAAGAGTTCATTTTCTTCCCATTTGTTGAGGTCAGCTTTAACTTGCCGTAAATCTTCATCAAGTCTTTTAATGTCACCAGGGAGCTGCATAATAGAATCCTCGGCTCTAAGAACTTTCTCTTGTAAAGCTTTTAATGAAAGATGTTCAGAGTCTGCTGCCTCTTTGAATTTCTCATGTTCTTGTTTGAGGTTTACCAACTCTTTCACTTCAGTATACACATCAGATTCCATGGAGTCTATTGTACTTTTCAGGGCCTCTATGTCCTTTTCTTTGGTTTTCATGGAGGTTTGCATCTCATAAAAAGCATCTTTCAGCACCTTTATTTCATGCTTATATGCATCTGCTTCTTCTAGAGAATTAACCTTTGCTTTCATATTGTTGATTTCATCTTGGCTCCTTTGCTGGACTGTAGTGAATACAGCGATGTTATCATTTATCGACTTGGTTAACTCCGTTAGTCTCTCTTCCACTGTGTTTTCCAGCGACGTGAAGTCTCGTTCCCTTGCATCCTTCACCATGTGGATGCCATCAGATAAGTCTTTCAAGATTTCATTTTGTAGCTTCTGAAGCACTTCACTGATACGGTTTATTTCACTCTCCCCTTCCTTAACAGCCTTCTCAGTAACTTCTTGCTTCTGCTGAGTAATTTTCATCATGGATTCGAACTCTCCAAACGTGGCTTGAAGGGAACGCACCTAAAACAGAAATCCATATCTTTAATTCTTACAATTTCATCCTTAGCTACATCCCTATCCTTTGTTTTTAAGGTCCTTATGGTCCCGGTTACTGTATGAAATGATCACCACCTTCCAGTCTTTCAGGCTTCCTACCTGAGGCCACCCTATGGCCTGTATCTAAACGAGACACAAAAAGCCCAGCACCTACAGCCTCAAAGCTCTCTACATGCACACCTTCTGCTGAGGATCCTCGGCCTCACTGACCTGCCACAGATTAACCACAAAACCTGTAGCAGTGACAAGCAAATCCAAGTCGTCAGAGCTTGCATCCTGACCTCCGAGTCATCCCTCCCTCTACAGTTCCTTGGGGCTGGTTCTATGGGCTGCAAGTTCCCCCTTATTTAGGGCAAAAAATAAAACAAACAAAAACATCCAGCGCCAGCTTCTGTGTGAATTTTGTCTAAGTATGGAGAAACTAGGATTAAACTTTAACAGGTGGTCAGAGCCTAGGCCAACACCTGAACATGAAAGAAGTTTCAAACCACTCAAGGAAGGACAACAGGGAAAAATTAGGGGGAAAAAGGAGCTAGGAATAGCTGGAGAATGGAAGTAGTAACCGTGACATTTTGCTGCTCTTAGACATCAATGTGATTTTGGAGACAATTTTCTCGTTTGCTATTTTTTAAGATAAAAATTATAGGAAAGCTTTAATGTTCTAAACACCACAAGTGTTCTAAGTACCACATTATTTAAACACATGCCTACACATGTATGCTCTTAGTGAAAAGGCGCATAGGTTCACGTGTGTGTATGCAGGCACAGAACAAAGCTGTAGCAGCTGTTAAGGGGACCAGCTCACAGAAAGCTGCTAGTATCCCAACTACAAAAATGACCTTTACAGCTGGCTTCCCTGACAGCAATAGGGAAAAGAGCAAGGGCTAAGTGGCCGCCAAGATAAACTACTCTCACCTCTACAGTTAAGATGCAGGTACACCAAAGGGGAAGCCTGTGTTAACTTAATTCTGGGGCAAAGCAGAGTATCAAGACTGTCAAGAAGTCTTTTTGTGTGGGGGGTTTGGTTTTTTTCTAAAAAAAAAAAAAAAAACCATTACAAAGTATGTAAGAACTCCCATTGGCTACAACAGGAATCCATCACGTACGAAATACCTCAAGGCTTTGGCAGGAGGGCAAGTGCTGAGTAATGCATGTTGTGTTGCTTCATGCTACTCTCTCTGTCTGAGGGATATATTAATCAGTCCTGCCACATGGGCTGCCATGTTTACTGATTAGATACACAGCTGGAGGGGTGGTTTTATTTTAGAAATGGAAGGAAGTATACTCTATATATCCTTAGAAAGGAATATACAGAGGTCTTTATTTTTTTTTTTCCTTTTTAACTGAAAGGGATTCCAGCAGCTTTCAGTCGGCCTCTGAACCTAGAAATTCATCTCAAAAGTTCTAACAGACTTATTAACTACTAATTAATTTATTCACATGTATTTATGCTAAATTAACCCCCTGGCCAAAACCTCTCTGATTTTAGTGGAGGTCTACACTGTGAAAGAACTGTAGTTTGGTCATGAAACTTTCCCTTGCTCCAGGAGACTCCTGAAGTGTGAAGAATCCCCATAAAAATGACTTCCTTTCCCTGCGCCCCCCCTCCCCTTTTTGTAAAAAGGTTTGTAGCTTTACTTTCCCTATAGCTTGTAGTCTCTAGGTCTCACACACCAAGCTAAGAATGAATTAAAAGGGGAGGGGAGCAGGAGAAGCAGGTAATACTAGCATACAAATTGCTGCAGGGCAACAGCGATTACACTGACTTACCAACCTTACTTTCATTACGTCTTAATTGTCATTCATTCTGATTTTTTCCACATAGAGAGCTCTTTCTGTATCCCTATAAATGGACTTCAGGACTGTAGAAGGAGTGCACAAGAAAGTTTGCCTCTCCCTCTTACGACAAATCATTTATTCTTCTTGACACATTCCAACTAAACCACTAAATTCATATTTGCAATTAACCTATCTTTGCACGTTAGTATAAGAAAAGGCACCAGAAACATCCAGGGGAACTCTCTGGAGTGTCAGGAGATCTCTGCTGGTGTAAATTTGATAGAGGGGGATCCCACCCCTCACATACAGAGAGGGGGGTACGCACAGTGTTGGAGAAACACCAGAGCGGAAGTACTTTATACCTATTCCTCCACTGCATTTGGGCAACGCCCATGGTGTAAGTTAGTCTTTCCCTATACCTCTAGCTTCTGGTGGAGCCGGCCACTTGAAGACCACAGAGCTCTGATATAATAAAATAAAAGACCCAGGTCCTCGAACTAGATCAGCCTCTAATCTGATCTATCCTAACATACGCTCAGCTCCCTAAGCACCATCAGGGCCCTAGACAAACCCCTGGCAAGAGAGGGGGAAAAACTCACAACTCCAAAGTAATAGCTCCTATTCACTACAAAGTTGGTTTGTGTGCACACCTCTCTGCCTGTCCGCCCGTTTGCTGTTCACGGCTGGAAACTTGTGAAGCTTTAGCCCTTGAAAGGTTTACTGTCCTAAATAGTACATACAAATATTTCTATAGCTAACAAGTACATCTTTGCCAAGCAGTCATACCATCTTGTATTCTAACACCAAATAACCTTGGCTTCTCTGAAAATTGTGCTGCATTATGAAGATTAGATTTCCACATCATTTCCTTTCTCCTCCTACTGCTGATGTGTAAAGCAGATGAGCTTATGTAACGCTCCTGACGGTGGCTCTGTGCACTGAAAGACGAAAGGGAGCTCCACGTAGCAGCCCGTACTGCCCGCCCCTCCGTAAGTTCAGAACGGGACCCTACGCTTTTGTAAAGCAATGCCAGGTCTTCTCTTCCTCAAGTCCATTCTTCTGGAAAGACAACACAAAAACACAACAAACAGCTTTCAAGGCTTACATTGAAACTCTGCGTGACCTCTTTCCTCTGCCTTTTATTTTTGCATTGCTGCACAAATGGCTAACATCAGCCATCTGCTATACACAGGCAAATAAAGTTTCTCTTCTCTTCAAAATCAGCTGTTCATAAACTTACGTTTTGTCTCTTTCTCCTAGAATGCGCAACGTACACCTAAGATTTCTCTGCAAGAATGCAGAGATGGAGGGAGCAAACTATACCCATCTCTATGCTTGGAAGAGCTTATACATTGCTTGTATATCTGAGTCCTCATGTACAATACTTATGTATTATCCTATGTCCCGTGTGCCTGCCATTGCAATTTCTTCCTTCCTACAGTTTGTAACAATGCCTTAACAACTAGGGAAAAAAAAAACCCAGCCCTTTCTAGTTCCAAACGTGGCCCAGCCAGGATTTAAGATTAGCTTCAGAAATAGCCCTGCATTTTTACAACCCGTTCTGCACTTCACACAATTTCCCCTTTTCCTCCTTGCTGGGAGAGAGCGGAAGCACCGAGACACCGATTTTACAAATTCCACGCGTGCCGGCTGCCACGCTTCTGGGGAGCGCCGCAAAACGGCCCGAGGACGCCCGGCCCCAGCCCAAACTCGCCACACCCAGGGAGCAGGGAATCTGTACGGCCCCACGGAGGCTGCTCGCGATGCACAAAGCAGTCAAGCCGAGGCAAGAACTTCCCTTTCTCTCATCTGACTCAGTGATAACTTTACATATTGCTTTCAAACCGATTTCCCTGCTCCCTAGACGAGCCTGACTGTATTTTAATTTGATTCCGCGCCCTCACACATAACATTTCCTTAAGTTCTGGGCACGCTGAGACGTATCCAGATGGACACTGCCATTTGTGAAACTCTAGCTCAGGGGCTAGTAAGGCCTGAGCGGAAAAAAATTAGGAGGAAAAAGCTTTTTCTCCCCCCCCCCCCACTTTGCTCGAGTCACAGCCTTTCCTGGCTACTTCCCAGCCCTCCTGCGAGCCCGGGGTTGCGATGGGCGCTCAAGCCTGGCTCCCAGGGCACGGAGAGCGGCAGGAATCTGGAAGGCGCCGCAAGGCACACACGCGAGTCAGTACTTTCGGCGCTGCCTCTGCTCTTCGACCCAACAGGCAGGACTTTTGTTTTTGGGAGCGCGTGGCGCGTCTCGGCGCTGCCAAAAGTTGCGGGAGGGCCAGGCCGGGAGGGCGGTAGTTCCTGCCACGTCCGACGGCGCGGCCGCGCCATCTCCGCCGCTCACCTGCCCGCTCCGCACAGCCACCGGGGCAGCCCGAGCGCCGCGCTCCCTTTCACACTATTTGCAATAGCAAGAAAAAAAAAAAAAAAATATATATATATATAAAACTACCCGTAGCAGGCTGTCGGGGCTGCAGTTCTGCACTTCCACCCCCACGGACGTGCGTTATATAAAACAGCTTCACGTCCAAACCGCGGAAGACCGAGAGGGCCCCAGAGAGGGGGGCGGCCCCGCCGTGTCCCGTTAGCATCCCACAACCGTCTTGATGCTTGTGCTTCCCAACGAGCCGGGCTATGCCCTTACTCAAGACAAGCACGGCGGCGGGGAGGGTCCGCGACACCCCCACCGGCCCCCGCCGACGGTCCCCCGCGGACAGCCCGGCCCGACGGCGCCGCGCTACCTTCTGCACCACGGCGTCCAGGGTGGCGGCCAGCTCCTCCCGCTGCCGGCTGGAGGCCTCCCTCTCGCGGCTGCTCCGCCCGACCTCCTCCCGCAGCTGCCGCACGTACCAGCCGGCCGGGAGCGCGGCGCCCAGCACCACGGCGGCGCCCAGCACCAGCGCCCAGCCGCGCCGCGGGCCGGCGGCCGAGCGACCCCCGCCGCCCGCCGCCGCCCGGCCGCCGCGGCCCTGCGCCGCCGCCGGCCGCCGCGCCGCCTCCTCGGCGCCGCCGGCCGCCGCGCCCCGCTCGGCGGCGGCGGTGGCGGCGGCGGCGGCGGCGGCGGGCGGGCCGCCCCCCTTGGCGCCCCGGTGCTTGGCGGCCGACATGGCGGGAGGCGCCGCCGTGGTGCGCGCAGCGGGAGCGGGAAGGGGAGCGGGAGCGGGGGGCGAGGCTGCCGTGCCGCCGCGCCTTGGGGGCGGGGGCGCCGGCCCCGGCAGCGCCCCGCTCCCCTCCCCGCCCCGCCGGCCCGGCCCCCGCCCTCGGCCCCGGCCCCGGCGGCAGCGCCGGGCGGCTCCCGCCCCGCCGCGGGGTCTCGGGCGGCGGGCTGCTGCCTCGCGCAACTTTTGTTTCTTTTTTTTTATTATTATTGTTTGTTTGTTTTTTGGAGTTTGGGGGAGGAGGGGGGAGGTTTGGCTGAAACGCGCGAGCAGCGAGCCCCGAGAGCAAGCTGCCGGGGGGCGGGGGGGGGGTAAGCTGTCTGGGTACGAGAGCCGCCGCCGTAGGCGTCTCTAGGGCCGCCCCGTCTCGGAGCAGAGACTTCGGCGCCAGACTGGTTCCTCAGGCGCCTGACAGCTGCCCCGACTGTCTGCCGGGAGCGTTTCTGGTCCGAGCGCGCTCTGGGTAGAGGCTGGTGGTTCAGCATCCAAACTCCCCACGAGAGAGCCTGTGCGCGCCCTCGCCCCGACACCTGGGCAAGGAGCGCCTTGCGCTCATCTTCCCAGCAGGGCACGTCCCCGCTCAGGGCCGGAAAGGCCGAGAGCAGCCCTTCCCCGGCGTCGCTGGCTCCAGCTGGGCCTGCCGGGCGTCGAGCGCAGACCCCTGTTTGGTCTCTTTGGCGCTCTCAGGGCTTCTGCTGCTCGTAGGGAGGCAGGTCAGAGGGAAGCGGGAGCTGACTGGTTTGGATACGCTGGCAAGAAGAGGAGGGCGGGCAAGGAGGGCGAGGTAGAGCGGAGGTGAGGAGTTGCGGAGGAAAGAGTCTCTGCTGCGCGTTAAATTACTTAGCGGTCCTGTGGAGGGCGGGGGGGAAAAGTTGTGTCTGATCACGCAGACTATCCTTACGCAAGGCAGCAGGGTTGGTTTGACTTTGCGTTTTTGGGGCGCTGAGGGTTGGGGGGTGGGTAACGGTCTGCATGGTGAGAAAGGGAGGAGAACGTGCCCAGGACTGGCGTTTGGGTGGAAGGGAGATATCACATGGGAATAACTTTAAAACTTCTTTTGAAAACTCTTCCAGTTTTCAAGCATCACACAGAGCTGCTTAAAACGTTTTCAGAAGATGAGTAGTTATGTCTTGTTATCTTGTATTTGTTTGATTGTGGAAGCTGGAAAAAATACAAAATAGCTCCCCTTCCGTCTGCTTTGGGATGGACTGTAGGACAAATGATACCTTAGAAAAACTTAAAAGTTTCAAAAACGTGCCTCGATTGCACCGTGTTGTACCTTTTTTTACATCCTTTTCGCCCTAACTCTGGACAGGTTACGTAGCGGTTGTTGTTTGGCAGGCATCTAACTGCGCTACCAGTTCACTGCAGAATTTTATGACGAGCCGGATCTAGACCAGTCAGTCCACCCCTGCTGTCCAGCGATGTGTTGGAGGGAGTTACATTTCTTTTTATGTAAAGCTATCCAGGTATTGTGTGCAAGGCAAGACCGCAGTGTGTCATTGCATCTGATTTTTGTAACTATGGGTTACGATTCTGGAAGTGATTCCTAATTGACAAGAAGGAACTGAGGCACGTTTTCCTTTTAACCTCAATAGGTACAACGTAGGCAACAGTCATACAAAGTTCTTCATATACTGGTTCATGGCATACATTCCTCTTGTCGTTGCTTTGCCTTCCTCAGTTCCTGAGCCCCTGCTGACGTATTGTTCACTGTTCCCTTTGCAATTGGAAGCAAGCCTTATTCTGCTGCCCATAAAATCTGTTTTGTGAGTTGTCTGAAGATTGAAGGCAAGATTCATACTGGAGCTTGCTATTTCAAACTTAGTAGAAGATGGCTTGCAATCCTGTGGTGTCTGCGAACTGCTGGTGGCTTCCAAGAGGCGCTTGGATCCAGGAGTCGGCACCCAGAGCATTGTTGTGACAGAAAGTGTCCAATGTGACGGAGTAAGTCATCGGAGAATCCTAACAACAAAAACACGCACAAAAATCCTCTCCGCTGGTTCTGTCCCCACGCTTCCCTGTGCTTCAGGCAGAAAGGAAGCTGCAAATTTTCTAAATGCTCCATTTCTAATTTCCTCCCATCCTCTAGACATACTCAGTAACTGTGATGTCAGGATGAGCTCTCTGTCAAGGATTATTTAAAACTGCCTTTCTTTTCATCGCAATATGGTGGACAAAGTAAGCTGATTATTGCCCTTGTCTTTCACAATTGTTAACACCGTTTGGAGAGACTTACATGGCACTCTTTTATTAAAGCAATAATGGATTTAGATCTGGGCTAAGAGCAAACAACTGCTAGACAACCAGTAGTAATGGCAGTCGTTTCAGAAGGGTTTTTTGTTTGTTTTAAGAACAATGCTATGAAAAGCTCTCAGCAGTGTGTTATTCCCTTGGACATGTTACTCTTCCTCCCTGCATTTCAATATGTATCTTTGTATCTCAAGGTAACATTAAAAAAGTCTGTATTCATGTCTGTATCTGTTAATATTTGCCCTTATTCAAAATCTGTGTGGGATGAAAGAAAAACACCACTTCTGTGGAAGATACACAGTGAAATGAAAATAGTGCTTTAAAGCTCTACTCAAGTACCTGTGCAAAGATCTTACACATGTAGTTTCAGTTTCTTTAAGACACTACAAAGTAACAAGAAGTGTTTTGCAGCTCCGCACCTAGGCTGCTGAATTTCTGGTGCAAATTTGATTTATTTCCTTCTCATGCTCTTATGTTATAGTAAAAGGCATTGGCTTGCCAATAATCATTCCATGAAGGGAAGTTCGTTGCATAAATGTGCAAGCTGTAACTCCCTGCAAGATAAAGGCTTAGGGTGCTAATTGACCTTTTTCTGCATTTGATTACACCAAGAAATCCAATATTGTTTTGTCTTGGAAAATATTTACTTTTCTTTCTTGGTATTTGATTCCTAGTTCTTTTTTTTTTTTCTTTTTTTACAAATTTTAGGTTGAGTATTCTTCAGAGACAGAGTATCTTAAACTGGGGCAGGAACACAATCCCTAACTGGAGCCTGCAAATCCCGTTTCATTCAATACTTATGCCAAGGTTTAGGCCTGAACTAAACTGTTAGGACTGTAAATGGTGTTCTAGTCAATAATTACTAGCATGGGTGATGGAAGGAAAATTTATATTTGTCGCGGGCATTCTGTGGCCATAATTCTATTAAATTCACAGGCAAAAGGTCATTAGTTGAAGGAGATGCTGGAGGAACTGCAGGATGCAGACTCCGTGAGAGAACTTCTTTAGCTGATTCCTAACCAGGAGTCGGTAGGCTGTCTTAAATTCCCTCCAGAGGTGGGTGGCTGGAGCAGATATGAGTCCTCTTGCCCTGAAACGGATGAGGAACTCTCAAAATACTCTGTCCTCCTGAATAGTGCCTAAGTAGAAATATTCAGCAGTAAAACAAGCAACTTAGAAGAACTATAAAACCAGAGTTTCCACAATAAACATCTAGCTGCAACCTTAGCTATCCTAGGCTTTAGGATAAGGAGGATCTTGGATTCCTGTTTAGGAAGGGCCAAGAAAGAGCCAGGATTTGTAACAGTAGCCTAAGACAAAGGATTTGGGCTCTTGGAGCCATTTGTTTCAGAGAGTTTACCATAAGAACTCAGCCTTATGGCTGTTATCAGAGACAATAATCAAGAAGATCATCACTGATAAGCATCAAGGGTTGTAAATCTGTTCAGGTAGTAAGATAGTGTAGATAACTGTCGTACTGCTTCTCCAGGTTGGCAGTGACACGGAAAATGTTTCAGGAAAGGACTGGGAATAATCTGTAAATAATTGTTTCTAGCAGACGGTAACCCAAAATAAAGAAAATGGCTCGACAAGGGTTAGTTTTGTAGCCTCAGTATGCTGCCTTTCGTTAAAAGACTAGCTAAGACTTTTTCTTAACAAGGAACCAACATAAACTATTTCTTGTTGACCAAAAAATACCGTTCTACAAACAGCTCCTCATTGTATTTGACTCAGTAAGTCAAACTTGTTTTTTCCCTCTGTGCAGAAAGAGACTACTAGTGCTGAGGGGAGTGTGCGTTAGGAATTTGCTGAGGTGATAAAGTAGCAAGATACTGCAGACTAGAGTGGTTGGGTAGTTTACTGATGTACTATTCTCTCTCAGCAGCTTCAGTATTCTGCCCTGCCTCTGCCTCTGTGTGAATCTGAAGCTGAAATATTTCAGTGGCAAGAAGCAGAAATCCTGTCTGCTTCTCACAGGACTGATTTCCTGCTGGTATACAGGAAACTCAGCTGTAAGAGCAAGCTGAGAAAGCGTCCTTACGCCTCCTGCTTTGTAGGCTACTTCTCTCACTCTTGAGCCTATTATCTGGGCCTGATGGCCTCAGTCAGCCTAGAGTTTTAACATCCATCTGTTAGAGCTAAAGCCAGTCTGCCTGGCTCAGTTATTAGGATTAGGGCAAAATATCTCATGACTTCAAGTTATGTTCTCAACTTAGTTGTCATGGGCCCTGGTGTGAAGAACAACATGCCCTGCCCTTGCCTTCTCCTTCCAGGCTGGCCATCGTTGTTAGCCACATATTGGGACGTTTCTGACCTGAGGGGCCAGGTGCAGCTACACTCCTTACCCATTCAGTAGCTGTGTTGCTGTTTGCTGGGTAAAGCAGTGCATTAATCGTAGGCTTTCTTGTCCTTGGCAGTTTTACTAGTAACAGGAAGGAAAAGTTATGAGCTAACTTGCTGCAAAGGCTGAACACAAACTTGTCCTTCGTTTGAATTTACAGCAGTCCTCTAACGAAAGGTGTAGAATTAAGGCCAACTGGAGACACCAGTGAAACTTCTGCCTGCGTGTCCCATATAAGACATGTGGACATTGATCTTCATAATTGACCAGAACAGATTTCAAGGCTGTACAATTATTTTCTTGCTTGACGTTGCAGAATATTAGACGTCGCAAAATGAATGGCGTTTCCCTGTGCAGTAAATCCTCCACAGTAAAAAATCTATGTCAAGATCCATATAATGGCCTATAGCGTCATTGTCTCTGGATCATGAAGGAACAGAAACCAAAAAAAGTGGTTAAGTGCGGAGTACCGTAGAATCTAGCTTCTCGGCCTTTGGAGTGGAATTTTGAAGCGTGTCTCAAGTGCCTCAGCTGAATGTACAGATACATCTCTATACAGAAAGGTAAAGAAAGCTGGATACTTCGGAATGGGCTCCAAGACAAAAAACGTGCTCTTGAGGGGAAGAGGGGCACTTTTACAGCTAAAAAAAAAAATGCTTTTTAAAGCCGTCCCTTTCTGGAATGCCATGCGATACGCAGTGTTGCAGGGTGCAACACGGCCTATTTTGAGATACTTTTCCCTTTAAAGTTGACCTTTTATGTAAACGTTTACAAGCTAGTCTACTTGGTGGAGCGAGGGCGTTCTTTATCCTCCTTGAGGAAGGTGGGCCACCGAGCACCACTGGATTACAGAATCGCTGGTCCACACACAGAGCCCACAAAACGGACCCTGAATCACTGGATGGGTGCTCAGATAGAAGGGAAGAAGTGCTGGGCCCTGGGGTTTGCTGCAAACGCTATTTACGCAGTTTTATATGATGCAGCCAGTTAGTTAGTAAAAGGCATTAGCAGCACTCACCGCAAAGACCAGAACTAGGTTTCCCCCACTCCCATACCTTTAAGATGGCATTTAAGCTAAAATAGATGTAAAAATAATAAAAAAATACATCAGTGGAAGGGAAAACAGTCGTGTACAAGGCAGTCCAGCTGTAAACCATAACATATAGTCTCTCCCAAAGGTCTTTCGAGCTTCTCTCACACGGCTGTTGCCATGTGACATGCAAAAACTGGGGCAAAGTAGCACAACCAGTTATTTAAAACATCCTCTTCCTTATGGAAGCTATTAGGCTGTTAGACCTAATCCCATTTAATCTCCCTGAAGGCTGGACACAAAGCGGCACGGCTCTGCATCTCTTGGAAAAGCACTCCACCTCACGCAGGATGCGCTTTGCGCTCTTGCTTTTATAGCCGAGGCCGTATCGCTAGGACCTACGGTGGACTTGGGCCCTCTGAATACAGCGTCTAGCCCCATATAGTTTTGTCACACGTGCTAGTGATGAAGTAGTTGTTTGCAGGAAGGCGAGGCCTGTGTCTTGGTAAGGACGGAGGCTTGCTTTAGTAAGCCCCTGCCTCGGATGGGCGCCAGCGTTTGCCCTGCGAGGTGGGGCAGCAGTGGCAAACTAGCTCCCGTGACAGGAAGAGATGACGGCCTGACAGGTCCTGCTACCCGCCGTGGGTCTCCGAACCGGCTCCGCGGATGAGGTCAACGCAGCAGTAAGCAAAGCACTTATAATTTATAACAGCGCTGTAGGGCTTCCCGGCGCGTGCCTCAGCGGGCGCTCGCCCGGCCTCGCAATGCCGCAGCCGTGAGCCAGGCGGGAGCGTGACGGCGGACGCAGCCCCGAAGGGCTCCCTTGAGGCCAAGATGGCCGGTGGCGCCTCGACGGGAGGGCAGCGGACAGCGGGGCAGGGAAGCCTCTGGGGGGCACATTCAAAGCTTCCTCGGCAGCGCTATGAACAGAGCGGGGCGAAGGCGCCCGTGGGGCGGCGGTGCCCGGTGCCCGCTCCTGCCCTGCTGAAGGCCGGCAGTTCGCGCCCCACACGGCCCCCGCCGCGAGGGGGCCGCCGCCACCCCTCCCCTCCCCTCCCCTCCCCTCCCCCACCCCGAGGTAGCTCCCTGGGGCGGGGCTTAAGCGCGGAGGCCCCGCCCCCTGGCGAAGGGGCGGGGTCTGGCTGGACCGACGCGGCTCTTCCGTAAACACCGCCCGGCCCTTCCTCTCGCCTCTCCCCCCGCTTCCCGGCAGGGCTCATTCAGCGGGAGGGGGGGGAGGAGGGAGAAGCAGTAGAAGCGTCTTGCCTTGTAAACTCATCTTTTTCCACGCTTAGTGCTCGGCTCCGGACAAAATGAGGACGCAAGAATGATTTGTATGGCGGTAGGGAGAAGGTTAACCCAGGTCCTTCGGGATAACTCGCTACTGGCCATGCAGCAAAGTGCTAAGCACCCCCTGCTCCCGGCAGGAGATGGACGCGCCCAAGGAAGAGACTAATAGTCCGGGCCGGGTATATAACTCGGGGGGGGGGGGGGGGGGTGTTTAAAGCCCCAGCGATCGCCGCTGAGTAGGGTGAGCTGCTGTCGCCGCGGTGAGTGCCCGGGGGGAGCTGGGGCTGGTTAAAGGTGGCCGGGGGGCTCCTACCCTGCCGGGCGGCGAGCACTGGCTGCTCTGCTCTCCCGGCGAGGCCGGAGGCTCCGCAGCTGCCCCGGGGCATCCGCTGCAGCCGGTGGGTCTGGCAGCCCCGGGTGGCCGCCGCGCGCCCCGTGCCCCCTACGCCCAGGGCTGTCTCTCTTCCATCCCCTGATGGCCGCTGTCCGCCGGGGCGGCCCGGCCCGACGAGCAGCACCGGCTGCCGTCCTTGCAGCCCCGCTCCGGCCGCGCAAGGGCACCCCGGGGCTGCGTCCCCGCCGCGGCTGCCCCGCACGGCCAGGGTGCCCGGCGCCCCTCTCCCACCCCGCGGGGCCGCGCCTGGCAGCCGCTGTCACCTTCCCCGGGGCTGGCGGAGAGGGTGCCCCCTTCTCCTCTCCTCCCTTCCTTCCCCCCCGCCCCGGGCCTGTCCTTGGAAACGCTGTTTGTTTTGGTCGGCGAGTGCCAAACTCCTGCCTCTGCTAACTTAAAAAACATGGGGCTGGGGGAGGAGACACGGGGCTAAACAGATGGAGGAAGAGGAGGAGCCCGCGGCGCTTCCTCCTCCTTCTCCCCCCCCCCCCCCCGCACCGCGCCGGGGAGAGGGGGGACAACATGGCGGGGGGGGAGCACAACATGGCGGGGGGGAAGGGTCACCCCGGGCCGCCGCCGAGGGGCGGTTTTGCCCCTCGCCCCGGCCCTGAGGAAAGCGCGTTACGTTGCAGGAGGGTGTGAAGCAGCGCGGCTGTCAGAAAAGTCTGTCAGAAACGGGCTGTCAAAATTGGGAAGGGGAGAAGGGAGGGCCGAGGAGGTTCTGTAGCTCTTAACAAAGGCTCTTTTCTCCTCCTGGGCCGTGGGACCGCGGACCAAGTGCTGGCAAAGGCCGAGTCCGGAAGGGAAACTCTAGCCCAAAGGAGATGCAGTAGATGCCAGCTCTGGAGGGCATAAGCCCAGTGGGATAAACACAACTCAGTTCATAGTGGTAAAACAGGACAGAGTGCTTGAAGCGTGCGCAGAAGCAGGGCTGTGGGAAAAAAAAAAAACTTGAAGATATCTGAAAAGAAACAAAACCTGCTGCTGCTTCTTTCCCGGTGCTCCATAAAATAACTATTAAATGCTTAGGAGTAAAAGTGTGTGTGTGTGAGAGGGGGAGAGATGTTGTGGACCAGGTAATACCAAAGGGGTAAAGACGTGTGTTGTTGAGTGTGACTGGAAGGTGCCCTAAAACTAACCTTCACCTGGTCTTGTGATCTAGTCACCTCTCAGTGAATGCTGAGGTTGGGTGAAGTAATGACTGTGTAAGAGTAGGATGCTGTCAGAAAACTGCTGTGCTGTGCTCCATTGCAGATTTAGTAAAACACATAATCTGAAATTGTGTACAAACAGCAGCAGAATCCATGATAGTTGACTTCTTCCCTTTTAAATTAACTAAGACTTGGTTATGACAGAGAAGAGAAAATGGGCTGATGCCTTGGGCATTTAGAAGTTATTCTAGCTTTGTCGCATACCAAGAGCTTATCCTTGAAATACTGAAATGCAATAGAACTGATTAAAAAAAAAAAGCTTAATGAAATCTACTGCCAACTTATCAAACCTTTATTTTAATTAAAGTAGACATTAGTTACTTTTTAGTACAGGAAAGGTAAAGCAGGTTGTAATCAGAGTCTGACTCTTTAGTAGAATAGGTAGGATATTAAGTTGTCTATTAAAACAACAGCTTAATATATAATTCCTAATGAAGAACTTACAAATAAGATGGTGGTATTGTCTAGTTCAGATGTTGAATTACAAAGTGATCCTAGAAAACTAAAAGGTTTTCTGAAGTATTTTTACTTGGAAATTATATTAATCTAAACTTCAAAATTACACATTAACCTTGCCCTCTCTTAACTTCTGAGGAGGTCTAAACCGTCTACAAAAGCATACGGAAAAGAAGCTGTTCCAGTGTGTGCTATTGAGAAAGCACTAAACAATTCAGTCCTCTATTGTTCTAACTAATTAGAAAAGCCTTCTTCAGTTTGCACTTCACTTCGATATACTCAATTAATGTTTTTCCTTTGTGCTATTTAGCTGTTGGGCAGCGTATTAAAAACACTAGATTGCATATCCAGCTTCTGCTTTGTGTATTCCACTTGTTTCCTTTGATGTGCTTTCTGCCTCCCGTATCTGTTAAACTTGCAATTTAGCAGCGATGTTGTGAATCTGCAGCATACACCCATTTTCTTCCTCGCCATTTTCCTTGGGAAGTCCTATTTGGAAATCCTACTAGGAAATCCATTTATTCTGGCAGGGGTTGCAACTTTTCAGTGTCTCATGTTGCACTGTTGAAACTCGTTAATTAAGTGAAGTCCTCTGAAGTACTGTACTGGTAATACTATATGAACAGCTGTGATCTCAGTACATCAAAACAGGTTATGCGTCTCTCTGAAATGCAGGTATTTGTTGCTGAAAGATGTTTTGGTGGGAGTAGTATGCAAAGGCTTACTGTCTATGGAAGTTTAATTTCTGTTTAATTACTGTTGGTGGTCTTGATTACCCAGATTGTGGTGGACTGTGGCACTGCTGACTTTCCTCTGCAGCAGATTGCTTTTTTTTTTTAATTAGGATCACCTTGCAAGTCTGAATCTTTTGGTCTGTTACTAGAATTAACATACTGAAAGTTGAGAAGAAATGTTTTTGAAATGATTGTAAAAATTGTGTGAGGATGGGTTTTTAAATAGTCATTTAATGCCTTCATGTTCTTTCTTTAATACCTAAATCTAAATAGTAGTGATGCTTTGAAGTGCTCATCTCAGGCAAGTGAATTTCTTGTGGGCTGTACACTGCTAAGAAATCCACCGCCTCCCCCCAACCCCATGCTCACAAACCACATACAGCACTAACATTTTGCAGGCTAGATGTACATGATTAAAGCCTGGAAATGGTTTGGTTTTGATATTAATCCAGAAACAATAGATGCAAATATAATGTTTTGCAGGCTCTGTGGGGTTACTATCTTTAGGTGAGTGGTTCCAGATAAGGAACCTGGAACGTGTTTCTACAGTTAGGTTACTTATTGTAGTTAATATCTAGTCAGCTCTAGCTTTGACAGCTGTACAACAAAGACCTTAGTGGAAGAAATGATTTAAGTCTCTTGCTTAATATGAACTAGTGACTCATTTGTAATTACTACTTAGACGATTAAAATTTCCGGGTCAAAAATATCTTAAAGCCTTTTGGTTTTCCAGCATCACTTGCAAACTGCCATCTTGTCTAGACAATACCATTTAATACCTAGTTGTTCTCAAATTTTTGTTAGACATGATAAAATTGTTGTTGTAATAGAGCAGCTGTGATATTAAGGATCACAACTAAAGCTGTAAGTCTTGAACCTGTGATCTCTTATGCCCTCATCAAAAATCTCATGACCTCTCCAGTGAGTTAAAAACTGACAGCAGTATTCTTGCTGATGTGTTTAATTCTTTCCACAGAAACAGCCAAAAATGCTACAGAGATAAGGCACTCAAATGCATGTTATTTTCGTTCTGGAAAGGCTGAGAAATAAAAACTTAACAAATACTAATCATCTCAATTAGCAGGGGAGTATTCATCAATATAATACCTCATCAAGTTTCAAAGGCTGATCCAGAATGAGCTGGTACTCAAAAAATCAAGCACTCTAGGCTGTGGCTAGGTGCCTACATAACCAACCAACCAAAAAAAAAAAATCTTCCTCCCATCCCCTTTTCTTCACACAGGTGCACACAAAGGTCATTCTTTTGCTGCCAGAAGTGGCCTTTCCCAAGTTTGACAGAGTTGCAGTGTGCAGTGTTTTTTTGCCTTCATAAATTAAGTAATCTTACTTAGTATCAAACTTGCAGATGGAAGACTTCTTGGCTTCTTGTTCAAGAAGACCTAGTGATGTTGGTGTTGTTGACTGTGTCCGTTCATAAAGTCTACTGCAGAATGTTTCATGGCCATGATGAAAGATGGATGGATAGCTTTGGTATTTGGGGCAAATTCCTTTGGGAGTAATTATGACTGTTGACTTCCGGTTTCTGATTTCAATATGATTAAAGGATTTTTCATTTCCTGTCTTACAACTATTATTCACGTTTCAGTACTATGCAACTGTCCAAACTCTCTGCAGTTGCAGGTTATTTACCTGGGAAGCAGTTTCTGTATGGGGACAGAAGTACTGTGAAGCATGATACTTTTTGGTGTTGTCATGTAGGCTGAATGTAATGTTAGAAGCTTTAGAGTTACAATTTGGCTTTAAAAAGTTCACGTTCACCCCTAGGAGGAGTATTTCTGGGTCTGTGCCACTGTTAATATGATTCTGTGGCCTGCTGCTTTAGGTGGATCTCTGCAGACTTCTATATACATCCTGTTAGAAATTCAGTGTTATAAATTATTTGCCCCTTCTCCTGTTCTACCCCAGCAACTTCTGTGTTTGCTTCAGAGTTTCTGCTCTCACTGCAGTCAGTTTGTGGAAGGAAGCTAATTGCTAAGACATCACTTGCTGGTGAAATAAAAAATCAAGTTATTTTATCACTAGGTGGGGGAGTAGTAACATTGAGGCATGCATTTATGGATTGTGACCACAAGGAGCTTTAGAGATTACGGTGGGTGCCTTTTATTTTTGAAACAGAACTAATTTACAGACTGTTTATGCTGAAGATACTACGGAATGAAATGGGAGAAGCCCAGATTAATACTCTTGCAAAATAGTTATAGCTTATTAATATCTGTGTGATCCTGTACACGACAATCCAGATCCTTTCTGTAACACCTTTTTAAGAAAGGTAATAACTTGTTGCTTTTTTACAATGTAATGGTCAATATCTGACTTTGAGAAACAAAAAATTCCAGAAAGCACTGGTTTTGTGGAATGTGTATTTGTCTTCCCAGGTGGTGTTTACTGTACCAGCTAAAGTGAATCAGAATGCCTCTCAATGATGACCAGAGCAGTGATTCAGATTCTTCACGCCTCTCTGAAAGCACAGCTTCTTCTAGTGACTCTGAGTATTCAAGACAGAGCTTCAACAGTGATTCTTCAAGCAAGCCCAGTTCCCCAGCTTGTAAGCTTATTTTGCCCTTACCTGCAGTGTGCATGGAGACGCATGGGGCTAAGTTATGCCACTTTTCTGTGCTGTCATGGGTAGAACCTGGGATTCTGAATTTGAGTTTGAGAGAGTACTGGGAGAAAGGCATGGCTTTGTCTTTGCTATGACCAGCACATCTCCTTGCGTGTGGACCACCACCAGGAACCATATCCATGGGGTCTGCTTGTGCACTCCTTCAATTTTGAAAGTGTAAGGAAAAGTGTGCCACAGTGGGCATTCTAGTCTTGAGCTAATCTTGACACTGGTACCTACCCTTTGCACGCAAAACCATGTTTGGCTGATTGGGAGAACGGTTTTCTTCCTTTTGCTCCATACATTTCCATATTAAATCTGGAATTATAGATTTATAATATATTGCATATAGATTAATGTCATAGTTTATTTAATTTATTTTTAAAAAATATTAGGATCAAATGGAAAATACACCTTTGCACAAGGAAGATAGTTTGAATAAATAACGATGATAAATAATATATTGGTTAAAATGTGTTTAATTGTCATGTCTGTAAGCGTTCTCAGACCATGCACGGTTCTTTTTGCTTTTGTGGTATTTTGTGTGGGTTTTCTTGTTTCTGTGTAAGTCAAGTCTTGTACTAAAGCAAGCTTCGTAGTGGAGCTGCCAGCTGGTGTTTGCTCCTTGTCCTTCTGTCATTACTAGCCTTCAAAAGCACAATTTCAATTACTAAATTAAATGACAGAATTCTGGGTTTAGAAACTTTGGGAATTTATTCCTTTCAAATATGTTCTAGACTTTCTATTATATCCTTAATACATACTTGTAAAAAGGATGTGTGATTTATGAGGCATCTGCTAGGGAGCATGAGTGGGTTTTCTCAAGCCAGTAACTTCAGAACCCTCTCTATTGACAGTTAAGACACAATGTAGCCATTACCATGTGCTCAGGATTACACTGCACATCTGGTATCTCTTGTTGCCCGTGCTTTGAGTCTGTTGGATTCTTAACATACGTCAGTAGGCAATCTGAGAAATTTAAGTTACTGTTTTAAAGGGAAAAGATAGGTAAGATGCAGACCAAAAACAACACTTCAAAATGTCATAAAGTTTATGTTGTTCCCCCTGCCCTGCATGAGCTGAGAGTTTGCTGAGTTAGGGTATTGAGAAGATATAAATACACTGTAACCCTAAATTGCTTCTTGTAGAGTCCACTTGGCAAGAAGTAAAACTTCTTGACTTGTTACTTGCAGTTAGGCTGCTGAATTTTAATAATGTTTTCATTTGCACTTATCTGTTATGGTCTTTTTTTGACTTGAATTCATTGTATTTGTTTCAGCAGCAAGTCCTCCCAAGATGGTTACATTTGATGAACTGATGGCAGCTGCAAGAAACCTGACAAATTTGACTCTAGCTCATGAAATTGCTGTAAACGCAAACTTTTGCATAAAACATGAAGACCTCCCGCAGAACAGGTAAGAGCCTGAATTTTACGCAAAGGAAAACCAGGGTTGTGAAGAGAGGAGAAATGGAGGAGCAGATAACAGAAAGCATCTTGGAAGGTTGTGGATTGTGTACCACAGCTCCAAGAGTTGCAGTCAAAACTGTCTTTCTTGGAACATGTGTTCCAAGTCTAGCTGAGTTGATGTACTGTCTTAGAGCATATGATGCTCTGAGTTAAATGTGATGTGGAAGACTAAGTCAATGCAATATGAAGTCCTGCTATGAAGACAAAGAGTATCAGTCTTCTGTGCAGTTCAAAGTCCTGTGGAAAAGATGAAATGGGCTTTTAAGTAGTTGTTCATTAGCTCACTGGTCCAGTTAAGAAGAACATGTAGCTCATTGTGAACACAGCTCTAAACTACCTCAGAAAAGATGCAAAAATATCTGGAGATCCAGAGAAAGGGAGAAGTAACTTCCTGAATTTAGGTAATGAAGATGTTCTTGCTTGAAAATGTTCAGCATCTCTTAATCTTAAAATGGAACCTGACTTTTTTTTTTCTCCTCCTTTGAGGAAAACTTGCAAAAAGACTTTTAGTTGTCTGAGTCCCTTCTCTGTCATATAATCAATTATCAGTTAATAGTTTTGAGAAAGCTTTAGCACAGAACACGCTAGGTTAGGCAAGCCAATACAAAGTTGATGAGGAAAAAGGCAAGGTAAATTCTCTTTACCTATATCTGAACTGTTAGCACCACTTTTTGCAATAAGTCATTTTGGGGGGATTTCTCAGCTCGGGTCATGTTCTAGGAGCTGATGATCCACAGTCCAAGAAAGATTTCATTTCTGTTTTAAAAAAAAAGTTTTAGGCTAGCCTAATGGCTTGTTGGGGAAACACACATCACATTGCTAACTAACATGTCCTGCAACCATATCTATCTGTTGGGAGTCTATTTTGTTTTCTAATGCCAGCTGACTTACTCTGCAGCTTTGCAGGCACAGTGAAACAAATTGTACACAAGGCATTTTGGGATTGTTTGGAATCAGAACTGAATGAAGATCCTCCAGAATATGAACATGCTATCAAGCTCTTTGCAGAAATTAAGGAGGTAAAGCGTGTATGTGTGTTTTGCGTGTTTCCCCCCTCAAGCAGCTTAGGTTTGAGGGTCTTGTACTTCACTGATGGTCTATTTAATTGTAGTCGATCTAAAGCACCTTCAAATTCTTGCTTTTAAGATGAAACAATGATTATTGAGAACTATAATAGGCCTGTCCTAAAGTGTTTTTATATTAACTACAAATATGACCACAAAGATGTATGGACAGCTGCGTATGGACAGCTGCATATACAAATAGCTGTATATCCACTCAGCTTTGTCGCAAGATGATCACTTGCGAGTTGACTCTCTTCACTAAGCTGCACATCTCTATTAACCTCTGTTCAGCAACATACTATGAGTTTAGAGCATGAGCAAGAGTAGAAATCTGACTGTACCTGCCTAAATATGTTTATTATTTATGATCATCACACAAGGGAGCATGCAAACCCTCAATCCTGGCACAATGCTGTCATTTAAAATTTTAAGTCAGTAAATGTTTGACTTTGTTTCACAGGGAGGTCTCCCAGTTTTTGAAAGAGTCCAATTGCTAACCTGTTTTTTGATTTACAGGTTTTGAGCATTATTGCGGAACTGTACTGTGACCCTTTTAACAGCCTTTTTTCCCCTGCTACCTTAGGTGATTCTTAGTCTTAACATATATCATTACTGTCAGTCAGCTAAATATGCTTGACATACTGAAATAAAATTTTGCTATTATGTGTGCTAATTGTTTAAGGCTTTTCTATTTTTTTTTCTGTTTTAGATTCTTCTTTCCTTTCTGACTCCTGGAGCAAACAGGATTCAAAATCAAATCTGTGAAGTTCTAGATACAGATCTTATAAGACAGCAAGCAGAACATAATGCTGTTGATATTCATGGGCTGGCAAACTATATCATCACAACTATGGGGAAGTTGTGTGCTCCAATAAGAGATAATGATATAAAACAGTTAAAAGCAACTGACAATATCGTAGAGTTATTGAGGTTGGTATTTGGCATTTTTCTGCTACCCCCTTTCTGCTACCCCTTGCCCTGAAAGAGAGCATACCTAGGCAGTGAGAGGGGGATTGTTAGCAGCAAGTAGTGGCAATACTTGTTTTCAAAGTGAAGTGTTTTTTTTAATTGGGAGAAGCATTGAGAGGGAGGGGTTATGATGCATATGGTGGCAAGCGTATTATGTATACCTTCCTTCTTAACGGAACAATCAGATTGAAAACTACCAGACTGCTATTAGAGCGCTTCCCTGCATTGTCCAGTGGCTTAGCTATTCAGAGTTGGTAATCTGTGGTGTTTTTGAGACTGCTCTTTCAGTCTTACTCATTCTTGCAAAATTTAAAGGGAACATTCTTACTGATCCTTCTTGAACTATTTATTGCATGCTTCCTTGGGGAGGCCGGGCTCTGGACCTGACATCTCACTAACAAAGATCTTATTATTGGAAGTTGAGTAACACACTTGCTTAATGAAGTGCAGAAACCAGCTCACATCTCCTGAGACATAGTGTACTATTGAGAGTAAATGGTAGTTACTGCTCTATTATATTTTTATTGCAACTTGGATCGTATACAAGGGTGAAAGCAACCGGATCAGAAGGATTGTTTCTCTTGGCACAATTAGACAGATTTTAACTTTTGTGCCGCTTTATCTAGGCTGAAGTGTCCAACAGAAAAACAGGGATTTTCAAGAACTGTATCAATTACTGGCTTGTAGTGTTCAGTGATGCAGTGTATTTGTCCTGTACTCTGTAACTTAAGCTAAGACTGAAGTGCAATACTTTCCAGGCTATTTGAAGGAGTTAAGTAGATAATGTTATAGCTTTTGATGGCTAGTGCACTGAAGTACTAATAATGTAGTTTGAGTTTACTCCTCCCAGAACTGGCGTTACAGTGCTAATGTAGGTGTATCTCATGTGGCGTTTAAGATCAACGGAGACCATCATAGTTGTCAGATTTTTAAACTCTCTCCTTTCAGACAAATATTCCATGTTCTGGACCTGATGAAAATGGATATGGCTAACTATACAATTCAAAATCTTAGGCCATATCTTCAGCGTAATTTGGTGGACTATGAAAGAACAAAATTCCAGGAAATTCTTGAAGAAACACCAAGTAGGTATTGTGTTATGTATTTCACTAACTTTTTTTTTTTTCTTCAAGCCTGGCTATTAAAAGACATCCTTTTAAGTCCGTCAATTCTAGTTAATTTAGAGGGGGAAAATTCAATTCCTTTGAGAGATCTAAGGAATGTAGAATTTCTTTGGCAAGCAAGTTACCAACAGTCAATTTCTTAATAGCAAGCATGGCTAATAGCAAGTTATCTGTAATCTGGAGTACTTCCTGACCAATTGGTATTTGCTAAATTGGTTGGTGTGTGGAACACAAACACAATGACTCTTCCTGTCTGGAGGAGGAAGCTTCACGTGCTGAAAGATGAGACTGTTACTGCTTTTGTACCCAGCAAGTCTGTTAATCAGAAGTAAACATGGAAAAAAAGCAATTAGCGTACCTGAAAGTAGGAGGAGAAGGGATCAATTTTTTTAATGAAGCAAAATGCACACTTTAAGGAAAACTTATTTAGATAATGCAAAGTCAACTTGAATCCACTGTTACAGGGTTTATATACTATAGCTAAGCTGTCCTTAGGAAAATATACTTTGAAAGGGGAAGGAAAAAAGTAAACTTAGATCTGGAGCAGGGGCTTTTGAAGTGTAATTCCTGAGCCACTGATGTGGCCTACAGTGTTTGAATATGCAGCCTGTGAAAGAATTCTTCAACTGTATTAACAAAAAAATGCTGTTAATGTCCCCTCACTTCTTCTCTTTCCAGTCCTATACCCCACCTGTTAAGTGGCCTCTCTGAACAACAAAAACGCTTTGGGAATTTACACAGACTCTATTGAGGCTTTTCTCCCCAGAATCTTGGCTTAAGTGCAACAATCTGTTGTTGGGTTCATATAAACTAGCTAGAAGATTCAGCTAACCAAGGGAGATAGTTAGTGAAAAAAGCAGGGGAGAGAACTGGCTTTTGTGAGGACTCAGCAGTCCGCTATGTTTGCTTAGTCTTCAGAAGTTCAGTAATCATGTCTGTGTATGTAACTCTTCTCAAGTTACTACTTATTTTGATAGAAGGATGCAATAAATCTGTGCTGACTTTCAATGCTTAGGTGCTCTGGATCTCACAACAGAATGGATAAAGGAATCAATAGAAGATGAATTGTCTTCTATTTATGACGAATCTTCATCCCCTGGTGCTGACAGTAGTTCTAAACCAAGTCTTAGTCCTACACTGGTGCTAAACAATGGCTACTTGAAACTATTACAATGGGATTATCACAAAACAATTCCAGAGGTAAGTATGTTCCAATGTCCTCAAACTTCTAACTATATGAAGATACTAGTATAGTAATAATCCTGCTGTAATGACAATAGAAGAAATAGAATTCTCCTTTATTTAAAAAAAATTGAGTAGTAAATTTGGAAATAGGAAAGTTCTAGCCTTGTTCTTTTGAAATGTGATACGGGCAAGTCAACAACTAGAAATGTTTAACGCTTTTCCCATATATCCAGTCATAGCTTACCACTCTACCGAAGAGTGGAATAGCTTAAGAGTAGTCTTGGTGTTATGGCACACCACTTTTTTCTCAAAAAGATACCAAAAGCTGACTGTAGCATTTGTTATCCTAACAGCAGCAGCAGCAGGAATTAGTAGGATCAGGCTGAAAGAATCAGTTACTTTCTTACCTGCATCCCACAGTTCTGAGTATGAGCTAGACACAGGTATTCTCTTGTGGATCTAGCGTGTCATGGTATGAATTACTATCAGCCAGCTGAAGGTTAATGCCCCGGTGCTTCTCAGTGGTGTGTTTTGCTTAGGATGACCTTTTTTCTTTTAAGCTTAAAAAATCACTCCAGCTATATCTTGCTGTGGAAGTTATTTACAGTCTTGATCTGATGAGCAATCGGCTCTTTGTCTGTAGCCGGCTACAGATAACTCAAACCTCTCTGGTGATTGAACTAGTGGTTGTCAAACACAGTTGCTCATCACTGCCCATCTGCTTCAGATCATGATACTTTCCAAAAGACACTGCTGAATCCAGAAGACTGTTGTCAATGTCCTCTGGATCTCCTGAGCATTCCACATCTTGGGCTGAATTGTGGAGCACAGACTGCTGTGAGCAGTGATGAGGAAAAATATGCAATGTCCTCAACGTAGTGTTTTTGCACTGGAGATAACACCTCTCCTGCCTACCACAGATGTGGCTCTGGTACTTATGTGTAATGCTACTTTCCGTAATACTGCGTAGTCAGGGTTTCAGTTGTTGCCTCTTCTGACTTGGCCTATTTGTAATTATAATTATTAATACTTTATAAAAATCTCTTCTCTGTCTTTATCCCTGGCTCTCTCCCTCTCTATTTCTAAACTGATGATATTTCACTTCTAGACTCTAATAACAGATGAAGCTCGTCTTCAGGAGTTGAGAGAAAAGCTAAATCAATTAAAAATCATAGCTTGTGTGTGTCTCATAACAAACAATACGGTGGGTGCAGCAATTGTAAATGTGCCAGATCTTGCTGACCAACTGAAGAGGATCTCTTTTCCTCTTCTTGAAGGCATGAACAAGAAGTAAGGCCTTTTTTTCTTATTTTCTTTTTATTTTTTTTTAAACCACAGGAGATACCAGGTGGATCTGAAAAATGTAGGAAACAGTTAAAAATGTCTTAGCTTGTGCCTAATGATGATAGAATGATAATGAATCTTAATCTATATTTGTATTCACTACTATGTCTGCTGTATCTGTCAAGTATGTGTTTTCAAAGTTATATTTTAATTAAACTTGACTTAACTTTTAATCTCCTGAATTTGGAGGATAGCACTGAAACTTATTAGTTTCTCCTCATAACAGAGGAGAGACTGGCAATATGTTCACAAAGTTGTCTTACCAGTTGCTTCAAACTAGTTATAAAGGTAGTTAAAGTTATTCAGTTGCTGATATTTCTGCTACCAGTCACGCTATGAGCAAGTGTGCTGCTATCTCCAAGAGTCTCCCTAAAGAATGGTAAACTCTCTTACTGTCCCTGTGACATGCTATGAATCCAGCCCAGTAAAATACCGAAGTATATGATCAAAGAGAACTGGTGTCTTTTTGATGCATATTTAAAATGACTTTCCTGTCTGCATCCCAGTTAGCATCCTTATTTTGTCTTGCACATGGAGATTTGTCCTGTGTCTGTGGAAGCATGTAAATCTGCAAAAGCAAATGATAAACTTCCTAAATTTTCTGATTGGAAGGAGCAGCTTGAAAATAGCAATGGGAAAGGAGAGGAGTGAGTTTAAATAACTTGTGAACTGTGCTACAGGAATTGCAGAAGTTAATTATTTTTCTTTTTCTTCCAGAACTTTTGATTTGAAAGAGGCTCTGAATGCTATCGGTGTCCAGATTTGCAGCAAAGTGAACAGATCTCTCTCTGAAAGAGATCTCCCAACTCTTAATACAGAAATGCAGAATAACTTAATGGGTCAAATTGCTAGTATTGTTGAAGAGAACAATCCTGTCAGTTCCTTAATTGGTTAGTAAGAAAGTACAAAATACATAACTGTCTTACTGTATGTATCTGTATATAAATTGTTAGGTTAACCTGAAAGCTTGCTTCCAGCAAGCTTGACCTACTGTCTAATTGTTTTTTAAAAAGCAGTTCCTCACTGCAGCAAAATATTGGGTCAATTAAAAGTAAGTACAGAAATATTGTTTACCCATGGATTGTGCTCTTGCTATATTGCAGAGCATGGTTAGTCACAGCTAGAAACAATTTTAAAAATAAGTATCCTTACATACATACCTAGAAGTGCTAGAATTTCAGAGGAGAGCTTAAAAAAAAAAAAAAAAAAAAACTAGTGATACTTAGGTAAATGCAGAGTTGACATAAGAGAAACCCAAAGCAAATACAAACTAGGTTTAATCTACTTTGTATTAGGTCACGTAATTTTGTTTCAAGAGGTTTATGCTGTCTCTACCTTGCAGGAACTAACTCTTAATGTAAGAAGTTTTCATTATGTTCTCACTGCCGTGAGGACATGAGAAAGTATTCGTCTACATTGTTTGGTTTCTTGCTGTGCAATGTGCTTTTAAAGCGAGTGTGGCTTCATCTTGGATTTGCATCTGTTCTGAGCATACTTTATTTTCCATTTCAGATAAACGAATCCAGTTATTCATGAAAAGCCTACTTGCTCTTCCGAGCTTTCAGAAATGTATGCCTACTCTGCCAGGAGGCCTTTCTGTGATTCAGACAGAGATGGAGTTTGTTGGATCTCAGTATGCAAGCATTGTAAACTTTAACAAACAAGTGTATGGACCATTCTATGCAAACATACTTAGGAAACTACTTTTTTCTGAAGCACCAATGGGGAAGGTGGAAACAGAAGCACCTACCAATTGAAAAATGACCTATTTCTGTACCCTGTTCTCTTCCCGTCAGTCTTTATAATAGAGACACTGTGACCTGATTTCCCTACTATGAATAACCCACTCCAGTGACTATGAATGAGGGGGACAGGTCTTGTAAAAATGTATACAGATAGCTTCTGAAATCCACTGGAAAAAAATTAATTTCAAGTACATATGTATTTTTTTAATAGACTAAGTCTGTCTAATGGATTGTGTCACTTGCAATAGCCAGTAAAATATTAGCTTCCAAGACAAGCATTTACAATGACTCGTGAGGGGAAGAGCTGGCAAAGTACTTGCTGTTTTGCCACCATTAAAACATAATCAGTTTTTTTAACTTAATATATTTTACATATACTGATGCAATTATGACATGACAAAATAATTCTAGATAAAATTTCCTATATATATTTAGGACAGCATCTAATAAAACAATTCTCTCTTCAAAAAAGACTTTGAAGCAAAAAGTATAGTAATAACTGCTTTCGTAACCAAGGACAGGTCCATATTTGGCCAAGTTCTAGTACTCCTGCAGTTACTGGAATGAGAATTTAGCCTATGTTACATTAAGGAATGCCAGTATTATTAGAAGCTGTTTTGAATATAGCAGTTACAGAAGAGCTCACTGTTTAAAGTAGGAACCATTCAGAACTTGTCAATTGTAATTGAGGGATTAATGAAAAACTCCTAAGGTTAAAAAAAAAAAAAAGATCATGGGGAGGGAAAAAAGTCTGTCTATAATGTCTATAAGCATTTTGTTTATCCAATGGAGGTCATACACAAAGCTCAAAGTCTAATATGTTATATGCTGATCCTTGATCTTATTTGGGCATTAAGTATTTCTGAGTTAGGGCTTTCAGACCTTTGTTCTTACAGGCACTTGACTTTGAGAATAATGTCACTGAGTGCAGCAGAGCAATTTCCCCTTCTGTAGTCTGTTCGATGAAGGCATAAGTTTTTTACAGAGTATTTTTGGTACTCTCGGTTCTGAATGCAAGAACTCAAGTTGTTAATTGTTCTCGAAAATCTAAGTACTGTAAGTGATTAGCTTGACTTTCATTGGGCCTCTGTGGGAAATACTTCAGCTTTTCCCCAAATTACTTTGGAATAGGCCTTGATACTTGGTTCCCATTTAAGACTACAGGAGTTTTGCATACAGAGAATGAGTAAGTTTGATATGGAGAAGTATATGTAAACTTTCGGATGTTTACTTCCATACTAGATTTTGCATATATCAGACTACTGGGAATAGATAGTGTTGGAATACTCTAGTATGGATGCATTCTTGTCTATGAAAATTGAAAAAGTTACTTGAAAATGATGTTTTAATATATTATCATACAATAGTCCTTTTTAAATGTCAAATATATAAAGTCCATGTGGTACAAGTTAAACAGCTTGTTTTTAATATTTTATATTACAGTCTATTTTTATTAAGAAACAAATTTACCCATAAAAGCTTAATGTGCCACACAAATTGTGTATATATACATTTATTATGTCTATCATAAAGGTCTAAAGTGGGCATTATTAGCACTGTGGTTTTGTAGTCCCTTTTTACAGGATTATGTACCCCTTTTTATTAAGGGAAATGACTTCTAGTCACTTGTTGCTCAGAATGTCCAAGGCCTTTGGCCACATGTATATGGTATGAAAAACTTTCTTCAAAATATGTTGTTACCAAAAAAAAAGCTCTAGTGCACTTCTGTTCTATCCCTTGTATAAAAAAAAATTGCACAAAATAAAGATAAATAAGTATTTTAAAGGGAACTGTGTTTCTTGAAGCCTGAAAAACCTGAGAGAGGAAGGAACTCCTAGAACAGACCAATTGTGCCACTATGTAACATGGGTTTGTTCAGATGAGTATGGAATTTTGACAAGGAATTCAAAATCATCAAGAGAAGAATTCATTTCAAAAGCAATTAAGAATCAAATCTTAGTGATCCTGCAACATCTTGGGACATAGCTAAACTATTTTGAACCTTAGGCTAAAAGATGATTTTATGAACATTTGAAGAACACTTATAAATTTATATCATAATACTTTATATGCATTCTAGTGCAAAATAAGCTGTGTGACGATTGGCTTTTAATGTAAATTGGCATACTAGTTTTTACGAGAAAATACTTGGAAAGAGGATTTTGGTTTTTTTGGGGGGGGGGTAATTAAGGTGACTTGCAAAGGGCATTTAATAGCATGGCCAATGTTTCCACTGATTGTTTAATGTATTTTAATTTTTATTTAATGTTTCAAACCCAGACACTGTGTCTGTTTAATGTCGTGTTGCATGCTATTTACGCTAACATGGCTGAAATGCATGTGCCTCAACTCTGAAATTGTCTTTGATAAACAAGATGCTATTTTGTAGCAGCTTTCTTTGTTAAAATATAAATACTTGTGAGGTTTTGTATGCATTAAACTTTGTTTGTGATACAATTGTGGTGAAAAGTCATTTATGCAAGCTGTTTCTTAAACATAACGGATGTTAAATGCCAGATATAAATGACTGCACAAATGTTGTGGCTCGCTCTTTCCCTGCAACTCTTCAGTTGCAGCTGAAGTGTAGAATAGCTTTAAGCTAGTTGCACAAATAAGGTTTTGAACAGCCTCTTGCTTAAATCTGACTCCTTGTCCAAAGACAGTTTGTGTATTTAATCATAGCTGTACTGTTAAGCATGATTAAATAGATTAGAGTCTTCAAACTGGAAAAGGTTTGACAGTTGAAGCAGAAAGGAGTTTGATAGGTCTACAAATGGTGAGTGGCAATAAAGTGAAGAGCAAATAGTTGCCGTTTCTTAAGATGCAAGAGCAAGACCATCAAAGAAAAATAGTGGTTTGTGTCATTTCACAGCAATGTTTAGATAACCTGTGGAACACCTTGCCTAGAATCTGGGGCTATTAAAAGTTTTGTTTTAATGATCAGAGGATTAGACAAATAACTAAAAATCATTGATGGATTTTATTTTTTTCCCCCCTAAAAGGGACCAAACTTTTCAAACAAAGCAGGTTGTTCCTGCTTTGCTAACCACTGGAGTGTTAGGAAGAACATTGGAACTATGCATACTTCTGTCTAGGCTGGTGGTGGGGGGTGGTGGTCATGAGAGAGCTAGAGCTTGCCTGTTCTTTGAAATGGTTTCACCGCTGTTCCTCTTCCCCCTTAGAAAGAGTAGCTCTGCTAGTTTTGCAGTGCATGATCATCACTGCAGAACATAATGCTGCCTTTCAGCTTTTTTGTATCTAGGTCTTTAAGTCATTATTCAGTGTATGAATTGATTTAAAAAAAAAAAAAACAAAACTGCTAGTTTGTAATTTCAGAGTACACATACAACTAGCACCAAGTGCTAGAGGTGAGAGTAGAAGAGACTACCTATTTTGAGGAGTAGCTATAGGTACAATTTTGCATCAAATTAAAAAGCTAAACCTAGGAATTGTTTGGAGAAAGGCTGGATACTTTAAAAAAAATTATCACATTCAAAATGATGCTTAATGAAGCAAATTCAATATAATAAGCCACTTACTCATGTAATCTCTAGAAACTTTTATGGGATCCTTGAACCTCTAGTAGGATTCCAAAAGGATTTAGAAACTTCTGAAAGAATGAGTATTCAAAAAGTAGTGCTAATGCAAGGAGGAAGAGGGAGTGGTCAGATGAATGTGAGGCAATCATTTGCCTGCAAGAGCAGTCTTAGTAAAATTAAATGTTCTTAAGGTGGTAGTTCAGTTTGACTTTCAACAGTGTACTGTTCTAGATTCAGCCTTAACGCTTAATTATAGACTATTGCCAAATTCAGAAAGACCCAACTTCTCTGTAACTGGGAGTAAATGTTTTCAGAGTGTCTTGGCTCTGAAAACCCCTCGGATTTCAAGGCAGCTCAGCCTTTTGGACTACAGAAGCCACATGCCTCTGTCCCCTGGCAGCTGATGGCTGCATATTGCTGCTCTTTTCTTTGCATCATGCAGAATAACTGTGTACAATTCATTCAGTCCTGAAGCGCCTGGTGTACTGCCTGTGTCTGGATCAAATGTGCTGTGGACGTGCACAGATCTGATGCTTCTTGAAATTTTAGTGTCCATAAAATAACGACAGCTACTCCATCATATCTGTTTTTGTTAACTGGTTCACATTTTGACCTTTGGCAGTCCCTGATTTTTAACCCGGCTGAACGATTTATAGTAGCCCCCAGATAAAAGTCATACTAAACAGGAATACGTGACAAGGACGTAGCACTGAATTTTCAGATTTGTAAAGGCAGAAAAAAGGGCTTTTTTTTTTCTTGATCAGTCATGCAGTAGGAACAAACGTTTTGGAGTGAGCTCCTAGACGGAAGCTTGCGCTGTATAAAAGAGCTCTTAGCTGTTCTGTTGCTGAAAACAACATTCTGTCTTTATATATAACAAAAAGAGGGGCTGAAGACCTTATTTTTCTAAACCGAGGGCCCGTTGCAGTTAGTTAAGAAGAAACTCTTAATCCCCTGACTCCCAATTTATTCTGGTTTTCCATTATGGCAGAAAACATGATCTCTGGTCACCTAACAGACCTGAGAGCGAGGCAGTGGGTCGTTGGACAGAAACAGTATGTTCCCTAACCAGTTTCTTGGTGAGTATAGCTAGTTAAATGGAAGACCTTGTATAATTTTTCACAATTGAAACATTAAAAAAAAAAAAAAAACACCTCTCCAGGCTTGAATTTGACATTGAATGGAACATGAACCTGCAACCAGTCCCACCTGTTGCTCTTCTCATGCTTAAATGGAAGCTGAGCCTTCATTTCCAGGATGGGTGAAGCCCACACCAACCTCCCGGAGCTTTAATTATATAGAATCTAAACCAGATCTGAGTTTAAAAAAAAGATGGTAGTTTTCAGTTTCTTCTTTTAAAAGGTACTTGTGTCAAAGGGATGGGCAAGTATTCTGCGTGTTCTACATTTTGCAGCTAAGAATTTCATATGGCTGAAGTGCAACTCCCGCACGCACTCGAGTTTTTGGGTTCAGCAGTGCTATGGGTTTTCAGTTCCCCACGCGGGTCACCTTAAAAATGTTGATTAAAAACCAAGACCTGGGGTTGGGGAGGCACAAATTCTATTTCTGGCTTTGCCTTATATTTCTTCTACTTGGGAAGATCACGATGGCCTATCCCAAAAGGCAGGCCATGAAGCGGAGCCGGCGGCCGCGGGGCTGGTGACGCCCAGCCCTGGGCCGCGCCGCCCCAACGGCTGCTCCGTCACGCGCCGGCCGACGTGGGGGTGGGGGTGGGGAGGGGAGCACGGCTAACGGCTCTACCCGCCGGAGCCGCACGCGCTCAGCCCCCACCCCGGGCGCCCTGAAGCCCGGAACCTTTCCGCAGCTGCGCCCGTTCCCGCAGGGGTGGGGAGGGGGTGCGTTTTGCTGCTGCACCGCCGGTCCCTCGCGGGGAGCGTCCGCTGGCTCCGCCGTGGCCTCTGCGCCGGGCTGGCATGGAGGCGCTGGCAGCGGAGCTGGGGAGCCTGACTGCCGAGCAGGCGGCGGCTCCTGTGAATACGGTGGAGGTTAGCGGCGGCCCCAGCCGGGGAGCACAGTCCTGGGGGGGCGGTCGGGGGGCAGCAGAGCCCCACGGATCCCCCCTCCCCGGCCGGTTGGGGGGAGGGGGAAGGCGCGTCGGCCCCACCGGCTGGCGGTGGGGAGGGGCCCGAGGCGCGCATGCGCGGGGGCTCCGGCCCCCTGCGCTGGGGGGGGAAGGAGCGGAGGGGGCTACGGCGCATGCGCAGGGGGCGCTCTGCCACGCGTGAAGTGGGGTTCCGTGGCTTCGTCCGTGCGCTGCCCGTTTCGCTCGGAATTTCTGTAGCTGCCCAGTGCCTCCTGCGGGGGGCAGCGCCAGGGCACTGCCGCAGCAGCAGCGCGCCGTGCTGGCTGTACTCGAGAGAAACCAAAATGAGGGAGGGGGCCGGTGTGCTCTTGGGGCCAGGGCCGTGCTGTGTGCTCCCTGCCCCCTTCCCCCCCGCCCCCCCGCCCCGGAGCTGGCGGGGCCTCTCTCGGCCGGCAAGCGATGCTGCTGCTGGTCCCTGAAGGGTAGAAGTGGGTTAAAGCCAGTGGGAACCTTTCTGTGCGTTTACTTGCCAGTATTTTGCTCAGGCAGTTTGGCTAAATCTTTGTAGGAGTTGGGATGCTGACAGGGTGTACGGATACCCCTGTCTGCCTGCGTCACCCCTTAGAATGAGATTTTGCATGTGTTTTGTAGAGTCCAAATGGGAGCTAGGCTTCCTTTGCCCAAAAGATGCTCTAAAGCGTTAAAAGGACAAAAAGGTTGGTGTTCTTAAACTGGGGCATAGTATTATGGAGTTTTCCAGGAAATGCACATTCTTACATAACCTGTTTTTAGAAAAAATGGCGTCCCTTTGTGCTTAGAGTAAAAATTGCGTAGAACGTATGGCTCGCTAAAGTGTTCTGAGTCGTGTTTTGTTTTTACTCAAGGAGATTGGCTTTGGGCAGTCTTTTTTTCTAAAAAGATCTGATTTTAAAACTGTTATTGTTTAAAACAAAACAAAAACCTCAAGATTCTTAAATGTTTGTTTTCTCTTTGGAAAGCCACTTCAAACTGTTTTTTGGTTTTAGGAAAAATGGAGACTTCTTCCAGCATTTCTAAAGGTTAGTGTTATGCACTCATTTCATGGCATGAACATTCAATCTCCTTTCTAACTTTACATTCCCCTGTTCTACCTTTTACTATTTCCCAGAATAGCTGCCCACCCTCCCTCTCGGCTTTGCAATTCTTTTTTGTTCCCTGCTTCCGTGGAATTGGGGATAAGGTTGATACATGATTTAGTTTCTTGATGAATAAGATTAATTTGAGGAGGCATCCTTGGCCTCCTCAAGTTGGCATTTTTTATATGGTGATTCTGAATGAACAGTGTATATGGTATAATGTTTTCAGATAATTTTACTGTCTCAGTGGCACCCAGAGACCCTATTCATGGTCTTTGCATAAGCTCAATGTAAACACTGAGTAGGTAGTTATGTTTGTCGTAGCAAGTATGCAACTGCAGACCTGGATTCTGCCAAGGCTTGAATATATGTACACCTTTATTCATGAATGTCAGAGCTTGACTGAACTCAGAGGTTAAGGTTGTGTTGATTTCAGTGCTACCTCTGCAGTCTGGCCCTAGCTGAAGACACAGTTCTATTTACAAATGCAATTAGATGTAGTAACAGGAGTAAAAAACAGTTGGAAGTGAGAAGGGAGAAAGACAGTAATGATATTGTATCATAAAGATGGCAGGTAAAGTCTGTGATGTGCACAGGTACTTTCAGGAAATTGCAGCCACCTCTGCGTGCATGTCATCCATCCTTTGAAATGTTACCTGCTTCAGCAAGGCTCTCTTCAGCCTAATTTTGTGAATTCCCTTCCTTCCCAGTGTAATATCCGTGCACCCCTCTTTCTGTTACACGGTCCAGTATTTCATCTTTGCAGGAAAACAAAATTCAGAGTTCACTTATGGACTGTGTATGCCTTTTCACTGTGGTTCAGGGCTGTGAAGATATTTTTGGGCCCTAATGAATCCTATTGCTATGTCTCTCCTAGCACTCTTATAAACATCCATCACATGCTTGAGCTAGTGATACTGTCTGAATTCCTGAGACTGTTAAAAAGGGAGGATTGCTGATGGTGAGGTGTGACTTATTGTGTGCTTTATGCCAAATGTATCCATCCCACATTATTTCCAGCCTGTGAGCCCTTTACTCTAGGACTGCTGATGGTGGTCTGGCCTTTTTGTTGCATGTTGTTGTATTTATGCCAGCAGTGATGCACTTAGACAATTACAAAATGTTGTGCATTACAGTTTCCATAGTGGAGCTGTCTTTTGATAAAGCTGTCGACATCTCCTTATAAAAATCGAAAGAGGAGCTAGCCTGACTTCTAAACACTAATAAGCCCATAGTATTTTTTTTGCTTATGTCATATGATGTGCAATGTTTTTGTAAGATAGCAGAACTCTTACCTAAAGAGTTTTGCTCTGGAGTCATTCTTCCTGTGTCTTAGCCTGTGGGGAATTCACTGAGCAGCTAGATTTATCATTCCAAGTTTCCTATTTCCTTCTAACAATTTCAGACTGAACTGTTGTCTATCATGCGAAATACACAAATGTGTTTTTTGTGGCCTTCGAACAAGATCAAGAAATCATATAAGCACAACCTTTATCAAGCAAAATAGGCCATTAAAAGTGAACTTGTGAAGTTCCTTGTCCCACCTCACAGCCCTGATCTGGGATTGTTGCTGCTGATTGCCAGTCTTCTGTCATGCAGCGAGCACAGGTCTGGCAGAGCACAAGCTCTCAATCTTGTGTGTGCTTACATGGGATGCTGCTGGTCTAAGCCATCCTTACCTGCTAATTAGTTTAGTTTAGTTTTCATCTCTGTTTTTTCTCTGGGTTCCTCTGTTTTCTGTATGGAATTTAAAATCTTGCAACCTTTTAGCTGTAATTGAATGTTTAAAGCCTAAAGCCATCTGTCAGCATGTAAGCGTGCATCTCAAAATTTGCTAGCACTGGACAAGCTGATGAAGTACAGCCTAGATAAGCAGACAGTGAGGTGGTTTGAAAACTGGCTGAACGACTGAGCTCAGGTTGTGGTAATCAGTGGCATGAAGTCTAGTTGGAGGCTAGACTAGCAGTGTACCCCAGGGGTTGATACTGGGTCCTATACTGTTCAACTTCTTCATTAATGACCTGGATGATGAGGCTGAGTGTACCTTCAGCAAGGTTGCTGATGATACAAAACTGGGAGGAATGGCTGATACACTAGATGGTTGTGCTGCCGTTCAGGGGGACCTCCACAGGCTGGAGAGATGGGCAAAGAGGAACCTCGTGAAGTTCAACACAGGGAAGTGCAAAGTCCTGCCCTTGAGGGGGAATATCCCCAGGCACCAGCACAGGCTGGTGGCTGACCCGCAAGAAAGCAGCTCTGCGGAGAAGGACCTATGGGTCCTGGTGGACACCAGGTTGAACGTGAGGCAGCAATGTGCCCTTGTGGCAAAGAAAGCCGATGGTATCCCGGGCCGCTTTGGGCAGAGGGTTGCCTGTATGTCGAGAGAAGCAATCCTTCCCCTCTACTCAGCCCTGATGAGGCTGCATCTGGAGTGTTTTGTCCACTCCTGGGTTCTGCGGTACAAGAGAGATATGGAGCTACTGGAATGAGTCCAGCGAAGGGTCATAAAGATGATTAAGGGACTGGAGCATCTGTCATACGAGGAAAGGCTGAGAAAGCTAGGATTGTTTAGCCTAGAAAAGAAGAGGCTTGGGGGGATCTTATATCAGTGTGTATAAACACCTGATGGGAAGTATTAAAGAAGATGGAGCCAGACTCTTCTCAGTGGTGCCCAGCAATGGGACGAGAGGCAATGGACACAAATTGAAACAAAGGAAGTTCTGTCTGGATATAAGAAAAAGACTTCTTTACCCTGAGAGTGACCGAGCACTGGAACAGGTTGCCCAGAGAGGTTGTGGAGCGTCCATCCGTGGAGAAATCCAGAAGCTGTCTAGGTACGTTACTGGGCATCTTGCTCTAGGTGACCCCACTTGAGCAAGGGAGTTGGACTAGCTGATTTCTAGAGGTCCCTTCCAACCTCAACTATTCTGTGATCCATTTTAATTGCTGCTAAAGGCTATATTTTGCTCTGTAATTGGTATAGCCTCACCTTTTATTTCTGAAACCTCTCATCTGTTAGTGGAACGAATGCTTCTCTCAGTATTCCATCAAACTGAAATCTTTAAATTTATCTAGGATGAAAGAAAAAAATATTTATTATAATTCCCCTTCTTCTGATTGCTCTAAATTCCTTAAACATAAATCCTGGAGAAGTGCTGCATCAATTCACTACCTAGAAGAACAGGGTACTGTTTATTCTGTGTGATGTTACTCTTGGGCATGTTCTCTGACTTCCGGTTGATCTGCAAATCCAATTCAAATTTATCTTATGAGTGTCATGTCCTCCGGGGTCTGTTGTTTGCCTGCTTATCGACTTCTCTCTCACAGCCCGCCTCTGTTCAGTCAGCCCTGTCTCATTGACTCTCCCTGTTTCTTCTTTATTACAGTTGCTTTTGTTAGGGTGCAGACCGTTTCCTTCTTAGTAGCACAAATGGTTAATAGTACTATACGTGATTAAAATTATTTCACAATAATGGCAAACTAACAAAATAAGTTGACTTGCAATGCTTTTACTTATATGAATTTCAAAGTCCATTGTGTGCTTACTTTATTTTAATTATTGAATTACTATTTTGGCTCTGAGAACAATGACAACCCTGATGTAAACCTGGAAACATACAGTGCAGAACCAGACTGATTATCCAGGGAGTTTTCAGACATTCATCAAATGAAGGATTTTGGTGGAGATCCAGAAATGCTTGTAAATGCCTAAAAAAAGATTTTAGTGGAGATCCAGAAGTGCTTATAAATGCTTAATTTCTTATGTCTTTTATGGTTAATGTTACTGAAGCTAATGTTATTTGCTGCGTGCATTTATTTTCTAGGTGAAAGGACTTGTGAAGCAGCACATAGATTCGTTCAACTATTTCATCAATGTAGAGGTAATGCTTTCTTGTGGGAAGGGGGTGACGCTTTGTCATCAGAAAAAGCATGTGACTCAATTCTCTTCTTTTTCAGATAAAGAAAATCATGAAGGCCAACGAGAAAGTGACAAGTGATGCTGATCCAATGTGGTACTTGAAGTAAGCGTAAAACTGATTTCTGTATCAGTAGTAGAATACATACTATCTCACAGATTTTTCGTTGTCTGTAAAATACATAGCCTGCATGACATCAAGAGTCTTCTGCATGACTTAACTGTTATTCACAGCGTAACAAGGTATGGAAGCTTAACAGTCTGGTTAAGCAGAGTTGTTAACCAGCTGTTAATGGTACTTTATATTGCTGTTTTTCTGTAACTCAGTAATCTTGGGTGACAGAGGAGTTTAGATCTCTCTCTTTGTAAAGGTAACTTGGGGCTTTTTGCATATGCAGTTTAAATTTTTACTGTGACTAGAATATAGGTCAAATACAATGGGTTACTTTGGGAAGAATCATTGCTCATTATAATCAACCCATGTTCATCAGAAGAACTTCATTTTTCAGTATACGAACTCTTCTTCCTTCAGGTCACCTGGAAAATATTTGGGTCGTTTCTCATTTTGGAAATGTTTGTTTTACAGGTACCTCAATATCTATGTGGGTACTCCAGACGTGGAAGAAAGCTTTAATGTGACACGACCCGTATCACCTCATGAGGTAGTAATGATTCCGTCTGCAGTTTTTTTGTTTGATCTTTGGAATGTCTTGGGTAGTGGCTGCATATAACTTTTTGTTTTGCAGACATTGCTACTACTTGATGTTTGGTGCTATTCTTTAGATCCTCTTCGGTGTAGAAAGAAACTTCAGAGATTTAAACACCGTGCAATAATTTTGGGGTTCTTTTGGTTAACATTCCTAGCGTGTACGAATAGCTGTTCAGCTGTTCATGAAAACGATTCAGCGTTTTAATGTAGCTATATTTGAGTGGGTTTCCCTGGAAGTGGTGAAAGTACATCTCTTGCTTAGCCTGTGGCTCTCCTAATGACAGACTTGATGCCTGGAGACTACAATGCGGTGCTCTTTCATGTCTCTATTGAGCTTTTTCTAATATTAGCATAGCTACTTTCTGCACCATAGGTCATTTCAGTCTCCCTTTCCGTCCCAGTCGTCTTTGGGGGTACATCTTTTGTTTTTTGCTCATCATTTTTAAGAGGGCATATGTGGCAATTTTGAGCAGAAGCAGATGGAATTTGATACAATTCTTAGAAATTGCAGAAGATCATTAGCCTTATGGGGAGCATATTTATCTTTTTTGCTCTGTGGTAAGCATGTAGGTTAACAAATGGTTGTTTACTTCCGCAATAAATATGCGTGTTGGAGAACAAATGCTGGTGTGAGTGAAATCAGTGAGTCTGTTGCTTTTGGTAGAATATAAGGTGTAAGGCAGAAAGTATTTCTCTTTTCCTGCCATATTTTGAGATTGATATCACTGCTGCTGAGGAACTTCCAACTTTTTTTTGGCCCTGGAAAGGGACCTGAGCTTTGGACTTGCGCCTTCATGTTCCATTTATCGAAATACTGCCAGTTGTTAACCTGATTAATCAGTTCACGTTTCAGCACCCTTTTTTCCTTACTATATACATTTCATACGTGATACTGGATCATAATACATGGAATGTATGTGACATGCTGTTTTGACATTAGCGTGGAAGACATTCTGTACTTACCAGAAATTTTGTAAAGAAGCCATCTAGTGGCTGCCTCAGGTGCATAGGCAGCACAAAATGATCCAGAAGCTGACTCAAAGCCCATTTAGTTTCATGGAGAGATTTTAAGGCAAGTAACTCAGCCGTTAGCTGTGTAGGCAGAGGTAAGGCAGCACAGCTCAGAGTGCTCACAATTTTGTAGCTAATGTTAAATTAGTAGATATGATGGTGCACAAAATGCAGTTGGAAAGATCTTTTCCGTATAAATGAAATTGCATGCAAAAAATTGTTTGTGGCTGAGAACTGAGACCCAAGAATCCAGCTATTAAAAATTGTGCTTATTGTGTTTTCTCTTGTAATGAAAATTATTAGGTAAAGTGACTACGTGCAGCAGAAAGCAAAATAAGTGCTTCATGGAGTATATTCACTTTTAATTTAGAATATCCTGCTCTTGCATCTCAGGCCTATCCTCACTGCTACTTATTGCCAGTGCTTCATTTTTTTTCAGTGGGTTATACATGTGAAGGCTATGGTCATTTTCTTAAATAGTGCCTGCCTGCCTGCCTGCCTTTGAGCTCTAGCTGCCTAATATAAGGCAAAGTTACCTCAAGCAAGGAGATGCAAAAGGACAAGCAGCAGATTGATGCACTGTGTAGTTCTTATTTCACATCTGTCTCTTGTGTGGACAAAGCACGCGTAAGGAATCCTGAAGCCCCTTTTCCGCAAAGCAATACTAATGAAGCTGTCTAGCCCTCCCTCTCGGTTGTTCCTTATGGGAGTTTAATCATCTAGGTATACACAGGAGTTTAAAGTAATTAGAAGAAGAGTATATTTTCAGTTACTTTTAAATTCAGTGAAGTTGCTGGGAGCACAATGGGACCTACTTTTCTACAAGTCACAGTTTGAAAACTGCTAGTGCCCAAGAGAAATGGTTTTCTTCTTAGTGTGGAAAGAAAGGGCATCCAGTTTGCAATTATTCTTGAGGCATGTTTTTCCATGCAGTTGCATCTTCAATGCGCAGGAAAATCTTAATTGCCTTTTATTAATTCATCATTAATAAGCTGAGTGATTATAGAGAGCCATAAGCGTACAAGTCAGAATCCTGATAAATCCATAATTCTGGAGCTCAAAGGTATAAAATGCTCAGCAAGGTCACAAATTGACCTACTGTCAGTTGCTCTGTCACATTCTGCAAACACAGTAAGTCGTGTCTTGCATAAAGTTATGCAATACCTAAAGGGCTAGAAAAGAGTAGTAGAGCAGGGTTGAGGAAAGCAGACCAGAAAGATCTGACTAGAAATGGATGAACCTTGAGCTATTTAATGTCCTAGATGTGTATGTGCTGCTCCTCTTGCTATCTGAGAAATTTGCATATGGATTTTAGGAATCTTGAGAGGAAGTGGCACGTAGTGAATCTTCTGTGAGTCATCTTTGGAAACAGCACCACACTGAGATTTGTTCATTACTCTATTAACAAGATAGTTCAGTGTGCCTTTTACTCTTGTGTGTTGCCCTTCTGCCAAACTTCATTTGACAGCACATTTTCCAGCTGTTGAGGGTCTTCATTTAGAAACATTCCTCAGCCAAGAACCCCTCTCAGAGCACGTTGTTGCCCGGGCACAGCCCGGTTCTGAAACCCTTGTGTCAGCTCTGCCAACTAGGCCTGTTTGTTTAATTAAGTTTAGAAGTTATGTCCTGCACTGCTGTCTTTTTAAAGAGACAATTCCACTGACTGCTTCTGAGACATCACAGTACTTGTATTAGGGTTTTCTTGGTTTTGTTTTTTAAACAAGAGACTTTGCCAGACATAATCCAGGTACTGTGAAGAGCTTGGTCAAGCATCACTTTGCTTTCTTTCTTCATGAGAGCTTGCAGGAGACAGGGCAAACGTGGGATATTTTAAGGACTCTTGAAAGTCTAAGCCAACATCTAAACATACGACTGTTCTCTTTCTAGTGCCGCCTGAGAGATATGACGTATTCTGCCCCGATTACAGTGGACATTGAATATACACGAGGTAGCCAGAGGATCATCCGCAATGCGTTACCCATTGGCAGGTAAGATAGCACATGTCAAGCTTCTGGTATTAGTTTTTATTTGCTGTCTGTCCCATGTGGTGGGAGAAGTTATTACTGTAAAACAAATGGAAGTTTACCTGAAAAGAGAAAGTGAGCAGGCAAACCTCGATGAACAGCTGTACAGGATATGATTGTTAGATCTGTTACAAGATTTTGTTTTGCCAAAGCTTTTGGATATTTGCCTTCTCCTAAGAAGAATGAATTTAATGAGGGATATTGTCTGTATTTGGATGGAGCTAAAACCAAAGACGAAAATGCACGAAAGAATACTAGAGCTACAGGTCGGATTATTGCAAAATGAAAATAATCATGTTTGCATTATAGCCAAATGTACTTTTTTTCTCGGTCTTCTGTACCTAACTTGCAGAGATATGTCTGCGGAAGCTGGATGGTAAAACGAGTAAAGCAAGCATTGGTTCTTCCATATGCGGTTAAACTCTCCTTTAAAATTGCTTTATTTTAGAGACAAGACTGAGTTTTGTGGATAAATTTTTGAGCGTTTTCCATTGTGGTCATGATTTTGTTTCTCTAAAGCCTGTCAGATGAGTTGAGAGTATCAGTATGGTAAAGGGCATCTAATTTCTTAGGGAAAGAATAATGTGCCTGAGGGAGAAAAACAAGCTCCAACCATGGCAAAAAAGGCAAAATGCCTGGTGGTTCTAGTGTTTGCTGGAAGCACAATTCTGTTTAAAGGTGGCAAAGATGTCTTTTTGTAGACAAGGGTCCTTAAAGGCAACCTAGCTGGCTTTAAAAGACAGTGGCCTGCCAATATTCTTTAATAAGTGCTTGTGCATGTTAGCAAAGGTAGAATACTAGCAGGAGAGAGAAGGAAGGTATGTAAGGAGCTACTTCTTATGGTGAAATTTTGAGCTGCCGTATAAAAAAAAAATGCTCTGAATTTGTCAAGAGGAAGTGATATACAGCAATGCAGTTATAAAACCAGCCTTCTGTAGCTGCAGTAACACTGTACTATTATTAGTCATTTGTTAAGAAAATAAAACTTTTTTAAAATGAATATCTGATTTTGAGTCCTTTGCATTATTTTGTGCAGTGTCTTATATATAAAGAAAAAAATTTGAGTGAAAGTGCATTTTCACTAAAATATATGTGATGCTTCTATACAAAAGACAGTGGCCTTGATGGCTGTGCTTGCTGTGGGTGCCTGGGCTAGCTGCATAAAAGCTAACTAAATCTGCCAATGATGTCCAATTTCAATAGTCCTTTTCAAAATACACGTTCAGTGCAGTAAGGTGGGATTAAAGGAAAAAACTATTTTCAATAACTTGCCCATGTTCTAAACCTAGAATGTTCTCCTTGTTCTTTCCAGTTTGTTCAGCACGGTTATTGTTCTGAATTTGACTGTTCATATTTTTCTCTCTGAATCTAAACTACAAGAGCAACTGTGGTTTTCTTGCAGAATGCCTATAATGCTGCGTAGCTCAAATTGTGTTCTTACTGGGAAAACTCCAGCAGAATTTGCCAAACTTAATGAATGTCCTTTAGATCCAGGTATATCTTCACTTACGTTCTTTTTTTTCCATCTGGGCTTTTAATTTTAAATGTATTTCTGCTAAGAGATGTTTAGAAAAATAATGGAATGAATACTGGGAGAAAACCTATCCCATCAGTACATTTCCTGCTACTGTGAAGTCGTCATGGAAAGTTCTTAAATGTATACCTGTAACTAAAAGAGACCGACAGGGTTTTGAAAATAATAAGAAATAGTTGACAGTATGCAGTGTTTTTATTTGTAGACAGAATTTTCAACCTCAAAAGCGATACACCAATGTTTTGAAAAAGTTGAAAAATGTATTTATACGTGGATGTGTTGTATGAAAATAAAGAGGGAGTTAGTTCTTGGAAATGAAATGGACTGGGGAGAGGGGAATATAATGGTATCTTCCAGAGCAGGAACCCTTATTTGCCATGTCCTGTAAGGAGGCATATGATAATATTTGAAATAGAGAAAGGAGAGGAAGGGTTATAACAAGGAATTTCTTTGCTTTTTACATGCCGCTTTTGAAGCATGCACTAGACGTGTTGTGCTGGCTTGTGTTGGCAGGATACTGTGGCATGAAGTACTGTGCTCAAGGAGCTTAAATAGATAGCTACATTTTGAGAGAGGGATCTAACATGGCAGATGTACAGATTTCTCATTGTGTTAGATACAGCAAGTATCTAATGCATTGAAATACATTTTTAAAAGTAATACGTGATACATTTCTCACTGGAGTGCTGGTGAGAGCAAGTCAGTAATTATGGAAGACTTAACTCTCTTTATTTGATACCAAGCATCTGAAACAGCCAGTTGTTTTTTTTAATGTGTTAATTACGTACTCTTTGGGCAGGCAGTATTTTTACTCAATTTATAGTAGTAACCATTTTATAACGCCTTTAAATAAGTAAGCAGAAAGCTCTGCAGATTCTAGTCTGCTTGAAAGTTCTCTCTGGCCCTTTTCTATTCTATCCAAGTACTTCCCGGAGTCTTAGATTGAAAATACTAAATGTGAACCTAGCAGTCTAATGGAACATTTTCCTAGTTACTAGAGGTTCCAGACAGAGTTTGTTCTTTACTCTTTCAAGGCAGAATTTACTCTCCTATTTCACCCTTTATGTACTTGCAGTTTATTTTTTAGTAAATTATATTCAAAAGCGTATTGAAAGAGGTGAGTAAGGTACAAAGGTACTGACATGCAAAATCTTTCTTTTGTGTTAAATAGGTGGCTATTTCATTGTTAAAGGGGTTGAGAAAGTCATTCTTATTCAAGAGCAGTTATCCAAAAACAGAATCATTGTGGAGGCTGATAGAAAAGGCACGGTTGGCGCTTCTGTTACCAGGTATGGGGCATTTGTGCAATTACATAAAGGAGATAAGAATGAAGCTCTAGAAGTTGTGGGTCTTTTTTTCTCTAATACAGTTTAATGGGAAAAAGCTGTAGGCATCCAGTGTCTCTCTCTTGCTACAGTCATTTTGTATGCTAAGATATCAGTCCCCAAAACAGTCTGTACAGTATCCCCATGAAAATCAGTGAGAGTTACTTGTAGGCTTCAGGATTTATCCCAGGCTAGGAAAAGTGAGTTCTAATTTTTAACATAACAAAATGCACCTTGTAATTGATGGTCCTTGGGCCTCATTTTGCAGCAGGTAGCATGAAGTTATTGCAATGGAAATGGGCTGTAACCTTTTATCTAACTCTAACTCCAAGTGGTGTAAAAGCACTTAAAGGAAATTGAGAAGGAACCAAAAATTGAGGATTTTTATTTTCTAGTAGCATTAGTAGCTTGCTTCATGATATGGACACCTCGGGACTCACATAACTTAATGTGGGCTAATTTACTCAGCCTGGAAGATGCACTACAATGCAGTTTGTGTCATGGCAATAACTTAAAATTGGGAAAGTGTCCATTCTGGCAACCTCTGTAAGGATGACAGAGGCTATTAACACATGGACCTACAGAAAGGCTGCATGAGAGAAGTTTGTCTTGACTTAACTTTTCCTTTGACAGTCAGAGGCTATTACAATAACCTGGGATAGATGTAAATTGTCCAGGTAAAGTGAAATTAATCTGTTCTACACAAAGCTCTCCAGAAGCTACACTGCCATTGTAGGGTAAAAGAAAGGGACACAACCAGATCAGCAGTGTAGCCAAAATGGAGCTGCTATGTGTAACAAATGCACCTACTTATGGGATATGCAAAACTAATGTTTTTGTACTGCACAAATTACTGAAAATGGCTAGTAGTCCGAGTGTGGCCTTTCCTCCTTGACTGAGTTTTATATGTGTTTTGATTGCCTTTTAGTTTTGTAGCTTCGTGCTGGTATGCTGGTGTAATATGGTGCTTGTCACTCTTCGATATGAGGGCTGTCGTCTTTTCTCCTAGATGCTTCTCATACCTCTCTCCCAGCTACTGTACTGCTGCACAGACAGCCCAGATGAGATTAAAAGTACAACCAAAAGCACTATACCTCCTTACTGGTGTTGCCACAGTACCTATGTACAGATTGACCTTGCTAGATACGTATGACTGGATATGAAAGCATGCATGCATGATTTAAAAAAAGTACAAACTTTTACCTGCTTGAGATGCATACTGACATTCCCCATCACAAATAGTAGTATCCTGTTACCTTAGAGTTATGGGGTGGTGTCTGGCTGTTTTTATGTAATTCCTAGAAGAGGAGATAGTGGGATTAATTCAGCTGAAAGACTGCTGAAACTTGAAGTGTTTTACACAGAAGATTCTAGGAGCGTCAGTGCAATCCTTGCGTCTGACATAATGTGTGTGTGTGTGTGTGTTTTTTTTTTTTCTCAGTTCCACTCATGAGAAGAAGAGCAGAACAAATATGGTTGTGAAACAAGGAAGGTTTTACCTGAGGCATAACACTCTGTCAGAAGATATTCCCATTGCTATCATATTTAAGGTAATACAGGTTTGATTCAAAAAAATCTGAATTATAGCTCAAGAATGAGGATCAGCAGCAGTTCTGAAAAGTTAGTATGTACAGAAGGACATGGCACAGTTGAGGGACAGAAAGCTATTTTCTCCTGGGAAGTGGTATCTATTGTACAGCAAAGAGGAGAAGAAAGTGCTGCATATTTCTGAAAGGTGAGCATTGCCGTGCCAAGCTGAATGGGTGCTACTGCCTTACCGCAGTGCAAGGTCCCTTGGCACTGCTGCTTGTGTTTCTGTTGCTACAGAAAGTCAGAAAGCTTTCAGGTTCCTTTGTTTTGAGCTGTCTTGCAAACTTAGGTTAAAGATTTTTATTTATTTATTTATTTATTTTATTTTTTATTTTTTAACTTTGAGACTATTGAGGATCTCAACACCTTTCATTTCAGACCCAGTGCTGCATGGTACAGCCACGAGCCGTTTATACTTGGCTTCCAGTCGTAGCCGTAGGGTAAACTCACAGCTTTTTGGGAAGTATTTCATTTCCTAGACCTAGTCCTAAATGCATTAAGTTTACTGGAATAGCTTGCTTTTCTTAGCAGTTTACTTCCTTCCCCTGTGAATGAGCCCTGTGTTAATCATTCCCTTGGACTCTCTCAGGTCTCAGATTCCCTGTGTGAATCAGGAATGCTTACCTGAATCTTCAGTGTGGTGAATGCCTTGGATTGACATCATAGCTTTGAAGTGACCCCCATGGGGCTGTAGAAAGGGCAGTGCGAAAGGCACCTACCTCTGGTACTGTACAAGAGTTTGGGAATATTTGCCCTGCTGGCTGAGCAGGTGACAGTGTCATACTTCCCTCACTGCCTGTGAAACTGCTGGAACTATTTCTGTCACCCTCAGCTTCTCTCTTTCATTTGAGCCTACTCACATGCACGTACGTACAAACTGAAGGCTTCTCCCACTGTCTTAACAGGCCTGGAAGCAGGCTTGTAACCCACCTGTCGGTGGCATCAAATGGCCAGGCTAGAGAAAGTATCAGAGGTGGACAGGCAGGTGCAGTTAGGCTGCTGGAGAGGAGAACAGGGCATGGCAGGGCCTGGGCTATAGGATCTGTCCTCCAGGAGCCGGTAGCAGCTTCCTATCCTGCAGGCTTCACTCTTTGGAGTTTTGCAGCCTGGTAGAGCACAAGTGCAGAGTGAAAGTGGGCAGCAATCCTGGAGGCACTGTATGTAGAGGGAAGGTGGTTCAGGGCACTAAAATGCCTCCCCCTGGATCTGCCTACCAGTAGAAGTAAAATCTGTAATTCTCTTTCAGTCTTTTTAAAGTGTTTGCTTAACTGTTTGCTGTTACAGCAAAGGAAATGGTGAGGAGGTGATAATCGCTTGAGGAAATAAATTGCCAGGAGAGGGCAGCACTTGCTCACAGCATCCAAACAATTTCTGCCAGCAGCGCTCATGTGTTGGGCTTAGCCTGCAACTACAGACTTCTTTTCTGTATTACCACAGCTCTTTGGTTACACAAGAGTTGTAAGAATCAGTCTCCTACCAGGAAATCCTTTGTTTTTGCAAATAGAAAATAGATAAATAATGGTTCGATTTGCACTTGAGAAACAAATGCCTGTTACCTCTGATTATACTAGTCTCTTGAAGTAGTTGGAGATCATCTGGTTTTACTGAGCAGTGTCAAAAGAGGTTGAGAAATGGGGTATGGGTGGAAATGCACTGTCGAAGTTCATAACTTTTTCTGTTGCAGAAAAGTGTTAATGTGGGTCTCAATCCGAGTACCAAAGTACTTAAGCTCAGGTACCAAGCAGCTGGATTGCACCTTCCTTTATAGACTTTTATTACATATTGCTACCCCCTACGGGTACAGATAAATACTTGCCTACAGAAAAGCAAACGTTCTGGGTTATTCATTTGAGGAGGTTGCTTTTTTTATTTTCCTAGTAGTGTTGTAATGACTACTTGATCATGTTCTGCTAATGCTTGCTATAACTTCCCCCTTGCCTACATGTATCCTATATGTGCTATATAAGCGTTGCTTTTTTTATTATATAATAAATAATACTGTACAAGAAGCTCTTGGCAGTTTCTGTAGCAAAATAACTCGATTGAAGATTTGTATTGATTTAATGCAATAGGGAATTAGCTGCTCCTGTTTTAATAATTCTGAATGTTCTATCTTTGACCAGCACTTATTGTCCTCATGAATGATAATCTTCTTTACTGTTTCTTTCAGTGACTTATTAACTTGAGATACCTTCTGTCCACAACTGATAACTTTCCAGCTGGAAACTAAAAATCCTGAATAGTCTTTGCAATGGATCCTTAGGCAGATGCTAGCTTCCCATCTCTCTTTTTTGAGCATTGCTGTAATGGGCATATTACTTTGTTGTATTTAACTATTAAAAATGAAGTTACAAAGCCTGTAGTCCTGAAACTTGAAAATCCTAATCCCACCAAGGATCTGTGTGTTAGCCTCAGCTCTCTCACATGGCAGTATTATATGTAGGAGTTATGTTGGAAAAGCAAGGAGAAGAATTTAGTTCTGCTGAGGCCCAGGCCTCAGGAACTTTTTCTTTATACCTTATCTCAATGCCTTTTCCATGCATCCATGGGGCGTGGGTCTTTCTTGTTACCGGTGAGTGTTCTTGTAATTTAGGGATTGTATCACAACGCGTGTCTGTAAGGGCCAAACTTAAGTTGCCAGACAACCTTAGTTCTGAAATTTTAAGTTGCCTTTGCATCCTTAACCTTTACAGTAGTAAATGATTATATAAATCCAGATTAAAAAATAAACTGATAAAACAATGATAAAAATCCATTGCTGTGCACTTCCGACCAGGCCATCATCCAGACTGCAACGAAAGTCAAGTCACAGAAGGTCTGTGGAACAAGAGAATGACTGATAAATCCTATCCCTGTTTATGTAATTCATAGTGGGCTACTATCCTGTGCAAAGGCCAGCTTTGTCGGGGACTTGCACAGCTATCCGAGAGTTGGTAGGAGAAGGCTGGGCAATCTTGGATTCTCTTGCTAGTCCAAATGGTGATAAATGACTCGATGTTCTTACAGATGGCTTAAGAAGTAGATCAGGTGCAGAAATCCATTGTAGCTTTATGGAAAAGGCAGACAGTATCGGAGATCTCTGTCAAAGGTCTCTGATCAGGCTACTGCAATTGTAAAATGGAGTAACAATCTGTCTTAGAAATTTTAGTCCTAAAAGCAAAGGCTGTGATGTAGCCAGCATTACAAGCGTCATTTACTGAAAGAGCTGAGGCCTGAGATTCCAAAGAGCTCATTTTAAATAGAAGCTAAGAGCACTCTTGTGCTCAGGCATAAATCATGGGCACATCTTAGCTACATGGTAGGACAAGGCCTGCATGTACAGTATTCCCTTTCCTTTCTTTTCTTGCATGGAGAGGAAGGTAACCCAGGGATGTGGGTTGTGGAAAGGGGGGGAAATAGTAGCGTGAAGGTAAAGGTCCCTTGGTCTGGGTAGCTGGTGTGTTAGGACTATGTAGGGTCACCCCAAAGAGTGCCGCTGCCCCACAGTTCATCCTTATCCGTAGTCTCTTCTAAACTGCCAGCCTGAATGAGTTGTTCTGTTGCTTTGCTTTTGTGTTGTGCTTTTGCACTGTGTAAGGAGCTTTGCGATTGGCCTTTTGGGGGTTTTATCAGCTAGTTGCACTAAGCACGCATAGGTTGTAATTTTGTGAAGTTTAACAGTTGACCAAAGCTAGATGAAATCTGATAGGCTACAAAAGGCGGCTTCCTGGCCACTATTCTAGGACAGTCTCTGCTCTTTAGACATGAGGAAGTTAGAACTCTTTGTTGCAGTGCTAGCTTAAACTTTTTTTTCTTCCTGACCTTTCTTCTTGAAAGTGACAGAAACAGGAATGCAGCTCCTGTCTATGTAAATGCCGTTTGAAGTAGTCCTGTAAAGTGGACAGTTTTGCCCCCAAAGTGTATATTTGTGAAGGTTTTTAAGAGGCTGTAAACTGCCTTGTAATGGGAGACGTTATACCAAACTAACTACAGTTGTCTCTTCTGCTCACTGTATAGCATTGCTTCTTTAGTTAATATACACATATAACCAGAACAGTATTTAAGATGTCTTAAATTGATTTGCAATCCTTAGAGACCTTTGTTTTAGCTGTATAAGCTTCAGTGGTGCACAGATCTTGTGAACTCTGTAGTGGTTTTTTTTGAATACGTCAAGCTGTGGGAAACTGAACTACACATGCTTTGCTCAGGGGAGCTCAGGCAGTTTTAGATAGTAATGAGTGTTAGAGGAGGCATGGAGTATTTGTGTGGTCCTAAAGGATGTTTCTATATTGAAAAGCATTAGGGTTACACAGATGAGGCTACAAAGCTGCTGCTTTTGCAGGGAGGTGCCTACACTGCAGAGAGCTGCAGTTGTTTTAAGGTAAGGGTTATTTTTCTTTTGGGCATGTGATCTTAATTCAGTAGACTTGAGTGAGTAGTGGGACCTGCGTAAACGAAGGTTGCATGCAGTCCAAAAACTAGTTGGGGAAGGAAGAGAATGATAAGCAGCCTAGAGAAGTTAAAAGTTGTATTTTTTGACCTAAGTCATTGGGAGAAGCATCTTTAGTTTAAGAAGGGGCTTCCATTTGACCTGTATGTGGGGACTATAAAGAACATGCTCTAGGACCTGCAGCAAAAGGTTTGAACAGCAGGTTGAGTTTCATTTGTAAAAACCTGTGTTAGTTTTGGAACTGTTAAGAAGCAACTCTGTAGGGTCAGCTGAATCGTGGCCTTGCTGGATCTGCAGAATTATGGATTCCCCTGGCTGTAGTTTCATAGCTCATATCTGTTGAATTATGAAAGTTCCAGACCAATTCTGTTTGTGATGTCAACCCTGAACTTCCCTGACATCTTTTTAATCTGGTCATCTGCCTGTCTCCATTCTGTAATTTAGCCTGATGGACTGCAGAACTACATTCTAGGGAAGTGCCATGGAAACGCCTAGACATCATCATTAAGATGTGATCTGGGGGAGGAAGAGCCGGTCTCGCTCATTCTCTCACTTGCACATACGCACACATGCACACATACGCACATATATTTATCTTGAGCAGCAGGAGCCTCCCCAGTTCTAGGAAGTGGTCAGTCCCAGTAAACTGTTTTCTCCCACTTGAACTCAGAATGATCTGAATTTTCTGGATGCTTTGGCTTGTCACCCTTATGTACGTTAATTACTAGCTTTCCTACCACACTCTACAACATCCTCCTACCGTTTCCTTCCTCATCCTTTCATTGCCCCTGTTGGGTTATCACTTTGCAACATCTCCTTCCCCCCTCCTGTAAAATTACCCCTTTGCATCATCTGCTTCCACTCAAAAATAAACAAGACAATTTGTCTCATGCTTTGTTTTTATGTTAATTCCCTTTCTCCCAGCTTTGTCCTTGGATGATCAGCACTTCAAGCACAGGCCCCACTGCTACTTTCCATATCCCGAATGTCCTGTAACACAAGCAAAAGCCCAGGAATATCTTGTTATTATCCCAGCAATGTTACAGGCTAATTTTGGAGTGCTTTTTTTGTAGTGGTGCAACATCAGGGCCTAAATTACATGGAAAGAAAATGTTATGATTACAAATCTTTCTGGTACCAGCATATGTCTTTTGCATATCCTGTTAGTATTGTGTGTAGGTGGATTTGTGTGAGCAGCTCTGTCCATGTTTGAGAATACAGAGTGGAGTAAATGGATTTACTTGTAGTCTGTTGTATCAGCACATCTTCTTCAGTCACTTGTCTAAGATTTTAAAAGTCGTTATTCCTAAGCTAATTTCCTGCAGTTTGCACTTATTGAACAATATGACAAATGTTTGCTGGCATATCCCAGCCTTTCCTGTCATGCAGAAATTCAGAATTCTCAAGTGGGTTTGCTGCTACAAACTTGAAGCACAAAATCCACACTGGTGTAATTGTGTGTCCTCATCTCATCTTGTATTTGTCAGATTTTTAATTAGGGAGTTCCTTAAGTTAGAAGAAGTCGTCAACTTTCTTTAGTTTACCATGGCTGTGTTTTCAAATGGACAAAAGTATAGTATGACTGGATTGATTTTTCTGCTTTTGTTCTCTATTTTCATGACTGTTATGATCTGGCTGCCATCCTACAATTAACCTGACGGAAAGAAACAGAGTGAGAGCTTATCAGCTTGCATTTGGTGTGCTTTAGGTAAATGCATTCCAAGTATACGTACCCAGAATGGCACAAAGATTCCCTTAATAAAATTGTGCCCTTTTCTGTCCTAAGTGCAGTAATAGAACCAGTCCAGTTGTAGATCCTAAACTGGTTTGCTGGTCAGCTCTTAAGTCCTAGATGCTTGGAAAATGCATATTGTGAGGCTTTTATGCTTTTGTAGACTTTGCCTTTGAGTCTTGCTGTCAATTTGTGATGGATTTTGATAACTTCCCTACTGGGATTTTTAGATACCGTGTGACCTTTCAAGAGGTGGGTAGGCATAGAAATACTTGAAAAGGAGATATCTGACTTACAGTAATGTCACTTGTTCAAATTCTGGTAATGAAAGGTGCCTTGAGATCACTGGGATGACTACCTAGTGAGAATGAACTGTGATGAAGCACTGTTACTTGGTGAACTATCTGTATCTTGATTTGGCACTGGAGTCTGTCTGAGGTTATGGAGCTGTGATCTGTGCTTTGTGCTGCAACCTGAATTCTCACTGTTGTAGGTGTGCACTGCTTATAATTTCTAACAAACCACAAGATGAAGGGACAGAGTTTTAACTTAAAGGAAATCCAACCATTTCTTTTTTGAAAAAGAAAGGGGGAAAAAAAAGGCTGGATCTTTGACAGTTAGGGCAACAGAGTTTTGCAGAGGGATAGCATTAGGTAGGCGTTAAGCAAAATAACACCCAGTGAAGGCAGTAAAAAGGGAAGGTATTTGTGCATTTTTGAGGAAAATGTGACTTTCTGGGGCACTGCCAGTTTTTAATGAGAACCAGAATGCTAGGGTCTACATAAGCCATTATTTACAATGGTCTTTGTGGCAGGCAGTTTAAGGAATAATATGAATGCAAACATAACTTCCTCACAAACTTCTGAGAAACATATTATAACTCAACCAGAAGAGGTTTAGTGAGATTATTCTGTTTCTTGATATGGCAGAGCTCCAGACAAATGTGTGAAGGGAGGGAGCTTTAGCACCATCTGGAATCCACAAAGGCCTTTGCTGCTGGCTGCCACCTTGAAACGCTTACTGACAGAGAAATTTTTCTAAACCTGTTAAGCACTTTCTTAGTTTATTAAGCTTTTTCCGCAGCACAAAGTCTAACAAGGTGTCCGAGGATCAGTGAAATAATAGAATGGCTTTCAAGTGGAATTGTGTAGTGAAGTCATCTTCTGAACGCAAAGAGCTGCAAAGGAGGCAGGCTGTAAAAATTTCTCAAATAGGACGTGCTGTAACACAGACAATTGAGTTCACAAAACTGCTTGTGGTAAGAGGCCATGTGTAATCTTCTAAGTAATTTCATCTTCCTTTATTTATTGTAGGTTCTGAATTGGTTTTCATTGTTATACATAAAAGTTTACTATTACCTGGTATTTATTTTTCATAAGAGAAAGCATAGCGTTTAGCTCCTGTCAGTGAAGAAAAAGACATTCTCCAAAGAGTATGTGTGTATTCCTGCTGCTTATCAAAATTTCCATTTTGGGTTCCTCCGTAGCTAGAATATGTGCTGCCAGTGCCAGATGGCACGGTTTCTGAGAGAAGAACTAGCTCTTGCTTAGTAGTAATGCTGACAAACAATGCCAAATTAGCATAAGCAAATGTCAGTGAGTTAACATAAAGCCTGTGCTATTTCTGTCTTTTCTTCTTTTCCTAGGCCATGGGTGTTGAGAGTGACCAAGAGATTGTACAGATGATTGGCACAGAGGAACATGTCATGGCTGCGTTTGCTCCTAGTCTGGAAGAATGTCAAAAAGCTCAGATTTTTACACAGATGCAGGTGTGTCTTTTCCCATGGCCAGTGGCCATAACATCTAAAGAGGATAGGTATTGACCACTTGTTCGTGGACTGCTGACACAGCAACTTTGTGTTTTAAGGTTTGTTTTTTTGGGTTATTTTAAGCTGGGGGTTTTTAGCGGGAGCAGGACTTTTCAGAAGCGATGCTTTGCTCCAGTTGTCAAACTGGAAAGAGAAAGTCAAGAAACGCTTTGTTCTGATAAGCCAAGAGGAATATTTTAACGTATGTGACAAGTAGCGACGTCCATAAGACTAGGGGTTTTTGTTGGGGGCAATTCACCTCTTTTAAAAAGGAATTGCATGCCACATTCCACAGAAGCCCCCTTGACAGGGGCATGACCATTTCATCGTGAGTAGACGTTCTACTCTAATTCTGATCTCTTGTATAAAGTGCGCAGTAACAGCCACTGTCCCTGCTGCTGAAGACTGTCCAGAATTCTATTCAGCTCATGTGTACTTTTTTAATTAGCCGGAACTCAGGCCATTTTGCTGGTAGCATTTCTATCACGTACATATTAATCTACTGGAAGAGCTTTTGAAGATTAGTCTTGTTCCTGCTATTGTAAACACTGTCAAGTCTTTCCACATGTAATCTTGACTGTAGTAAAGTGGGCTTCTTTCTAGTTTGTATCTTTTGGGGCTTGTCAGGGTTTGAAGTAGCCTTCTTCGGAGTAGCCTTTGAAGGCCTTCTCAATTAGGGGTCGAAAGAGTGAAGTGGTGAAACTGGAGGAATGTACAAAAGTATGAGACATCCAGGAAAGTAGGAAAACAGAAATATGGAAGTTACTCTGTGCAAGAAGTGCCAAATGAAATGAAAAGAGAGTTAGCTATTTGGGACGAAGATGCGTAGATGGAAAGGTGAATCTGTTGTCTGCTGGAGAGGCTAATTCTCTGGCATAGGGGGCCTGGTTTTAGTTCCAGATATGAACTTCCTGTGTGGACCTGGATCACTTCTTTAACTAACCTGACCCTGTATTCAGCAGATTCATTCCCTTCCTCAGAAAAGTGAGGAAGAGCGAGTAAGAATCTGTTAGTGATTGCAAGGTGCTCATGGATGTGGCTACCACATGGTAGCATTTTTGCCTAGTATACACTTATGTTGTTTCATTATAGCTGCATAAAACTCAGCAAGTGTACAAAAGAATTGGAGGTGAAAAGTTAAATGGAAGAAACTAGATGTCTTTGCAATTTATAGTCTTTTCTCTTGTACCTCTGCAATCCCCATTCTTTTAGTATTGTAGTAATCATGCTCTTTCACCACTTCCTATTCCAAATGTTATCAACATCTGCTACGCAACATGCATCAGTTGTGTCAGTTGTCCAAGAGTTTTTTTATTCAATTTTTTTTTTATCATCATCACTTACATATTAGGTATTTTTCACGTTGTCTGGAGTTTGTATCATCTGTGGCTACTGAGAGTGCGTTTATTGAAGAATCCATACAGCTCTCCTTAATGTGTGCATATTTGTATAGGTAACAATTCTGATATTAACTCAAACTAATCAACCCACTTGACAGGCATTGAAGTACATTGGAAACAAGGTACGAAGGCAGAGGATGTGGGGAGGCCCAAAGAAAACAAAGATGGAAGAAGCTCGAGAGCTGCTAGCATCAACTATTCTGACCCATGTTCTTGTACGTAATGTTTTTTTTAACTGGAGTAAATTTGCAGGCTTATTTTGTGAGGCGAGGTAGTATCTCTACTATTCGAGGCCCTGTCAAAGTCTGTAAGTACTACAGCGTCTGAAATCTTTCCATACAAAAAAAAAAAGCTGTTGACCCTGTTGTTGTTAGAGCTCAACAGAGTTCTAATAAAATTTTACAGTAGAGGAGAGAAAATATGATTAGTGAAATGCTCATGAGGCTTAAGATGTTTTAAAGCCCACTGGCTTTAACATTCCATTTAGTCTGTATTTGTCCACTGTCACCCTCTTGCCTACATTAGAACATGGTGGTATAGGAGTACTCACACCTGTAATTCTTCTGGGCAGCTTTGGTGCCAGCTAGGGTCAGATAGAAACTAAATCTGCAAAACATTCACAATGAAAATACTTCTATGTAATGCAAATTTGAAGGTATTCTTTCTTACAGTCTTTTAAAAAATGACCAGACTTTGCATCAGTTGTGTATGGCATTGATCCTTCTGAAAACAGAAGAGGAGCTGATGACCTTATAGGAGTTGATCAGGATGCAGTAGTGATAAGTTATGAATGAAACTGTTTCTGATCTTCCTCACCGAAAAGGGTTCCTACAGTGCAAGAACTTAAGCTTTATCCTGGCTGAGTGTTGGGAAAAAGACAGGTAGACTTCTGCAAAGTGTGGTTTCCTTTCTAACCTACAAGGAGGAAAAGTACAAATTTGGTCAAAATATGAAGTGATAAGGCAGTTACAAATGTTAATTGGTAAAAGTATGCAACAGTGGGGAAATGAGCAGGAAAAAGATGGTCCCTATCACAGGATCATGCAGGTATTTGTAGCCTGTGTGGAGAGAGACTGTTCTGTATGGCAAAATCAACCCAACCTTTATGGTGTAAGCTTGGTTGGCAGGGGAATATAACTTTAATTGCTTTGTAGCTGAGATAAGAGAATCACAGAATCACAGCATCGTCCTCGTACAAAAGAGGAAAATTTGGATTAGGTCAAAAGAAATCTGAATGTTTATGAAATGCTGCACCATTGAACTGTTTATCATCCTATGTGTTTTTTCTACATAGTCAGGCAATAATATTAGCTGTTGTCAAGACCTTGCCCTCATGACCTATACCTTTATTCTGGTTTGTTCTGTTTACCTTCTGTTTCAATTTCACAAATGTATGTTACTTTTAGGGTTTTTTTTTTTTTTTTAAGAAGGTAAAATGCCCTTCTTAACTCTTCAGTCAGCCCAGATTCCCCTTTAAGTGGGTGTCTTTGCCAGAGTAAGAACTGGGGAATTGCTCCTGAAACTAATTGTCTTGTCTTTTTTTGGCTTACAGGTGAAGGAATTCAATTTTCGTGCCAAATGCATTTACACGGCAGTAATGGTGCGCAGAGTAATTCTGGCCCAAGGAGAAAATAAAGTGGATGACAGAGATTACTACGGAAATAAACGTTTGGAGTTGGCTGGGCAGGTGGGTTTCTACTTTGGAGCTTTTGAGATTTTGCTAGTATCTACTTTTAAAAGATGAAAGAATAAGGAGCATCGCTGTCTTTGTGACTGGAGCGTTTTCCCTCTCATTTTGTTGTCTTTGGCTTTTCTGTGTTGATTCATAGATATGCTTCCCCTGACTGGGGTGAATGAATTGTATCCTCCCTTCTGTGCAGCAGGTATCCTCACTTTTATGCCAGGTGAAGGGACAGAGCAGTGTAAATATGGTGTCAGTTCTTGTCCCATTATAACGGTGTTAGTGTTAACAAAGCAGCTATAAGATCCATCTTTCAATGTCCCTCAGTAAGCGACAGGAGGAGGGAAGGAGTTGAAGCCCAGTAGGTGCCTCTTGGATACGGCCACTATGGAGAATCCAACTTGCATAGCAATTCGCAAAGCAGGCACTTGAGTCTGCTGTAATTTAGAAAAGCCTGTAAGATTACTGTCTATATTCAGCTGCCTTTCCAGCCTATAGAGTAGCATGAATCGGGAGAGAAACTGGTTTAAAGTCTTCATTAGACCCTTCCCTTTGAGCTACAAGCTCTGTGCTGAGCCTCCAGGAGAAGCAGCACAAACAGTTGCATTTGGTTTCCCGAGACTGTTGCCATATGTCTCTTCTGGGTGCAGTTGTGTCTGCTGAAGACAGTAAAATCCTCCACTGCTTCTGTTTGTCCATCAGATGGATGTTATACCCCTCTAGTTCTGCCAGAAGAATGACTGGGAGAAATCTTCAGTTTACTTCAGGCAAAACTTGAGGGGTTTATTTGAATCTTTTAAAAATAGGTAAGTTAGCTTGGCTGACTAATGAAAGTGGATTGCAGGAATGACTTCGCTTGCACTTGCATTTTGGCGGTGTAGGTAGAAGCAGTAGCAAAGGACTCGGAAGGAGGGGATGGTTTGAGGTGTCTGGCTGGCACTATTAGTTTGCAGAGAGTATGGCAGTTTACAGCTGCTGTCCAAACTACTCTGTTTTAATGTAGTGAGGGCTTGCCTGTCATGTGAAGGAACTACCTAGTTCCCAGAACATGGATGTTTCTTTACCGTGTATAATTATTTGATTAATTGGTTTATAAGAAGATTGGACTTCATTGCTCTGCTCTGTAATATTTTAAGTTGGGGTTTTGGCACTCGGCATCTTCTCTGCCTATTGATCATGCATCAGAAGCTTAAGGCTAGCATATGTAGCAGGTTGGAGAAACTGCATCCCTGGCCCTCGCATCCATGGCCTACGGATTTCTATTGTGGCACAAATAGCAGTATCCGTTGCTTCTTATTCCTGTCCAATGTGAATTCTCACATTCTGTACTTTTAAAGATGGGTCCTTATATATTGCCTCTTGCCCTATTTTCCTCCCGCCCCGGCCCTTAATACACGCATGCCTGCCTGCACACATGTGAACACATACAGGCGCCCCTCCAGCACAATCAGAGCAAAACACATGCTGTTTTTCTTAGTTGTCTGAAAAACTAAGATGACCCTTTGGAATTATGAGCACAAAT